>NC_091117.1:36915000-37520000 GCF_040183065.1 Periplaneta americana
CAAAGTTACAATGCATTTTGGGCCTGCCTCTTCTATACATGCTTATTGTTTGGCGGCAAGTTTTTCTTCATTATCTCGAAAAGTACTGAATTGGAACTGCCTGGTTTTTCCCCCAAACACCTCAATTAAAAAAAAAAAAAAAAAAAAAAAAAAAAAAAAAAAAAAAAAAAAAAAAACATGACTCTGAAAATAAAGATTAAGTTGTATGTGAGGAACTGTTGAACAAATGCAAAATTAAAATTCACATGATAGTAAAAAAAATCGCAGCTGCAAGCCTTATGCGTAAATACATCTCTTGGGGTGAGCTACTGAATGTAAGGTATCCGTTACTTAACCGCCCGATCCCATTTGTGCTTCAAATACCGTGACATTGTGAATTTTCATTCTTCACTCAAATTCACTTGCTAATTTTTCCAATTTAACTTGTCGATTACTGATTAGCCTTGTTCGTACGAATAGTTTGACACTACTGCGAACGTTCTATCGCTTCTCATTCACGAGTTACACTGCCTCGGTTGCCACGCTACCCGCCAATATTACTGCATCTACCTCCTCCTGCGTATCGCTAGATGAAGCTATCCACTCCAACTCAAGGTCACGCTGGATAAATTGATCCTTCTCTGTCGATCGCCGTTTAGCTTACTTCATTAGAATATGTTATGTAGTTTAGAAATTATAGGCGCGAAAAAACTGCCCTATAATTTGTCGGTCGATTTTCTGGGATGACACCCTACTACTAGACCGAACTCACAGACGTATTCACGTCAAAAATATATTCACAGCGAAATCAGATTGTTATATTTCATTAGACTACAGATTCTCTGTGACTACCAACGGAGGAGGCAGAGAGAGGAATTCACTACTCCGACCACAAATAATTGTGCGTACTGAACACTTGTAAGGAGAGAATAAGGTAAGAAAACTCAATGTGTAGAATCAGAGCACCTTGAGGTAAAGAGAGTTCATAAAGTTCCCTAATGTTCACCAGATGTAACAGAAACATGCAAGAAGAGAAACTGAACCTCGCCCTAGGCGTCCCCGAAGTTAGTCTGTCCAAGACTACAAGTGCAAGCATTTTAAAAATAAAGCAGAGTGAATGTCCACCCGTGCTTGGTATTACTTAACCCCTTCATTGTTATGGTCGTGGAACTTACGTATTTGACAGTTCATATAGTTAGTAATATTAATATTATATAATATAGGTCTAATGTTTTAGGAAATCAGAGTGTTCAATATATATTATATAATTTTATGATAAAATGAGAGAATGTGAACTGATAAAAATAAGTTTATTGTATTTTTATTTTTTTTTTCTATGAAGAGAAATAAAGCGGTTGCAGCTGCAGTCAACTGAAATCCAGTCGGCATCCGATTGCTTTACGTGGGCCCTCCCCATCCTTCACTACAGTCTTCAATTGACTGCGGTGGCTGAGATTCGAACCCATGATGTTTAGCACGGTACGTTTTCCAGGCATATCATCGTGTCTCGTTAAAAGCACAGTTACGGACCTCAACATATGCTAATACTTTAACCACGTAGGCCTACACATGATCAAAGGGACAAAAGTGACAACTTTTTCCCTAATCATTTTTTCAACAAATTTTGAGAGCATTTTTAGTATGTAAATAACTAACAAAATCCAAATTTTGACCTCCCAAATGTTTTTGACTTTTGAGTTTTGGTTGTATTTATATTATTTTAGAAATTCTTCGAAACCCAAGTTTTAGTAGAAGAGCTCAATTTTTAAGCTTCTTTTCTTTCTGTTAAATTTACAAGACATAGACGAACATTTCTATGCATTCATTTTATGAAATATCTCATTTATTCACTAAAACTTTCTTTTTTGGAAATTTTGAAAATATTATTCTTTCTATAATTCATGAAAAAAAATAAATTACTAAAAGAAATGAGCAGCATTTCTCACAAAATAAATGCATAGAAACATGCAGCTACCTAATAAATACTGCAGTAAAAATTTCATCCAGATTGATTAATATTTTTAGTAGGTTATTTTATGACGCCGTACCAACAACTTGGTTATTTAGCGTCTGAATGAGATGAAGATGATAATGCCGGTGAAATGAGTCCGGGGTCCAGCACCGAAAGTTATCCAGTATTTGCTAATATTGGGTTGAGGGAAAACCCCGGAAAAAATCTCAACCAGGTAACTTGCCTCGACCGAGAATCGAACCCGAGTCACCTGGTTTCGCGGGCAGACGCGCTAGCCATTACTCCACAGGTGTGGACCAGATTGATTAATATTCAGCATAAAATAGGTGTTTAATCAAGAAAAATAAACTTACGTAAAAATGGATTTGAAAGTAAATTGAATATTTATGTAATATATACTATTAAAATTCTCTTCCACTATATTCATGTAGTAACTTCGGGAGCCAACTTTAGAACAAAAAGTTATTAAATTTGAAATCAGGAATTTGTAAAAAAGAATTCTTTCATGAAAAAATAATTTTGACAACTCTTCTAGGCCCCTAACTAAAATAAATGTAAATATATTTGTAATCAGAATTGAATTAAATCCATCCGAGGTGGTGTTACAAACTTTCAGGGATGATGGCGAAGGGCACATGTATCAATTTGAGATGAGGAACCATGGTCCGGAAATGACTAAATCGAAAGTTATAAGCAAAAATAGTTGTGTGGAAATGGAATTGTAATTTGGCAACACGTGCCCTCCTTCCCTTAACTTTTGGAACAGTCGTGGAAAAATGGAATGGACCGAATGTCTCCTACGTGGGTACTTGCGCCCATACAATCTGTGAGCTTGTCTACTGTTCCCATTGGCTCATCCGTAATCGAAAATCAGGTCTGCTTATTCCGCTTTCGTGTTCCTCCATTTCACTAGGACTGATCGACTGGACACTGCAACTTGTACACATACACTGCTCTCTACAGACGTGTATATCAGGACCGACCATGTCCGTTACACATTACGCTATCTGCATTGCTTTAGTGTAGTTTCCTGTCCCCATCCCTCAGACAGGGCACTGAATGGAATACTGTAAGTAGACAACGTAAACAACGTCAGATGAGTACAGTATGTGCAAGATGTACAGATAAATACACATAAATAAGGTGTACAGAGGAATAAAATTATTTCATTTCCACACAACTATTTTTGCTTGTCACGTTCGACTCGGCCATTTTCGGACCAGGGTTCCTTATCTCAAATTGATACATGTTCCCTTCGCCATCATCCCTGAAAGTTTGTAACACCACCTCGGAAACACCCTGTATACATTCTAAAGAAGTGAAATAGTCGATAAAAATATTTTGGAAAATTTTCATATTTTCAGTGGAGTTTCCCCTTAAAGGTAAAATGTCCAAGAAAAACTTAACATGGAGCTGAACCCGGATTTGACACATAAGAAGTAACCTTGCATCGTTAAAAAGAAGCTGCGGTGAATTAAAACCTGACCTAAGACAATAATAGCAACTCTAACTACAGGGGAAAAAATCAGCTTTCACAGCTAACCCACTCTCAGGGTGGCGACCCAGATGTGTCTTCATTACCACAGAGAGATAGACTCGGGGGAGAGGGAGCGGGGAGTAGCCCAGTTCTAATTAGATAGCCCCTGTGAGATAATGGGAAATGCTCTCCCTTGAGTTCAGAATGAGGGATGGAACTGCATTTTCATTCCCAAAAAAGTATGATGCGGACGCTTTTCTGCTAGACGAATTAAGAGTTATTTAACGTTTTGTTCCCCGAGGGAACAATTGCGGAGGAAGATCTACAAAACCACAATTCAAAACGTCTGCTGGAAGCACTTTTAATACCCAAATACGTGGTCGCAGCTCGGCTAAAGCCAGTTTAATCATGGCTGTCAGGAACATGGCAAAGAGAATTGTCACCCGCTAATTGCCCCACGTAGAAACAGATGAAGGGGAGAAATACGGATGCGATTATTAGCCTATAGGCTATGCTGAAACAATACCTACATATTGCAGCATTAATTTTACGCCATTTTGTTTTCATTCAGTAGAATTAGGTCATGTTATAGTGAACTACAGTGGTATCAAAGAATCGATATTACTGCTACCAGGAAAACATTCATAGTTATTAAAGCTGCATTAAGAGACACAGAAGTTAATTTCAATGTGCATGACTCCTGCATCATGTAACCTAATGAAGCCTTGCTACGACCCCATAATTCCCTAAATCCGTTAATTTTAGACCACTCCCAGTTCTGCCTCGTCATGAAGCAACTGCTACATTAATTCGTTCAGATTGCCTATTATAGGCCTTATCTCCTCTGACTTAAAACCTCACTTTTCTTATCCATTTCTAATTTAAAAGTTCTCTTCTGTATTTTATGTATGTAGGCCAGAGGTCTGCATCGGATGCTTTCGCTCGAGCGCCAAGTAGTTCATAGCATAATCCGATAGGTAGCGCACATGCATGATGGGTAAAATTGTCGCCAGCGATAAATCCTCGAACGGTATAAGCCGAGCGTTACACATTCGTTCTTGTTACAGTGATGAACTGTGTAGTAACATCATAGATGTTTATCATTTCAGAACTTTGCAGTGTTTAACTAACCTCTCCATAGCACAACTACAAAACTTGCTTTAAAATGTAATATAAATGTTGTAGGTAAATGTTCCCCCCCCCCCCATACAGGAGTGATTTTGTTTTTACCACATCTGATAGATGTTATTGGATGTAAATATAATTATTATAAACGGAGAACATAATCACGATAATGCAAGAACCGTATCAAGTTTTCTAGTAATAATAATAATCTCTAATAATAATTATTAGTGTATCAGTCTTTGCGTCTGTAACAGTTGTGCAGCATGATTATTCGTTTTATTATATTTTCTGTGACGTTACCTCTGTACTAATATCGTTATTAATCTACTGCTATATTAATAATATTTTGTAAAACGTTTCTACATTGTCGCAGTATATAGGCGGAACACTATGTATGGACCTATCATATTATATATGTGGTAAATCAAATATTGAATATTGTTAATTAGCAATAATAACTGTATATCGAAATTTTTCATACTATTTTATTTATAACTTCATGTTACTGTTTTGGTACGTTCCATTAGACTGTTCTATTAAACGTTTGTCATAAACGCAGAAAATAAAGCCTTATTTTTAGCGTGTGAGCAAAACATATGTGTATCTTATCTGTCGCCTTCCATACAAGATAAGACATGTCGGTGAGATGACCTTGTACTGTGCTTCTATTTATGACGAGCGTATCATGACCGATCTTATCTCATTCGAGGGTGCGACACTCGACCGAGTTCAAGCGAGGGATTTAACTCCAATGCAGCACTCTGATGTAGGCCTATGTATTTATATTTACTTAAGTTCACAGACTAGATGTTCGTCAAAGCACCTTTTTCACATAAATATAAATGAATAATTTAATTTATAATTGAGGCGCTGGGTGCAATAACAGCTTAACTATACTTAAGTCGTTATTTCGGTGATGGCATTTTCTTAATCTTCCATGTGTTCTCTATCGACTGTAAAAGTTGAATTTCATTTCGTTGACCGTAAATGGCAGGAGAGGTCATTACGTGAAGTGCTGTGCTAAATCGAAAGGTTCAAAATTCGTAACACAAAAATTTATTACACTAATGTTTCATACATCAGGGTCTTTGGCAATATCATGTCCCTACAATACAGTTTTCCAGCTATTCAGTTTTTCAGGCCATAATATAGGCCTACCATCAGAAGATGTTAATTTAAAAAGCCCCTCGTCATGGCTTAAAATTATCAACAGTAATCTCACTAGAAGTTTTGATTTTATCGATAAATCTGCGAGTGGAACACGAGTGACTTACGAAAATACAACTGTCTTCAAATGTATTATTGTACCATCTCAACATTACAAATATTACGCTAGATGGCAGTAGTGTGTTATGATTAGCTGTTATCTTGCTATCAGTTGTGCCAACTGTGGAATCTTCATTGAACTCTGTAGACGTTTACTAGCAATGCCTTCTCGATCTAGATCACGATGACAGTGTTACTAGTCAAGAAGGCTTTGTTGATTCAGTTTCATTTTTATTAAAACAGTTGCATTCAACTTCAATTATCCGAAACCCAGTAATCAACGTCACTTGACAGATGATTTTCAATAAATCTTAATATTAAACATCTCTGATACGTGACTATCCATAATATCATATAGCAGAAGCTATAACATAACCTAAATAATATATACAAGTGTTAGAAAAGTTTTAATTAACGACGATGTCATAAAAAATAAACGTGAATAATTTTAACAGTAATAATTATTGAATGTACAATTTTTAAATTTGAATGTTTTAGTGGTTGGTGGTTCAGTTGATGTTATATTGGACGTGTGCCTAAAAAAAGTGGAACTCGTTGATGTAGGCCTACATGGTGTATTCTTCAACTTATTCAGGATTTCCGAATGGTGCTCTTCATTTGTAAATAGGATTTCAGGGAAGATGCAAAGGTATGACCAGTGATCTTTATTAATTCTTGTTCTTGAATGCCAATGTGAGCCATATTTGAAACTGCTGTGCATCGACTGGAGTGGTCTGTAATTTTTTTTTTGACGTCCAGACCAGCGCAGTTTGAAATGCTGGCAAACAAAGAAACAAATGCTAGGGACGCGATAAAATTAAACAAATGCTAGGGACGCGAAAAAATTGTGCGATAAGCAGCCATGATTGGTTGAAAGAATAACGCTACACTAAATCGATTCTTTACATTCCACTTCCTACTACCATTTATTGTAATTCAGCCGTAATAGTACATTTATTATTCCTACATCAAACAGGATCAAATAACCCTACAGGATTAAGTAGAAATATTGATAAAATTCCATTTCATCCATACTTTACCATTAAAGATGTTGTAGAATTTATAATTCTACGACCTTTGTACTGTTTTATTGGTCAAAAGTACAGTGAAACTTGTGTAATTCGAATCTGAAGGGCAGAAGAAAAAATTCGAATTATGGAAAAATTCTAATTAAAAAAATGGTACTGCAGAAGGCAAACTACAGGTGTACTGTATGTACTATGTATTACTATAACATTTCAAGACAACAGGGTATTATAATACAAGAAAATATAGTGCTGTATAATGATAGGCCTATTACATAAATACAGTACGGTACAGTAATTAGTAAATATTTATGCACAACACATACAGTAGTTAAAAAATCATACCTTACTAGGCCTTTGTTATGTAGGATGTGATTTTAGTCTGTTTCTTTTTATTGATTTCCTGGGTTACTGTAAAGTCCTCCAGTTTATTTAATGCATCAAACAGAGAACCATGCACATTTTGGTGTCCCTCAATGAATCTTCTTAGATCTCGGAAGTGAAAGATCGGGGTTTCGGAATTTGTGAAAAGCAATGCACAGTGACCGTTTTAACTGAGTACGGTAACTGTACTTTCGAGGTGAATGACACTCCAAGGGTTGTCAACCCGCACTGGGACCACTTTCTCCGAAAAGGAGATACAATGCATTCCCGGTTTCAGCCTCCAACCCCTATGGTCAGGTCAATTTGTTACAGTACTGGCTCGTTCCGCCTTTGCCACATTTCACTGTAAAACTCATGTCCATTCTGCATTTTTTTTCTTGGAATTAAACAAAATTATGTTCGAATAAAAGACTATATTTATGCACTGTTTCCATAGGAAATTCAAGGGGACAAAGGAAAACTTCGAAATAAAGAATAATTCGAATTAAAAACGTTCGAATTACACAAGTTTCACTGTAATATGACGTAGTAAAAGTGTAATAGTAATTTTAAAACTGCAGATTATGTTATTTACGACCAGTTAATGAGGAACCTTAACAGAATATCGTATAGCTTATGGTATAACTACGCTAGAATTAGAAACCGAAATATTTGAACCCGTTTGGTGTCAGAATCATTACCGAATTAATGAAAAATAACCAAGCTGCCGTCGATTAGTGTTACGAGGGCATTTGCATACTGACACAGTACTAAATGAATACAAAATGATAAACTCGCTTAGTTGGTCAAGTACATAAGCCTCGAAATTAAAACAAATTACATGAAACTTTTCTTTGTTAATTAATGAGACAACCCAAATCACCCACTCCTATTGTAACGATGCTGCGAATGGATGGTTTTGAGCAATAGTGAAATGTCATGGCGATTCATTTTCAGGCCTAATGAACTTCGAATGACGTGCCAGTGACGGGAGGCAGTCGAGAACATCTCGTATTCGTAATTAAAACTCACAATTCCGGTAAGCATTAAATTTCACTTGTAACAAAGCCCCTGGATATACGACAGTGAGGGCGATTTATTTAATTAAAAGTGCTCGTTCAAATTCTTCTTCGGTCAACTGAAAAGTTGGTAGTTTCCTTCAGTGGTTTAATTGTAATCATAATATGTAATGCAATAACCTTACTGTACCACACGTGAACACGTCTGGATATTTGAGTTTGGTATGATAGGATTAGGAGAACAGGGGTGCGACAAGCCCACATAATGTAGATCACAGGAATATGGGCCCATTGTGCTATCTCGAAATTTCGACGTGGGCAAGAAATTGGAGAAAAAATTTGCTCGGAGCTATCTAACAGGAACAGGAAACTTCCCGTAAATCTACGACACAGGACAAACAGCTTTATTTCCCTCTCGATGGAAGCAATTTTTAAGATTTTATTTACATCTTTTAAAATTTGTCGCCCTCAACCGGGTTTGAACCCGGGAATCTTGGGCCAAAGCATAAAAGGTGCAGGACCATCGAAAACGACGGAATTTGAGTTGATATTATTAAAAATATAAAAGACAGCCAACAGATAGCTGAAATTATCAATTTCCATACTCCGGAGTTTGGAGCTAGTCATCAGGTCTAACCCGTTGATGGCAAGAATAATGAAGAATAGAATAGAACGTTTTATTTTCGCTAGTAGAGTTAAGGCCATAAACCCTTCTCTTCCACTCAACCAGCATTAATTAATGCAAAGGAGATAAAGATAATTCTGTGGTGTTCGAGTAAAGGGGTATAAGTCATTTTTTTGTCCAGGTGGAATTTTGTTCCCCAGATGAACACACAAGTTAAATTATACAAGTGGGTGTGCAAAAATCAAAGAATACAAGCAGTTGATGTGTTTTATTTGCGTAGAAAATTATTTGTAATAAGGTTTCCAAGTTTAATTTTCATTTATCTCCGAACTCATTTTTATGACTTATCTCCCTTTACCTAAACACCACAGAATTCTCCTGACGACTGAGATAGCGTTGAAAGTATATAACGCTAAATAAGATGAAAATTATTAATTTGGAAACATTGTTGAAGAAGAATGTAATACAGAATTAAAACACCAAAAAAGAGAGGCAAAGAGGTGAATTGAACATTTTTAAGAAGAGAACGAGCATGACGAAAATAATGATTATGCCAGTGAGGATCACGAAGATAATAATGATGTATGATAATAAAGAGGTTGAAGATGATAATGAAATTGAATCTGACGATAATAGGCTACAGTTGATGCTGACGATAATGAAGTTGATGCTAACAACAATAAAGTTGATGCTGATAAGAATCGAGCTGAACATGAGAATCGAGCTGAAGGTGACAAGAATCGAGCTTAAGGTGACGAGAACGAGCTGAAGGTGAAGACGAGAACTGAGCTGAAAGTGTTGACTAGAATCGAGTTAAAGGTGACGGCAACCGAGTTAAAGGTGACGGGAACCGAGTTAAATGTGACGGCAACCGAGTTAAAGGTGACGGGAACCGAGTTAAAGTTTACGAGAACGGAGTTGAAGGTAACGAGAACAGAGCCAAAGACGACAAAATCAGAGTTGAAGATGACGAGAATAAAATTAAACAAGGCGATAACCAAGTTTAATATGACGGGAACCAAGTCAAACATGAAATGAACCAAATTGGACATAAGTAACTGGAACCAATTTGAAGAGGACGGAAACAAAGTTGGAAGTGATAGGAACCAAGTTTGAGTTGATGAGAATGAAATTCAACGTGACGAAAACAAAGTTGAACATGACGAAAACGAAGCGAAGTTGTGAGAACCAAATTGAAGATGACGGAAGCCAAGTCGAAGGTGACGAGAATAAAGTTTAAGACACCGAGAACAAAGTTGAAGACGACGAGAACCATGTTGAGGACAACGAGAAGGAAGTTGAAGACGACGAGAACCAAGCTGAAGACGATGAGAATGAAGTTAAAGACGACGAGAACAACGCTGAAAATGACAAGAACTACCTTGAAGATGAAGAGAACAAAGTTGAAAGTTATAGAGAAATTGTAGAGCAAACAAAGTTGATCATAAAGGCTTGTCCACAATAAAGAGGAAACGACTACGGGAACGAGAACGGAAATATTGTTAAAATAAATGTATTTAAATGTGAGCATTCGTAATTAAATTTCACGTTCCCGTTCCCGGACTCCGGAAAGCTTCTTGTTAATTGTGAATGTTCACATTTAAATGAATTTATTTTAACAATATTTCCGCTCTCGTTCTCGTTCTCGTTTCTTTTCTATTCCCGGTTTATTGTGGACCAGCCTTAACGAGGGAAATTTAACAGAGATGAGGATTGACAAGACTGATGAGGACGTCGATAAATGTGGCACTGAAGAAAATTATGAAAATAGTAATGAAGTAACTAATGTAGAAGATGAAGGTAAAGATGATTCTGAACAACAGGGAGATGAATGCATTTACCTTTATGATAACGATTTCGGAAATCAAATATTGAAAAGTTTGTGATTATGATGATGACGATGATAACAACGATTGTAGTGACGATAATGATAAATTAATAATGGTGGTAGCGGCAGTAACAACAGTAAGAGTAATTTATTATGACGATGATAAACATATTTCCTCTCCGAAAACAAATTTATATGTCTACTGTAAAAACGACAAAGTAATAATAAAATATGCACCTGTGTTTGCATTCAGAGTTAGAACATCTCTGTAGTTGCTTCGAAATAGACTATAAACTATTATTAGGTTAAACTGTTTATCTTGCATTTCATTGGTAACAGAATTTGTACTAGGAATTTTGCTTCTTTTCACGTAAAATTAACTGTGAGATGAAAGCAGATATATGCTTTCCGCTCTGCATAGTGACAATCCACACGTAATGAAGTTCTGACACGTCGAACCTAAGTACCACACCGCCTTTAATTCATCATTGTCACAGATAAACTGCACGTCAAAGTGAGACGTATTGGCGCAATTTCCCACCTCATAACTATTTAAACTCTACTCTCAATTAACGGTATGAACTATTTAACCGTACACAGTGATGCGTTGTAAATTAGAGTTCTTCTTTAATTATGGCCCGCAATGTTTTTGCGTGTTTCCTGAAACAGGAACATCACAACTAATTTCCAGCAGCAGCGTACGGAAATATATAATGCATGGCCCCGTCTGGCGGGATGACCGCGCTCACATTGGCAACTGGGACTCGGTTTCCACCGGTGATTAGAGAAACCACTTCAAAGGCTGTCCAGGGCTGCAATGCATCCCTGGGCCCATGGGAGGCTACAAGATACAAGATAATCTGCGAATTACACACATCAGCTATGAAAACCTTAATGACGGTGAGCGGTCTCCACTGTGGACAACGTATTCTTCAATACGCAATCCCACAAGTTATACCTATTAGCACATATTATCAGCAGACCTGCATCTAAACGAAAATGAAGTTATGTAGGGTCAAGTAGGGCTAATACGATACAGTAAAAAAGTCGGGCTAATTTTATACAGCATTTAAAATCAAAAAATAATGCTATAAATTTTCAATCAAAGACACAACTATCTGCAAATGTTTATTTGCTACATGAATATAAGGTATATAAACGTTTTCGCCTTGTGGGGCATCATCAGATATATTAAAATTATGTGATCTGAACTTAGATTAAATTAGATTTGTAAAAAGCAAATACGAACAGTGTGTAATACATGGTGATAAAATTTCATGAGTTATATGTAGGCCTATACTAATTGTAACAAGAAATAAGATAAAATGATGAATTTCAATGTAGTGTAAATTCAAATATGATTAAAATTGGAATTGTGTGTACATATAACTCATGTTACATTATAATACATATTTATCAAATAATGTTATGCAAATTATGATCGTGTTGTGTCTTTGATTGAAAGTTCATAACATTATTTTATGATATTACTAGACACATCTGAAATATAAAATGAACTGCAAATCAGACTTTAAAATGCATCAAGGTTCCGTTTGACAATGTTTAATACAGTGATTATGAAAATACATTTTATGCTCTTCGAGGAGCAATAAGAAATCATTAACAGCCTCATAAATGTAGGTATTAAAAGAAGAAGCGGCTTTTTTGCATGAAAAATTTTGATGTGGCACTCGCTTACTTTTGTTATTGCTCTTAAAAGAATAAAGATAGAATAATTTTTTAATTTTCCTTTTACTCAGAATAGTGTCAGCGGCATTTTCCTCTAAAGAAAAGCAGTCTGGCAGTACTTAGTGTATGAACGAGAAGGTCTATTATGATTCTGTTGTCAGTTTAAATAACTGATTACGTTTTGACTTTACGTAGTATTCAAATGAGTGATATTCTTAGATATTTTATAGGTAAAGGAATGCAAAAATTATTAATCATCTGATAATTTATTAATGATAAAACTTTTTTAATTCCTACTAAGACCATTTTTTTCTGTATTAAAATATATTACATCTGTACTCCGATGTGTGCATGTAGTAAATTCAAATAATAAGCTATGCACATAAGTGGCGAACTTAGGGAATACATACGTCATAACTTCGCCAGTTACATCCCCCTGTCTCTCTTGTTTTTGTAAGAGGAGTACCTTATTCTTTACGAAATTTATTTATTCAACTATTTATTCAATTTAGCACCTTATTCTCAAAGACCCTTAACCTATGTTCCTCTCTCAAAGTGAGAGTCCATGTTTCACAACCATAAAGAACAACCGGTAATATAACCGTTTTATAAATTGTACTTAAATTGTACCTTTCAGATTTTTTGACAGCAGACTGGATGATAAAAGCTTCTCAACCGAATAATAACAGGCATTTCCCATATTTATTCTGTGTTTCATTTCCTCCCTAGTGTCATTTATATTTGTTACTGTTGCTCGAAGATATTTGAATTTTTCCACCTCTTCGAAGGATAAATCTCCAATTTTTATAGTTCCATTTCATACAATATTCTGGTCACGAGACATAATCATATACTTAGTCTTTTCGGAATTTACTTCCAACCCTATGGCTTTCCTTGCTTCAAGTAAAATTCCCGTATTTTCCTTAATCGTTTGTGGATTTTCTCCTAACATATTCACGTCATCCGCATAGACAAGGAGCTGATGTAACCCGTTCAATTCCAAGCCCTCTCTGTTATCCTGGACTTTCCTAATGGCATACTTGAAAGAAAAGTTAATATCAGGAATGTATTATTATTATTATTATTATTATTATTATTATTATTATTATTATTATTATTATTATTATTCCAATTTCTTAGACTATATTTACATTATAAACTTCGATAATAGCGATGATGATAATAAATGATAAACTTCCAAAGAACTGTTATTAATTACAGACATCTGTAGCAGCGAAGTCATCAAAGCAGACCCAGAGACTCTCATTGCCCCAGAGCTGCGTTATTTTTCAGCCGCCAGCCAACTCCCAGTTGGTTCGTTTCTGCGCGCAGAGATTTCATTCGTCACACAACTTTGTAGAAATGGCGGAAGTAATTCCCAGAGCTGGGTCGGTGGGCAGTCAGTCGGCTAAATGACTGGACCCACTCTTATCTGAAGGAACACACTAAATCGACGAGAAAATTCCTTTAACTTGAGTAAGGTGGGCGGAGGAAGAGGAAGGGGGAGGGAAGTTACTTCTCCGGCTAAGACAAGAGTTTCACTTGCGAGATGAGCTCTCGTGACAACGGCCCTTGCAACCCAAGTGTCGCTCTGACCCGCCATCTCCCTTCATTTGAAGACCCCATTCTTACATTTCCGCTGTCCACTACATCTATTATTTTAGGTGTCACGTAGCCTGCAAACATTTATGTTTGGTAAAGCTCGGCATTGTGTACCCTGCTGGGTGCAATTGGAACACTTGCGTCTCCTTCACTACACACTTACCGCGCGTTCCGTTTCCCACATTACCACCACGTTAATCTTTGATATTTCTCTTGCGAATACGTTCCTCATAACTGGGGCGAATAGTCTTAAGCAAATGTATATTTTTATCGGCCAGTTAAAAGTCACGCAAAATACTCTCGTATGTCGACAATCATATCTTACTTTCGTAAATTATTTACAACGTTGTTTTACTACTTGGAAGTAATAATATCAAAAGTTTTGCTACTGGTACCTATTTATTAAAATATTTTTACAGCCGTATTTTAGTAGGAAATAGCATATCTTTACGAATCACAATTTTCGACTTACGACACTATTTTACTGGAAGTGCGACATTCTTTTTTATAATAACAAGTCATGTTTTTCCTTTCTTCAATAATATTTTACGTAATTCATTACCTTTAGACTATTATTGGATCAAATGCTAAGATTTATTTAAAATCATCCATCCTCAAGTGAGGTTGACCATTGGGATCCGGAATTAACAAAGAAAAAAAGATAAAGGGAAACGAAACGAATAAAATAATTATTAGATTTGTACATTAAAACTACCTATTGTATAATATATAATAATAATAATAATAATAATAATAATACATTTATTTTATTTATTTATTTACTAATATTTCACGTGCTGTACAACAGCCAAAGGCCAATTTAGCACATGACAATTTAATTACAAAACATTAATAATGATAGAAATTACAATTAAAAGTACTTACATTGGAATAATTATTAAAATAATGACAATAAAAAATAATGATAATTGAAATTGAAAGGATGGAATCTTATAAATGAATATAATACAAATGATACAGAAGATGACGGGAATAATATTATAATGCATATCTAAAAAAATAAATTAATTAATAACAACTGATATAAAATTCCAAAAAGTATATAGGCCTACTATTACTTCTTAAATGGATCCAAATTCAATCATGCAAATTAGCATATTTTACAGACTTTATCTGCAGACCGGAGAGAGAGATTTAGAATTCCTACATTAAAAACTTTATGAACTCTTAAACCCTTAGCAGGAATACGAAGACTGATATTGCTTAAGGTAATAATAATAATAATAATAATAATAATAATAATAATAATAATAATAATAATAATAATAATAAATAACTCATTTTGCTCACAAAATCAACCAACCTGGGACAGTTCTGTTGTAAGTATGCTACTAACCAATAAACCAAACAACCAAAAAAAGAGCAACAAACCGAAGTAAGAAACTAAACATTCACCCAACCAACCAACCAACTAACCAACCAAACGAACAATCATACCAAAGCAACCAAACAATCAATCGGGTAAATAATCGATCGATGAACCTATTAACCAAACACCCAATAAACAAGGCAATGAACTCATTGTGATCAAATAACTAATTAACCAAACAAACAATCAACACCGAACCACTGATTGAGTCCACACCTGTGGAGTAACGGTCAGCGCGTCTGGCTGCGAAACCAGGTGGCCCGGGTTCGAATCCCGGTCGGGGCAAGTTACCTGGTTGAGGTTTTTTCGGGGTTTTCCCTCACCCAATAGGCTACGAGCAAATGCTGGGTAACTTTCGGTGCTGGACCCCGGACTCATTTCACCGGCATTATCACCTTCATATCATTCAGACGCTAAATAACCTAGATGTTGATACAGCGTCGTAAAATAACCCAATAAAATAAAAGACAAGGAAATGAAATTATTGTGATCAAATAACTAATTAACCAAAAAAACAACCAACACGATCCACTGACTGAAATCTCCCTACCGAATAAACAATACATCTACCGACCGACGAACCAACCAACAAATCCTACACCAATTTACCAATAGGCCTACTTCTCCCTAGACATTTCATAGATATTGCATCTCTTCAGAGTGTTACAAATTTTACAGGAAAAAGTAGACCTTCTGTGGGCGTAATTATTCTCTGCATGTACAATTGTACATATTCCCCAGGAAATACTAATCACAAGCTCCGCTAATAAGTTACAGACACACACAAGGGGAGTGCTGCATGTAAACCACACAGTGCCTTTGCTGAACCGACTCTCTTTGCTATGATTGAAGTCGCAGAGAGCCTGACCCACAGAGCCGTGTGAGTTGCGAACTGTTAAGTGAATCAGGTAAGTGGGTCGTGCCAGAGGCCGTCATCTGTGTTTGGCGTTTATGTGTACTCACCGAGTTGCGAACTCATTAAACAACCCGACTACGAGCGAGTTATGAATGAAGCGTTTCTTGCAACAGAATATGACTACAGTATATCTCATCTTGAAGGCTACATGCTTCGGAACACGTAGAGCACAATATTGCAGATACGTAGGTTAAGTGTTATAACTAGGGGTCGGATGTTTATGACCTAAAAATCTACTTAAAATGATCATTAAAATGTCCTTAAATTAATGGGAAAATGACATAAAATTGAAAGAAAATGACATTTAAATATTGTTCAAAGTACTCGCATCACAACTTCTTAAAAATAAGTCACCTTATTTCAATGACTGCCCTGAAAATCTCGGAGAAAGGAGGCAACTACCAGGAATTTGGCTAAGATAAAGGAAAAAACATGCAACAGAATGAAGACTTTATGGGAAAGCTATAGATTTTAATGAGGGTTTACAATGTGTCTCAATCAGGGGTGGTCCATGTCAGTGCCTTCATTCTCCGTCTCCTCCTCCTTCCGCACTTCACTTTTGTTACAAAATCTTCCAGATGAGGGAGTGTGAATGACAAAACAAATTGTGGACGCAGCGTGCATTCTTGCAATTTTTGTGTTAAAATACTGTCTTCTACAGTAGACATCCCTTCCGAACCATGTTGAGGACACAACGTCCTTTCCAGGACATGGTGAAAGTTTCCCCCTTCCAAATATAAATTCTAAAGACATCCTCGTACCGACAAAAGAACAGTAGCGGTCAAAGTCCTCACTTAAACTAAGCTGCTGTCAGGCATTTTGTATTACTTCTGTTGTGTGAAGTGAAGCCTTCAGTGGAATGAGGGATGGACTTTAGAGTCTGTTCCAAACTATAAAACTCAAACTTCACTGTTATTCACTTATTCAATAGGTAATTACTACTGACCTATTTGGTTAGAAAATGATTTAACAGACTTATCGGTAAAGAAGAAAGTAAAATGCATTCCAAATGATCTAGAAGTTCTTCAAAGTATTAAAAATGACCAAAAAAGAATTTCTATATTAATAGGCATCGTCCTAATGTGAAAAATAAGATGACTTTTCATCAACATCCGCCCACTAGTTATAACTCAAAATTTTCAGACGGGAGACTTTACTAGCTGAATTATGAAGATTAAAATCAAATGAAGTTTTTTTGTTTTAGATTCGTCTTTATTTTAATGCTCCGTCCTCTTTTCAACAACGAATAGACCTAGACTGCAACCTATTAGGTACCTCACTGTTCCCGAACTACATTTCTGTCTTGTTTCCTGTTTTATCCACCAAAGGCCTTCGTGGTTTCAGGACAAGTATGACTCCTTTCCAGACCCTGTTCATTCTGTTTGTGTAGGAAATCAATTGAAGTTCTTTTGTTTATATTAGTCTTTATTTTAATGCTCCGTCCTCTTCTCAACACCAAATAGGCCTACACTGCAACCTATTACCTTATTGTGCCCGAATTACATTTCTGCCTTATTTCCTGCTTTAACCAGCAAAGCCTTTGCGGTTCAGGACAATTATGGCTCCTTTGCAGACCCTATTCATTCTGTTTGTGTAGAAAGATGTTCTCAATAGAATCTCCTTACGTTAGTTTGTAGATATATTCGAAGTTCTGACGTATTTAGAACTTCCAAGTACGGTCCGTCCCAGGATTCTGTAGAGTAGAAAGACGAAGCAAGACTTCTGCGCAAGTGATATGTGGGAGGACTAGAGAGGTGGGGGGAGGTGTTAGTAGAACGAAGCTAGCAATCGCTTGCAAGGAGGGGATAATTTCTATCTGAACTCTACTCTAGAGACCGATTATTTAGTCCTGACAGCTCAGCGACGCGAAAGAGGGGAAGTAATAGGAGTAGTGGGGAGAGTTTCGGAGTAGAGATAAGGGCGAGCGGTCAGTAAAGGAATGCAGTACAGCTTAACTGTACTGGAAACACAACGCTATACCGCATGCGTGACATCCGATCGCTCTGACTGCAGGCGACAGATTAACCTGAACATCCCTTGGCATAACTTAATGTATCACCTGACCCAGGCGCACAGTCAGCGACTGTCAGGACTAAATAATCGTACTATACCTTCTACCACGAGCATCTTACCCCTTAGAGGTCTCGATCTGATGCTGCCCTCTACCACACGATGATAGTACCTGATTGACATGGTTACGTTTCTGTGATGTCTCATAGAGAAACGTAACCATGTCATTCAGGCACTACCATATACTGTAGTGGTAGATGAAAGAAACGCACTGTCCGATTCTACCCGATGTCCGATACTACCCGACTCTCCCCTACTCTAAAATGTTTTAGGTTTTCAAGCTGTTATCATTACTCACGTTCAAGATATAGAGTAAAATGCCTTATGATGCCCATATTTGTCTAACTTCCCCTATATAACCAGCATTCTGAGGAACGATCCACCTACTTAAGTCAGGGATTGTCTGCATATTTTCAGGTTTGAGTGCTACCTTTTAGTACTACCCAAACATTATACAGATACCAGAATTTTAAACTTCATCGTAGATAGACTTCCACTTTAGTAGAAGGATTTTCCTGCAGTCTAACTCCTCCCCCACAAGAAAAGAGCGATTAAAGAAGCGGCTTGTCTGTGTGCAATTGCCCCAGTTTCGAAGTGGGATGCCCGAGCAACGTGTCTTCACCTTCCTTACGAGTCCGCGTACGTCCAATTGGCAACGAGTTTAGTGCGAGTTGTTCAAGATAAATCGAATTTAAAGACAATCTGGAAAGAGAAACCTCTAGAGAATATTACCAAATCCCGCTGGAACAAAACTGGTAATGTGATACGTCATGTGCACCTCTAGCTGCAAATAACACGATGAAACAAAGTCTGTTAGAACTCACTTCTCACTCCGCACGTCGTCGTTGTTACAAATTCGTTTCACAGTGTGAGCGTTTTTTCTGGTTCTGGAATCCCTACAGCGCAAGTTAACTTAGCTTTCCGGCATGTACATCGGGGTAAAACAGATTTATGTAACAAGAATGTTTAAGTGCAAGAGAAGCAGCTAAACTGGTACAATACGGTGATGAGTTTCTTGTTTACTTTAGACTCTAAGTAAATACTGCACAAAACAATTCAGGTCATATTATTATACAGTGTGTTAATTAAGTATGGAATATTGCTAATAACTCTTTATATATTCATTTTACGAAAAAAATACCAAAAACAAAAGTTTTTGGTGATATCTAACTAAACTTTATGGCTACGGTCTCACAAAAGTACTGATTCATGTACAGGGTGTGGCAAAAGACAATACTTTTTTAAATGGCACTCTAAAGAGTCCTCTGAAGTTAAGTATTTAGGCATAATTTTCGATAATCATTTAAAATGGAACCAACACATTAATTACCTTTGTAATAAATTACGTAAAATAGTATATTATTTTGTTTTATTGAGGAATTACTTGTCAATAAGTTTATTACGCACAATATTTAACTTCATTTCAATCGGTAATTATGTATGGAATTATAGGATGGGGTAGCTCATTTAAATCCAATTTTAATCCCCTTTATTTATTACAGAAGAAGATAATTAAAATATGTCTTCATAAACCTATTGATTTTCCATCTCAGAATTTGTTTTTAGACTTTAATGTACTTAAGGTAAGACAAATTTATTATATTGTATTAATAAAATTCACACATAAAAATCGAAATAATTTTGAATTGTGTTCTCATAGTTATGAAACAAAAGGTATGAATTCTTTAAGATTGTTTGAACCAAAATGCAACACTGTTACAGTATTTAATCATAGCCTAGTAGTAATTTAGGCCCAAGAATATATAACACGTTTATATTTAAATATCCTAATCTTGTCAATTCTAATAGTTATAGTATTAAATTTAAAAAGTTATGTATGGATTTTATGAAAAATTGAAAAATTGTAAATTTAAATTTAAATACTATAATTTCATAGTAGACATAAGGCAAATTGTATTGTATACTTATTAATTTAAATTCAGGAATCCGCCCCTGAGCTCGAGTTCTCCTCTTTCAGGGGCGAGCTAAAGTTTTTTCTATAAAAAATAAATAAATAAATAAATAAATAAATAAATATTTAAATTTCATATATTTGAAATCTCCATTCAATTTTACATACAAATAGAAGCTTGACTCAGCATAAATAATGAATACTCTCTTGCAAATTTTAAGGTTCTTTCGAATGCTTTGATAATGTAACCCAAAATAAATGTGTGTATCCATATGGAGTAGGCCATGAAACAAAACATGTGCACCTCCACATTATGGTAGAAGAGTAAAGGATTTCCTCAACCAAATGTTCCCTGGTAGATGGATTGGAAGAACACACATTGAATGGCCAGCTAGACCTGACCTCGACCCAATGGATTTCTTCCTGTGGGATTACTTAAAGTCCAGGGTATATCGTGTTAGATCGAACAGTACTGAAAACCTGAAATTAAAGATTAGTAATGAGATGAAACTGATCACTCCTGAACTGTAAAAAAGTCAATGGACTGCTTTCGTGATAAACTCGGGCATTGTTTGGGTGTCAATGGTTCTCATTTTGAACATTTGTTATAATTTTAAACATTCTCTGAAACACTACTGCAAGAATATCTAAGAGAAGGTACAGAATATGAAGACACTATTGATTAGTTAATTGATTGTGTCCAGCTTCACTAAATAACCGTCAATTTTTAATTATCACTCCCGGTATGCTTTTTGGCATCTTATTTCACTTCTGGTATGCCATACCGGCTCATACTGGTTCAATTAGACCACTGATTGAATCCATAGATAAATACAGACTGAAATCTACGAAGATGAAATTTATGTGAAAGACAGCAGGTTACAATTGAAGAATGTGATCCCAAAACGCGTTAAGTCCATTTTTATGATAGGATTGGGCCAGTATTTTTTATCCACCGGTTTTTATTATTTTGTAATTATTATTTAGTACGTTTGCATTACTTTACTCAACTCGTGCTTGTATGTTTAAGTCTTATATCAAGTTTTTAGTGTTCCTTAAATGTTAGTCTATACTTAGCTAACCATTAACTTGTATTACTGCAAATAATTGTATCAGCTTCTCTTATTTCTGGCTAAGTGGAAGAGAAGGCCTGATGGCCTTAACGTCGCCAGAATAAATAAATAAATAAATAAAATAAATAAATAAATAAATAAATATTTTACGGACTGAGCGAGTTTTCAAATAACATGCATAGTAACACAAACTTTTAGACAAGAATTGGCCTTGTTCTGAGAGAAAAAAATAATTATTATATAAGTCTCAAATATAATAATATATTTTACTTATTTATTTCTTCCTGTAACCACTACAGGTTGCCATTGACAAAGAGTACCATGATATAATAAATAGAGTAAATGCCTTGAGGCTTAGTGGTACATTGTTCTTAGAGTGAAAAATAACAATTTGAATTAGATTGAAATACATGATAATAAACGAAGTAACGTCAAGAAGATGCGAATTAAAGTCATGGTCCATATGTATGAAGCCTGAAAATAGCTATTGATCCTTTGAGTGTTGCAATTGTTAGATCTCTTAAAATATCTTTATGCAGGCCAAAAGATTTACAGAAGTCAACTAGGAACAGGGGTATGGTCCCACGGGCTCCTATCATTAGTCCCGTAATGACGAAGGATTCCAGATGGTATTTGTCCTTATAAACATTGATGGAAGGTTCATATATATTCCTTTTTTCCTCGTGTACTTCTTCTGGCTGATGTTCATGTGATTCGAATCTCACAGTAGGGTCTATGATGTAACCTTCAAGAGAGGGAGGTTTAAATGCAATTATGTCGATTCTTCGATTACTGTCCTCACTGGATATGCCGTGTACTTCTTCATGTATTGAATAACCTTTGTTCCTTAAGGTAGTTGCTATTATAGATCTTACTGTATGAAAAATGGTCAAATGGTCTGAGCGAATTTTGGAATCACACTCTTCAATTGTTGAGACTTCAAACAAAACAACGAAATTTTGCAAGAATTGGGAGTAACTCTTAATTTGGAAAAATAGCAACATACAAAAGGAATTAGATTGAACTCGTAAACCAATGTCCAAAAAATCAAGATTGCCAAAGTTAATAATGAAATACAGACATATTACAGATATGGAAGAAAAGAGCAGAACCGATCAATAAAGAAACTCACGGATGAATTCTAAGGCAGGAACAGGTCCAGTGTCCTACATCTCTGATGATGATGAGGATGATGATGATGATTAGGGCTATAATTTTGATGAAATTGCATCTTTTTTCTAGTAAGGCAGAAACATAGCTGCTTTGATATTTATATGTTATGTGATAAACTGAGTGTTTTAAGACATATCTGTTAGGGCATTTTTTTGCATTTTTGTCTGTTTCAACTCATTAGAGCATTTCTTGTTTTATTCGGTCATTTTTTAGGCATTTTCATTTAATTTTGGCCATAAATCCCCATTATTAATGTAAAATAATGTTTATTTCCTTTGATATTTTCTCTACATATTTTGTCCATTAATACTCATTATTTTGTATAATATTTTAATCGTGTTTCTACACAAATATTGCCATTTTAACGTAGTACACCCCATGTAATGGATCAGTCCAACCACCCCTTCAATATAGACTCTTCTATACTTGCTAATTCCGGATAAGAGTGGCCTTGTGGTAGACTACATGGAAACTAAAAGTCAAGTAAATCCATGGTGCTTACAGCCCATGAAGGGCCAAGACTGACCAGCTGACTGCTGACCTCGCGTCCATGTGCTGACACAGAGGTGAACAATTATACATGGAAACTAGATCAGGTAAAATAATTATTTAAAGTGTACTACATAGAAAAAATTATGTAAAATTTGATTTAATTACTAGTCTAAATATTAAGTAGTGCAAAATCTCTTTTCCTACTAGGCCTAAGCCAATTATGTAAGATCAATTTTTAAGGGAATTTTTTAAAGATTTTTAGGTCATAAATGCATTGTTTTAGGACATTTTTTCATGATGTATAGGTCATCAAAATCCTAGCCATGATGATGATGATGATGATGATGATACCTCTTGAAGCTGTTACCGACGCGACGTTTAAAGATCCGAGTACGACGCGTACAAACAAAACAATTTCTTCAGGCCATGTCAACACAATCGTTCTACTGAAATGCCTCGCCGTCGTCGGAGTTTTCTGCGTCGCAAGATGAGTATCGTAGTAGACTAGATATTTTCATTCAATTTTCTTCCTAATACAACTTGAAAGCACAGACTCCCGTCGTCTCTCGTATGAGAACAAACTTCTATTTATTTTAGTCCACCTCCGTCTCCTAAAAATAAAAATACAATCATGATGCAACCGACTCTGAACACTGACATCGACTCTGGCAGAAGATTCTGCTTTCAGAACCGCATAAATAGCAAGTGTAACAAGACTCCCTTTCCTACAAAAGCTTAATAAAATTATTCCACGGAGTGTGAGTAAATAGCTATAAATGCAACAATGCTGAGTTGAGTGGAATTATATTGATTTCTTGAGAACTCCAGTCACAAGGCGAAGATGGTATTGACATTTTACATGAATGGAAATTGAGAATTTAAAATCGACATTCACTGGCTGAACACTTTTCCTTCCTCCAATTGAATCCCGTGTAACAGTAAAGAGGAAAGCAATTGACATCTGTAGTGCATATCTCATAGCTAATATATTTATTATAACTTAGTTCTTGTATTTTTAATTGTAAATGTCTTTCTTTGAAAGGAGCCGCAGTTGTGGAGTATTTGGTCGTCATCATCATTGATCAGCATCTGAAATGGTATTCTCATGTTTCTTATCAATGCAGTAGATTACGTAAAACAATTTATATATTTGTAATTTTTCGTTATATTTTACCAATCAGTATCTTACGTAGTTTATTTAGCTCTTTTTCAGTTCACCATCAAATATGGCATTATTGCGTGGGGTGGAACTTCAAAAGTTTTTTTAGATTATCTAATTATTTTACAAAAAAAAAAAAAAGATAACTTTGTTAAAATATGCTTAAAACCTATTGATTACTCTTCTAAATTAGTCTAAATTCTGAATTTAAAGTCTATAAAATTTTAACAATTATACAAATATAGCCATATTACTGCAATATTACTACATATTATTATTATTATTATTATTATTATTATTATTATTATTAGGCCTATATATTCTACTGTTTTCTCATACTTACAGTAGGCCCTACTAGACGCACTGATACCTTACACAGCATTAGTCTAGGTCAGAGATTATATAATTCCATAATTAAAATGCAACCTCAATTTTCAACATTTAGCTTTTAACTCCAATAAAATAATTAAAAATCTACTTAAATTAATATTATGTATAGGCCTAAAGTTTTTTTCATGTTATTTTTGTTTGTTTGTTTTGTATACCTACTTATATAATAATACTTGTGTGCATTAGTTTTTGTATTTCTGTATTAGCCTATAATCGAACTACACCCGAACACGAGCCATTCCGATATAACTGATATTAATAATAAAGTGCCTCAAGGATCTGTTATGGGTTCTTTTCTGGTCCCGGTTACGATAAATGATTTACCCTTTAACGTTTGTTGTAAATCTGTATTATAATTGCAAATGATGCAACACTATTTGCTTCGGGGAGGAATTTAAAACATATTTTCATGGATTTTGCTTTTAACTGGTTTGAGGCTAATACAGTAGTTTCAGACTGAACAATAATCAAATTTAGCGAATGTTATTTACTTTAAAGACTGTACCTCAACATGAGA
The DNA here is from genome assembly GCF_040183065.1 of Periplaneta americana. NCBI lineage: Eukaryota > Metazoa > Arthropoda > Insecta > Blattodea > Blattidae > Periplaneta > Periplaneta americana. Next base: position 36,940,063 of record NC_091117.1, read on the forward strand.
TCTCAAGGAAAATTACTTGGTGCCATTTTAGATCCAAACATTATTATTATTATTATTATTATTATTATTATTATTATTATTATTATTATTATTATTTTAAGTAGGTTATTTTACGACGCTGTATCAACATCTTAGGTTATTTAGCGTCTGAATGATATGAAGGTGATAATGCAGGTGAAATGAGTCCGGGGTCCAGCACTGAAAGTTACCCAGCATTTGCTCAAATTGGGTTGAGGGAAAACCCCGGAAAAAACCTCAACCAGGTAACTTTCCCCGACCGGGATTCGAACCCGGGCCACCTGGTTTCGCGGCCAGCCGTGCTAACCGTTACTCCACAGGTGTGGACATTATTATTATTATTATTATTATTATTATTATTATTATTATTATTATTATTAATTCTTTCGCTTGTTTCATGGAAGCTATGTATGCATCATCCTACAAATGTGATGAACATTGTGAAATCAAAATACAGGATACGTGTATTGTAGAAGAACCTTTTAGCACAATTACGTGAGGCTGTATCAGATGTAACACCAGATTTTCAAGTTATTTTTACTCGAATCGATAAAGATTAGCGAAAAATAATGGTTAAACATAATTATTTATTATTAAAACACACGTATATAAACCAAGTTCTTTACAGTGAATTATTGATTGAATTGATATAGGAACGACTTAATAATTAGTTAATACAGTAACAGTCCATTAGTATATCAAATGCTACATAAGAAGCATTAGGCCTATAGGCTATAATATGACAGAAGAGAATAACATGCATTAGGCCTATATTCATTTTCAAACATATGTTGACTGTGTTGCAAGCTTATTGAAAAAGTAACTGTACGGAAATATTTCAAAGAACAATTTTGTGTAAATACACATTTCTGTTGATAACTCGATAAATAAACACCCATTGGTAACAGCTAAAATGACTTAATCCACCACTGCCATGCTTAGTGAACAGTATCAGCTACCTCTCCATCCCCACTCCTCAAACCTAGACTGAAATATTGCGGGCTGCATTCAGCAGTGATTCGGCGCTACCTATTGCTTTGGACACGCCTGCACTATAAAATTTTTAATGTTATGTTTTATTTAACGATGCTCGCAACTGCAGAGGTTATATCAGCGTCGTCGGATGTGCCGGAATTTTGTCCCGCAGGAGTTCTTTTACAAGCCAGTAAATCTACTGACATGAGCCTGTCGCATTTAAGCACACTTAAATGCCATCGACCTGACCCTAGATCGAACTCGCAACCTTGGGCATACAAGGCCAACGCTATACCAATTCGCCAACCAGGTCGACCCTGCACTATAGTATCGGCAGTTATGCTAATATTTAGTAATGCACTATTACATATTGTAAGTCTGAAAAGTGGGAAGGAAAATATTGTTTGTATTTAATTATACCGTAACTCACGAGCCGCACCTGAACGATTACCTAAAGCTTCCCTGGCCGCACATGGACAACTGCCTAAAACATCTGGGGCCGTACCTGAACTAGAAATCCGATTCTAGGCCGCACATGGGTATGCCGTCTATTCATAACATCTGTTTGGTGTTGTTGATAGAAATAAAATACTGAACTGAAAAAACATAAGTTGTGCAAATAATGTAAGAAATCAGTAGACTTCGTATGGAATTGGTCCGGAGGAAAGTTTAAAGTGTGTAGAGTCGACGGCAATTCGGAAGGCGGTAGTCTGCTAGCGTTTGCGTCGAGAGAGACAGATAGAGAGAGCAAGGTAGCGTACAACATTGCCACATCGTACTTCACGCGCACGTGCAATACAAATAGCGCAGGAGAGAATTTTACTTATCAAAAGACAATAATGACCTTAGCCGTTAATTATTGTAAGCATGACACCAAACAAACCCTCTTTTCTCCACTAACAATATTCTTTGCACGGTTCTCAACCCTGCAACACATGCTTCTGCAGTCGTTTCTTGCGTGTTGGCAACGTTGCAGCCAGCATCAAGATGGCCGGCAGCGTTCTGCTCATCGACGTTTTAAAATAATTAAACGCCTTAAACACTATTTTCCGTGCCTGCCTGTGCAGTACTTGTCTTTTTACAGTCTCTTCTTTCATTTATTTATCTTACAGACACACAGTAAATGTTAGTAGTTCTTATTCAATGTATTGAAACACTCACACATGAACAAACGCACTCGGGAAGTACTTTCTATAGACTGATTCTGATTGGCTCTACGGTACAAGGTTGTAACGTCACATAACAGAAATGCTACGGCGCATATAGCAGCCGACCGCCTTCCGAAATGCCGTCTAGTCTAGTAGTGTTTTACAGTGGCGTAGCATGAAATTTTGAGCAGGGGAAGCTAACTCAAGTTGTCTTTCATGCAATATGAGAAAACGTATTACAAAAATATAGTCTTAAAATAAATAGTAGTCAATGTCAAGTCAGCAGTCGAAGATTGGTTGGAACATCGTAAGAAACACCAATAAGGCATGACCTCAAATGATACGTACCGTAGTAAAATATGATTTCACGGTTTACACATATCTCTAACAAATAGACACGTATATGTATAACATTAGCTCACTTCCTGTCATACTTAGAGAGATCACAATATTAACGGTCAATAGATACAATATTAGTATCATTACGTAAGTATGCGTCTGTCTTTTTATTGTGTCCTTAATTGACAGCAAGGGAGTCGGTCATTTGTTTTTTAGATCACACTTTTGTCCGTAAGTCAGTCTTGATAATAGAATTGTCCTAAAAAATTCAAGTAAATTGGTGTAAGGAACTGTTATTTCACTCATATTTTTTTATATCAGCCACAATGCACACTAACACTTCAACTCAACACAACTGACGAAAAGGGATAACTCGGAAACTACTTATTATCAATGTGAAAGCTAGCTTCTTGCGAGCCTTGCGACCAGGATAGTTTAGTTAGAAAGGGATGGAAAATCTGCGGGGTGGGTTACACAGAAGGATGAGTGTAAGAAACTAGTCTGCTTGGAAGCTGGTGTGTGCAGGCTTCTTGTTTACTGCTGCATCACAAATCATCCTGTACTGCCGCATCACAATATTTAACACGTAAATATAAATTCTATTAAAATTAATACATAATTTTATCCATAAACTCAGGTTTATTATGAAATTATAAATTCTACTAAAATTAATACATAAATTTACCCATAAACTCAGGTTTATTATGAAATTATTATTAACTGGGGAAGCTGAGCTTTTTAGCTTACATTGACGCTACGCCACTGGTGTTTTACCATTGCCACTGTAGGCCCTACCAGCGATGAAAGATTATTGTGAAGTGTGAACAGAGTAAGTGGTTGACCAAGAAAATCTACCTCAATGCAGTCTTTACCAATCACAAATTCCAATTGGACTAGCCAGGATACGAACAATTCTTCACTCCCACGTCTAATGGAGACATTAAAAATCGTACAACATTAAGAAAAAATTGTTTGCGTTTTTTTAATGTGGTAGAGGCGAAAGATATAAAAGTAGATATATCAGGTTATGAGGGAAAAACAATAAAGTAGTCCATTTCCTTTACGTTGGTTTAAGGTTTCCTTTGAGCGGATAAAATACGTTTATATCTCTATTTAGAAATTTATGGCAGTGAAGTCTTGGTGCGGAGTGTTTATTACAGGAGTCAAGGGACAAACTGACGTCGGCAGGAGGCAACAAACTTCTAAACCCTTCCTTCTGGAACGTCCGCGTAATTAACGAACTGCCATTAAGTGCGGAGGTGATTTACTGGCTTAATTTCGCTTATCTGTCACTTACATCATCACCACTCCACGTGACACCTAACAACGATTGCTACAAAATCATAGGCTATCTCGTAAACTTGAACTATATTACAACATACGAATAGACCGACAAAACTATGATGCTGGACTAGAACCAAAGAATACTTGTACTATTTATCCATTACATCTCATTTACAGAATTTACGACCATCTGATATTGGTTCAAATTTCGCGCTAGAGAAAACAATTTAATTTACTATTATAGGTCCAGATTACATGTTTTTTGTTATATCTGAAGATGCCCTAAACGGCGAAAACGTTCATATGTTGTTATTAAATAGCAAATAGACATTTGCAAGTTGATATGTCTTAAGATTGAAATTTATTATATACTTATTTAATAAATTTAGTATGCACTGCATAGATAAATAAATAATCACATCAAACATTAAAATAAATATAATTCAACTGGGGTTTACAAACTAAAATGCAATAGTTGCCCACATTTTTACATAGTACAGATAAGAAGAACCTTTCAAACAAGATATAAAGAACACATTAAAGCTATAACTAAACCATAGCTACATCACATCAAATTACGCAGAACATATTATCAACAATTATCATGACTAATCATGAAACAGATATGGAAATTCTACACATCACACCAAAAAGTCCACAGTTAAACATCTTAGAACAATACGAAATATGCAAACATACAATAACATACCCACAACATACTGTATATTTAATATACAATTACAGTTCGATACCCACACATTATTCGATATCATGATACATAGCACACAAACAACCACCCTCTACTATAGGAGCAACACACCCCCACCCCTACAACTGACGAATGCAAATGGCAGTATGCAAGATCAACAGGAACATCAGTAGTTCGTAGAACACTGAAGATGACGCAGAACCGGCGTCGAAACGGGCCGTCTAAGGCACATAACTTTTTTTTTTAACACATTTAATGTGTCGTTAAACAATTTTAAGTTTTTTAACAAAGTGTTAACGTGAACCAGAATCAATGATAAATATATGCTGCACATTTCTATACGAGAATCCGTCAAATTTGACTTTTAGTAACATCTCTACAGTTGAAAAGGACTCCACTGCTTCACAGATTTGCGTCAAAAACAGACATCTTCCCGTTAGATAGAAGGTACCTCAATATTCTTTTCCTACAGTCCTATATTTCAGTAGGCTACCAATTTAACTACAGCTTTGATCCCTCAAGATCAGATACTAGTAGTGCGTTTGCCTGGTGATTTGAAGTTGCACTCGGGCCGATTATCTGGTTGGGTTTTTCCGAGGTTTTCCCCAATCGTAAGCCAAATATCATAGGTCTATTATTCAATTGAATGTATCCGATTTTAAATGACAAAAAAATGTGATCGGATTTACCCCTCCTATTGAGGTGACACCGATCAACAATAAGAGTTAAAAAAAAATGAAAAGAATGGAGGATATTTACATTCGGTACACAGGATTCTAAAATGTAGAAGGTTATAAAATTAAATCGACTCTTATAAAAGATGTAACCGCATATGGTTAACGCTTAGAAAACTGAAAATTCTGATCGGATTCACCCCGCTTTACGGTATTAAACCTCCTTCACGGAATTTCGCCTTGTGTAGCCTAGTAAGCATGCCAAGTGACGTAAAACCTCAACATCCTCAACGTAGAAGAGGCTGGTCAACAAACTAATTTGAGGTGTAACTTAGCCATACTGACCACCTGTGTTTTACAGCGACCCAGTTGTTTAGCCAGTCCTCCAACCGATCTCGCTTGCATTTTTAAAAGAGGACATCAATTTGAAAATTATACATGAAAAAATATTATTCCATGCGGTTTGAAATGAAATTACATTTTATCGGCTTTGAAACATAAACCAGGATGTGGGAAGTGTTTTTATACAGCCGATATTCGCTTTGTAACAAAGTGGTGCGTATTCAAATGCGCAGTCGATTCCTGTAATATTTTGAAAGCACATCCAATGTAGACCGGTACAGTCGGATTAGAAAATTTCTACCTTCAAATAATATAACTCCCTATACTTAATCGGCTGTAACTGAAATGTTAATAAGAAAACTAAATTATTAAATTTAATTAACATTTTATTAAACTTGAAGTGTCTGTTTCAACAGCTAAGAAAAGCTGCATTGTGAATGAATATTGGGCCCATATCAGTGTTGCCGGATGACAACTACGGAGAGATGACAACGAAAAATGCGACGAAGAGATGACGGCAACTATGATGATGAGATGACAGCAACATCCGCGGCGGACAGATGACAGCAAAACTGCAGCAAACAGATGACAATTGCAACGAAGAGATGACAACGACAACTATTACGATGAGATGAGAGCAAGAACTGCGGCGAACAGATGACAATTGCAACGAAAAGATGACAATGACAATTATTACGATGAGATGAGAGCAAAAACTGCGGAGAACAGATTATAATTGCAACGAAGAGATGACAACGACAACTATTACGATGAGATGACAGCAACAACTGTGGCTAACAGATGACAATTGCAACGAAGAGATGACAAACGACAACTATTACGATGAGATGACAGCAACAACTGCGGCGAACAGATGACAATTGCAACGAAGAGATGACAAACGACAACTATTACGATGAGATGAGAGCAGCAACTGCGGCGAACAGATGACAATTGCAACGAAGAGATAACAACGATAGGCCTAACTATTACGATGAGATGAGAGCAACAACTGCGGCGAACAGACGACAAATTGCAACGAAGAGATGACAACGACAACTATGACGATGAGATGACAGCAACAACTGCGGTGAACAGATGATAATTGCAACGAAGAGATGACAACGACAACAATTACGATGAGATGAGAGCAACAACTGTGGCGAACAGATGACAATTGCAACGAAGAGATGACAATGACAACTCTTATTACGATGAGATGAGAGCAACAACTGCGGCGAAGAGATTACAATTGCAACGAAGAGATGACAACGACAACTATTACGATGAGATGACAGCAACAACTGCGGTGAACAGATTTTAATTGCAACGAAGAGATGACAATGACAACTATGATGATGAGATGACAGCAACATCCGTGACGAACAGATGACAATTGCAACGAAGAGATGACAACGACAACAATTACGATGAGATGAGAGCAAAAACTGTGGCGAACAGATGACAATTGCAACGAAGAGATGACAATGACAACTCTTATTACGATGAGATGAGAGCAACAACTGCGGCGAAGAGATTACAATTGCAACGAAGAGATGACAACGACAACTATTACGATGAGATGACAGCAACATCCGCGGCGAACAGATGACAATTGCAACGAAGAGATGACAACGACAACTATGAGAATGAGATGACAGCAACAACTGCGGCGAACGACAACGAAAACTGTGACGAAGAGATAACGACAGCTGCGACAAAGAGATCAAAACGACGAAAAGATAAAAATGGCAACAAAGAGATGGCGACAACGACGAAAAAATGATGACAGCTACAATAAATAGCTAACATCAAGGGCCTAACTTATACGACAAAGTAATTACGTACAGCTAAAAGTATGACATAGTACGATTAAGTGAAAACAACTATGAAGAAGCAAAGACAACAATGATAACAACAATGACGACCGTAATGACGACAGAAGCGGTAACAAGGACAACGACAGCTACTACGAAGACAATAATAATAATAATAATAATAATAATAATAATAATAATAATAATAATAATAATAATAATGACGACGTATGCAACGATTATGACAACGAAAATAAAGAATACGACGCGACATGAACAACGACGGAAATTTTGGCGGAGATTAGATTCGAAAAAAAATCTCATATCCAGCAATTAGGCCTAGTCTTAGTATGAAATTACCAGCAACGTTAATTAGAGAAAACTTAACGTATTCCTTACTTAATTATGCAATTTTAAGAATCTTTAAATGACAATGATGAATCATGAGAACGGCAACTGCGGTGATAAAAACAGCTCATGAATCTTCCCTACCATACTATTCGCCTGATTGCAGACCAGAAGCATGATGAATACGAATAAGAAAGCCTCGCCATTACGCCTACACGCGAAGTCACGGTGGCAATTAACAATATTAAATACTTGGATTATCCACTGATGCCCTTCCAAAGCTGCTGGAGGTTAAGGGCGTAGCTGGAACTGCTACAAAGGATTAATAGGCCTACCTACATCGATTACTGCTGCAGTAGCCGGGAGTAAACGCTGCAGCCATGTAGATAAGGCGACACGATGTTCTGACGAAAACCCGAGGAGAGAGGCTTATTCTTGTGGGAGAGTGAAGAATGTGTCCAATTTCGTTCAGTTCAGTGTGAACAATTACAGAGGAAGTCTTATATAATTGCCCTCTCAACTTTCTTGAGCAAAGCAACCTTTCAGATGGCTCCAGTGTCAAAGTTCAGGAAATTCAATCAAGCCGCTGCAAATAAGCGCCACCGCCTTGTGACTCTAGTTTTGATACACAATCGAATGGAAACAGCGCCTCATTAAGCGCCATATACGGGCCGAAATTGAAATCGCACTCAACCACAGGCTGCTTAAAATTACCATCCAAATAACACGCTCACAGCGCACCTGCGTTCTCTGACTTGCATATCACAACAAAGCCTGCGCTGATCAAACAAACTTTCGATGCTTTCGACACTAGCCAATGCATGTATTGTTTTGTTTAACGATCGTTTCTACCTATTTATCAGATCTTTATGAAATATTGTACAGAAGTTACAGGTAGCATATTATATTTTTTTTTGTATAGTCTACAAGCTATATTTACGGTTCCATAAGAGGATCTATAGCCTCCATTTATAGGAGATGCAGTTAAAATTAATAACTTCTCTCCTATATAACACGTTTTTGTGCGAGATCGTGCGTATTTGCTTGTTTTCCGCACAGAACCAATACGCGGTAAGTGTGAAATACCACATTCAGTATTCCCAACGTAACACACATAACAATTTCCCTCTTCTTACCGCTTAAGCGCGACATTCATTTTATTGCTTTAGGCTTTTAACATATTATTTTTAGAGACGTTTAACATAGTAATAATTATAAATTGGAAACTTACCACTGCAATTTCACCTAAATTGCAACGTTAATTATTGTTTTTAAATATTTGCAAAAATCAATTAAAGTCTTCTACTCCACGAAACTTATTGCATTCCTGATACAAGTAACATTAAGGAAGCCGTGAAAAAATCAACAAGATTCCAGATGCGGACGTTATTACTGCAATATGTTATATAAATAATATTGTTAAAATGTTAAAATGAAAAATAAATCATTACATAACCTTACCGTTTGTTTTAAGTTCGCATTTATAGACTGGGGGGGGGGGGAAGACAGACGTATATCACGCCCTGCTGGAGTATAGTAAACACAGAAAAAATTTTATAGCAACAATGTTGAAGAAAGATATTTTGGTTTTCCGAAGTTGCCGTCATTAAACAGAAACCAATATGGAGATTTCATTGCAACTAATTAGAAATTCGTCTTTCAGGTATGTAATAAACGATTTTCGCACAAAATAATGTACGATACACGAGCGGTATGTTTGTTTTCATGTTCTCGGAAATTAAAAAAGCTCAACTACGTTTCGCTTTTTCAATCTTTTCCTGGACCATGAAAACGTCACCATACCGCTCTTGTAACGCATATTACTATTATGAAACTTTATACTGAAGTTACAGGTAGAATATATTTTTTGTTTACAGAGTCTGAATATGTTCAGGAATTGTCCGTATACAGGGTAATTCACGAGGATTTACCGTCCCTTACGGGCATTATTTTCGAAGACATTCTGAGAGAAAAATATATAAACATTTGTCCTAATCTCAATATTTTCAGAGTTACATTAATTTGAAATTGTTTGGAAAAATACCATTATTCTTGAGTTTTAAGGGTAAAAGAATGAACTATTCAGGAGTATTATGTATTTAATTAGTTAATATTCTGAAGCTAAAAATGTGTTGTGAATTCCACAGTTGCTTCGTACAGATTTTTTTTTTTCGATTTTTAACTACAAAATTACATTAGCTTATGTTACGCATTTATCACAACAATTGCTACAAATTACGCCACTCTGGTAAATTCTTCAAGCCTGTACATTAGGATGCATAATTAAACTGTAAATAATCAAGTTCCTAAAGTCGTATTATTTGTAACAATTTTTGTGATGAGTGCGTAAGAATGATGTCATTTTTAGTTAAAAATTGAAAAACAAAATTTGTACAAAACAATTAACAACACATTTCTAGCTTCAGAACACTAGCCAATTAAAGAAATGATAACTTACTTCTGAATAGTTCATTCCCTATTTGTAATATTCTTTAACCCTTAAAACTAAAGAAAAAAGATATTTTACAAACAACTTCAATTTAGTGTAACTTTGAAAATACTGGCATTATGACAAATGTTCATATAACGTTTTTTGCTCAGAATGTCTTCGGAAATAAGCTCCGTAACTGACGGTAAATCCTCGTGAATCATCTTGTATAACGGTGCATTCAGATGAAATTAATAACTTCTCTCCGATCTTACACGAGTTTTTATGAAACTTTGTACAACAATTAAGGCTGAAGGTAGCATACAGATGTAATCAGAGTTTGTACAGAAAAAATTTATGCTATCTGTAATTTCTGTAGGGTACAAAATTTCATAAAAATCTGTTATGTAGGAGAGAAGTTAATTTTGTGTAAATGCATCCCCCATAAAGGAGTAGATCCTGTCATGAAACCGTAAATATAGTTTATAGCCTATACAACAAAATATATGTTACCTGTAACTTCCATACAATATTTCATAAAAAACTGTTAGGAGAGAAGTTATAATTTTATCTAAAACCATCCCCTATAAAGGGGTGGTTCCTCTTGCACAAACGTAGTCTAATCAGAGTTTGTACACAAAAAATACGTGTCATTTTTAAGGTCTGTACAAAGTTACATAACAAAAATCCTGTCACCACCTGGGATCGAACCCCGGACCTTCCAGTTCGTAGCCAGCTGCTCTACGAGCTGAACTAACCGGCCGCACTTGAGTGTGCCGTAGGATTTTAAATTATAAACTAGTGTGCCAGATGTTTAAAAAGGTTGAAAAACGTTGGTCTATGTCAATCAACGCAACAGTGAAGAGAAAATATAAATACAGTGAAGTCCCTTCGTTGTTCATAAATGGAGATAAAAACTATTGGCCAATCAAAGGTCAATTAGCCTAATACGTTTATACGTACTGTGTAACTACGTTATTGGTCTTCTTTGTCCGCCCCTACCTTGGCGATCCAACCACTTCCGAGCAATGAACTCAGAGTCTCGTAAAAGCAACCGGGTGAATACAAACATAGGCCTATTTACTGTTTTAATGCTGTATTACTGAGGATGATGTACTTGTCTTTAAGCATTGGAGGGACCACGCAGCAGATTTCCTATAAGTTTCAACTTAATTTTTTGTCTGAGTAAATATTATGAAAGAGTACCCACCCAGTCTAAATGACTTAAAAATATTTTTGTAGTTAATGTTAAAACAATTATTTCATTTAGAGAAGTTACCACTGTAATTATTTACTCTCATATTTGTATGTGTTATTTAAAACTTCTCCTTATTTTTTATGTGTAGCCTATAGGAATATTTAGATGCTAAAATAATTGTTATTTAAGTTTGTATTTTCATGTATAAATTAAAATGAATTTCTTTCTTCTTCTTCACTGTATCTTCTGATGTCAACGTCGAGCATGAGCAAAGCGATCGCCTATCTGTAACGTATTGAGTTGTGTTCCTGTAGTGGACGGAGTGAGCTAGCTTTCCAAATTAGAAGCTTTCATAACAGAAGATGCCAACAGGGGGACTCCACCGTAGTTCTCTTTAAAGGGGAGAACAGAAATTTTAGAAGAAGCAGGAAAAAACCAGAATAAATCCTCTGTAACGAATAAATAATCCATCAGTGTATTTATCTACACTTTCAACATGCACGACTTGACTGTTTTATTGTTATGTTATGTTGTATTTTTTAAGTTTAACGAAAATAGCCCCAATTTCATTATCCTCAAGAACTAGGCCTACCGGGAAAAAGAAGGCTCAGTCATTGGCCAGCCGGTTCCGTGTCGAGCTGGTTATAAGAGTGGGAGAAAAAACTCGCATTCGTTGCTGGGATCTTCTTCTGAAATGCGAACAGTATTTTCTTATTATTTATGAAACACAGATATAATTCAACATAGGTATACGACTGCACAATATTTCTTATTTATCTGGCAACTCTACTTAACTGTGTAAAGTTATTAAGCAATGATGACAATACGGCTTGTTGCAGAACTCACTTATATTCGAAAGTGGGAAGAGTGTGTCAGTCGGTTTTCCCCCATCAGCAAACGATTGGTCAGCCGCGTTCAATCACAGAGCTTATGACGATTGTGTGAACCGTATTGGTTGCTTAGTGTGTTACCTTCACGCCTTCGATTACGTAAGACTGAACCTCCACATTATGCCACGCCCACGATGAACGGTCTCCAACCTAGGAAACGCGGAGCTGAAGTGTTGTGATTGTCGTTTTTGAATTATTGACTTTCATTCTTTCTTTGATATAGTTTTAAAATGTTAATGAACGAAGTTATGACTTTTGTATGTTAGTAAGGCGACATCCGAATCTTCGAGGGTTTACGCCTACTACAATTAGGTCTACAATTATTATTAAGAAGTAGGCCCTATAGAGGAATGGTAATATGATGGCAGGAGGGATGCAAGTACTGCCCGTGTCTCACGTCCTGAACCGAGAGTTCCCTAGTGCTTATAACCACGCCTCTTAGGTCTGCTCGGAACGTCACGGGAGGTGCAACGTGGCGGCACGGCGGTATATTACATGTTCTGAAAACATTATCCTACGCCATCGCAGGGATCTTTACTGGTTATAATACTGGATACTCTAATCGTGGTTACCACTATCGCTATTATCTCTGATGGCGATTTCCTAAAATGTAAGTACACACTAGGCCACTCTTCGTTCAGTTTGGACAACTGCTGAATTACCATAGAGCAGCATTTCTCAAAGTATGTTCTGGGGTTCCGTGAGCCTTATATGATTTTACTTGGTTATTTAACGACATTGTATCAACTACTAGGTTATTTTGCATCGATGGGATTGATGATAGCGAAATGGTATTTGGCGAGATGAAGTCGGGGATTCGCCAAAGATTACCTGACATTCGCCTTACGATTGAGGAAAACCTTGGGGAAAAAACCCAACCAGGTAATCAGCCCAAGCGGGAATCGGACCCGCGCCCGAGTGCAACTCTGGATCGATAGGCAAACGCCTTAGCCGACTGGACTGCTCCGGTGGCTATTTTATACTTAGTGGATACTATAAAAATATATAAATGTTACGGAAATATGAATCAATAATAACATGAAACCACCGATAATAATGATAATGATAATAATAATAATAATAATAATAATAATAATAATAATAATAATAATAATAATAATAATAATAATAATAATCCAAGAATATGCCTAATAATAATATGTTTAATGCACATCTAAAACGGAAAATACCCATAATATTTATCACTTTCATCACTGGATTCTCTGCGCATCTGTTCACTAAAACAAAATATCGAAAAGACAAAATGCAGAAGTACAATAGAAATGAGACTACAACTTTCCGCCATAAAACCAGATTGCAGGCTTAAAAAGCAAATACATTCGTCCCACTGAACAGAATTATTGAGATACTAGCTTTCACTTGTCTGTCAACTTAAACACTAATAAAATATTACAGGGATTCCGCAGTTACACTTTAGATTAAAAGGGGTTTCGCGGTGGAAAAAGTTTGAGAAACACTGCCATTGAGGAAAGAGTTTATGGATGTGTACACGTGATAACCGTAATCGCGATTAGGTCTATAATGTCTTGTAGAGACTATAGTCTACAACTGGTATTAGTGTTTAGTTACAGGAATTGATGGGGACATAATCTGTTTCGTGAGGGGACAGCCTATACATTCGCTTGTCAATGGCTGATCTTGCTCCATAGCTGACGAAAGGAATCCTGAAAATGCCGATGTGTTGAACGTAGGGTAGTAGGCACATGCGGTACGCAGCTCCTCCTACCCTGTCCCTCTGCGTCTCGCCCCGCAAAGAAACAGCTCAGGAAGTGAGGCACGGGCAGTAGACGAAATGAGGCTACTATTTTTATCTGCAATTATTGCTACCGCAGTAAACAAGAAGAGAATTTGTGTTCTTGTAACTGTCGTGTACCGATAACATTTCACTGACTCCTTCCCTGGGCCGATACTAGGAAGTATCGCAAATCTTTTGGCCTCTCAAATTTTAAATGACAAGTTGAGAGCGAGTCAGTAATCAACTTCTATGCTGTCTCCCAACCAGCTGCAGGCCCCACTGATACCCCTGTTCCAATCGTCGAGAGACCAGAAGTACACTCAGAACTCGTGAAAATAGACCTATAATGCCAATGTCATGAATACAAAATCTAATAAAACGTTATAACAAAGTGGGTATTTATAGTTAGACTTTTTTTGCGACTACACTATCACTACTGCTTTCATTACAATTATTTGTTATTATTATGATTTCCATTCTCTCTTCTACCATTGTGTCTTCTGGGTACAGCTAGACTAACTTAGCCTATAGATGTCTTCCGAAAACTATTAGTGTCTTTCACGTGTTAAATTTTATATTACCTTAATATTTAAGCAGAAAAATTAATATTTAAGGAGAAAAATTCGCTCCAGCGCCGGGGATCGAACCCGGGTCCTTGGTTCTATGTACCAAGTGCTCTGACCACTGAGCTACGCCGAATTCAATCCACAGCACCGGATCGAACCCTCCTCCCTCAATGTTTCCCTTTGTGGCCTGACTCCAAGTTAGACATATATGTTGACGTATATGTCCAATGTCAACTGCCATATAATATTACATTACCTTGTTAACATGTTTTCAGCCTGCTATTGGGCAGTTATCTTCTCCCTAGTTGATTTTATGACTGATAGAGGTGATATTCTTTGCCTCTCTATCATTATAAGTTACTACTATTTTCAGTGTCATCTTTCACTTGAACCATAATTCTCTTAAAATGCTCCCTAAACTAGTGCCCAACTGTAAATATTACTAGGCCTATAATTCATAAATAGTGTGACTCCCTGGTCACTGATTAACAGGCAGCATACATCCAGTCTTTTATCAAATAGAGGTTAATTTCCGCTTTTCCTATAAGAACCGAATCCGGATTCTTTGCATTTCGGAGCGAAGAGTTACAACGTGAACAACAGAATGTTAAAAAGTAATTTCTACCTGTGAGGAATAAAATATGTAGGTCTATAGATGTTAATTTTTAACATATGAAAGAGGAGGATCGGCCTGTAGTAGACACTGAATAGGCCTACGTGACGTCAGACGCGCATAACGATGTGAGCTCGATGGTAATTTTATTTCACACTTCGGCTGATGAGAACACAAACTGATTAACTAACGTATACATGCACTGGAATTGCGCACAGTCAATCATAACATTACAGAATCCAATCATCCGCTCCTGAGGATAAATTATTTCGCATGACAATTGTTCGAAGCAATGCCATGTTTGTTAACACTCTGGTGAACTTTATTATGAACCTTGTTTACACATCTCGCTATTGAGGTAATGCCTTCTTCGATATTTAGTGCGAGGATTATAGTTATTTCCTACACCTGTTTATTACTGGCTAGTATTGCATATTGAAGACTAAACAAGACGTCCGAAGTGGGGAATAAATCTTTGTCTTAGATTCGGCTGGTTTGTTGTATGCAAATGACTAATGCTGCCCGAAAGCCAAGGCCAATGTTACGAACCCTTTCAGTATAAGCCTAGGCCCTACTGCCTTCCGTCCATTACAAATCTAGTAGTAGTAGCAGTATTAGTTACAGTAGTAGACCTAGTAGCAGTAGTAATAGTAGTAGTAGGCCTAGTAATAGTAGACCTAGTAGCAGTAGTAATAGTAGTAGTAGGCCAAGTAGTAGTAATAGTAGTAGGCCTAGTAGTAGTAATAGTAGTAGGCATAGTAGTAGTAGTAGTAGTAGGCCTAGTAGTAGTAGTAATAATAGTAGGCCTAGTAGTAGTAATAGTAGTAGGCCTAGTAGTAGTAATAGTAGTAGGCATAGTAGTAGTAGTAGGCCTAGTAGTAGTAGTAGTACTGTAGTAGTAGGCCTAGTAGTAGTAGTATTAGTAGTAGGCGTAGTAGTAGTAGTAGTAGTAGGCCTAGTAATCTAGTAGTAATAGTAGTAGGCCTAGTTGCTCTAGTAGTAGTAGTAGTAGTAATAGTATTAGGCCTATTAGTAGTAATAGTGGTAGGCATAGACTAGTAGTAGTAGTAGGCCTAGTAGTAGCAGTAGCAGTAGCAGTAGTAGTAGCAGTAGTAGCAGCAGCAGCAGTAGCAGCAGCAGTAGTAGCAGTAGTAGCAATAGTAGTAGTAGCAGTAGTAGCAGCAGCAATAGTAGTAGTAGTAGTAGTAGTAGCAGCAGCAGCAATAGTAGTAGTAGTAGTAGCAGCAGCAGCAGTAGTAGTAGTAGCAGCAGTAGTAGTAGTAGTAGCAGCAGCAGCAGTAGTAGTAGTAGTAGTAGGCCTCATAGTAATAATAGTATAGTAGTAGTAGGCCTAGTAGTAGTAGTAGTAGTAGTAGTAGCAGTAGGCCTATTAGTAGCAGCAGCAGTAGTAGTAGTAGCAGCAGCAGTAGTAGCAGTAGTAGCAGCAGCCGTAGCAGTAGTAGTAGTAGCAGCAGTAGTAGCAGCAGCAATTGTAGTAGTAGTAGTAGTAGTAGTAGTAGTAGTAGCAGCAGCAGCAATAGTAGTAGTAGCAGCAGCAGTAGTAGTAGTAGCAACAGAAGCAGTAGTAGTAGCAGCAGCAGAAGCAGTAGTAGTAGCAGCAGCAGTAGTAGTAGTAGCGGCAGCAGTAGTAGTAGTAGCAGCAGAAGCAGTAGTAGTAGCAGCAGTAGTAGTAGTAGCAACAGAAGCAGTAGTAGTAGTAGCAGCAGCAGAAGCAGTAGTAGTAGCAGCAGCAGTAGTAGTAGTAGCGGCAGCAGTAGTAGTAGTAGCAGCAGAAGCAGTAGTAGTAGCAGCAGCAGTAGTAGTAGTAGCGGCAGCAGTAGTAGTAGTAGTAGCAGCAGCAATAGTAGTAGCAGCAGCAATAGTAGTAGCAGCAGCAGTAGTAGTAGTAGCAGTAGTAGCACAAGCAGCAGTAGTAGTAGTAGCGGCAGCAGCAGTAGTAGTAGTAGTAGTAGTAGCAGCAGCAATAGTAGTAGCAGCAATAGTAGTAGCATCAGCAGTAGTAGTAGTAGCAGTAGTAGCACCAGCAGCAGTAGTAGTAGTAGTAGCAGCAGCAGTAGTAGTAGTAGTAGCAGCAGCAACAGTAGTAGTAGTAGTAGTAGTAGTAGCAGCAGCAACAGTAGTCGTAGCAGCAGTAGTAGTAGTAGTAGCAGCAGCAGTAGTAGTAGTAGCAGTAGCAGCAGTAGTAGCACCAGCAGCAGCAGCAGTAGTAGTAGCAGTAGCAGTAGTAGTAGCACCAGCAGCAGCAGCAGCAGTAGTAGTAGTAGTAGTAGCACCAGCAGCAGCAGCAGTAGTAGTAGTAGTAGTAGTAGGCCTAGTAATAGTAGCAGCAGCAGTCGTAGTAGGCGTAGTAGTAGTAGTAATAGTAGGCCTAACAGTACTGTAGTAGTAGTGAATAAGACATCCGAAATTATTACTATATTTCTGAAAATTTAGTTCACAAGAGCATCATTCATATCTTATAGAAGTAATAATATTGCCACGAAGATTAGTATATTATTAAATTTAACACTTCTCCAAGCCATGTCAAAAAATTCAGCATAAAATTCTTAACTTCAAAACAAACGTGGATTTCTTGTTTGTTACTGATAGAAATACGATTTCAAGAATATCGTACTTTTTAACTTTCCACTACAGAGTAATGAATTAGACGTCACTTGCTAAAGCGGTCCGTGACTTTTCTGCTTCTTTCTGAATTAAGAAAATCACAAAACTTTAACATCAAGTTACCGGTCTTTCGAAGGGAAAAAGAAAAAGGAAAAAGGGATCTAGACCAACACGTAAATTGTGACAGGAACTACCGGGGTGTAGGAAAGTTTACCCACCTCCTGCACAAATGAACTTCTTGTGAACAACTTTTGTCAATATTTTTAAATCACGCAAGCTTACACCAGACCGTGTAAGCTAGAACTATCCCAGCGTTTAATTTATAACTTCAACTTTTGGTCATAGTCTAAATCATCAGGTTAAAAACAAATAACGGTTTGTAAAAACAGTGTTTACTGTCACCGAGCAGAAGATAGTGAGTATAAAAAACAGTCGTATATACGAATACATACTAGTAACCTACATAATTAACACATTCATTCCCGTGAACTGAGAAACATCAAGTGATACTAAACTCTTTGTTTAATATTTAGCTACTTCATATGCGTTACGCACTCAAATGTGAGTCAGACAAAGATGGCATTTATTCTCTCATTATCCTTACATTTGTGCGTTCCGGAGAATATGAATTCCTTTATCAAGTTGCGAACCATAATCTAATGCCATTTTTTCAGTTTTCTTCGTTTAGCCATTATTAAAAAATCGTACCCAAATGAAGGAAGTTAAAATGTACCAAAACGGAAAGAGGCATTTTCATTTTCTGGATTACACATTCCAAAATTAAGAAATTTGACTTGATTTATGAGTTGTAGTTACGGTTTAAGTAGATATAGGGCTATTTAATTTTTATGTTCGACCTTGCCGAAATGTAGTAATTATACACCTGGTAGCAGCCCTTTAATGGACCTCATTAAAGTACACCTATTCATTAAAGTTCAGGTGTTCCACCAATCAGAAAACACCATTGTAGCAATATGAAAGCGTAAGTATCGATTATTCTCGGATATGTAATCGAAAGACAACTAGCGAAACGTCACGGAGGCTGGAAATCCAATGCTGTCGCAGAAGGCTATGTTCTGTTACTATAATAATTAGCGTTAATTGTAAATAATATTCAAATAAATTCAATTTGTCATCTCGTTTTTCAATGTCTAAATCAATTTCAAGGTTATATCAAGATTAATGTTTATTTTACTCTCTAGATTATATCAAGGTCAATGGCATTTGTTTCTCGGAAAAAATCAATACTTTCGCGTCTGCGCACATCTCACAATTTACGAGATATTGCACAAGGTCAGTTCCGCTCCCCAGTCAGATAAGAATAACATGAATACTTATGAATAATTTCAAGTTAGAAATATGGTCGAGCATAAAAAGTCGTATGAAACTTGCCTATAATGGTAATTAAGACGATCGTATGAAAATTATGAAACTCGCTTGCGCTCGTTTCATAAACATACTTGCGTCTTAATTACTACCATTATAGGCTCGTTGCATAATGTACTATTATAATTATTGTTATAATCCTTTCTATTTACAAACATCGGCATTAAAAGTGACATGAATTTTATGTTATATAATAGTTCAAGCGAAGAAAGAAAGGTACGTCACAAATGTGTAGCATGTGCCTTTCAACCTACCCTTTTACATTGGTTCAAGGTCAACATTAGAAAATGACGAGTCCATCAGCTTATTTTTAGAACCAATATCCGCAGTGCATTCTTTTAGGTTGTTATGGAAACGGGCGTTGTTTCTGGATCTTTTGTAAGCATTAACTAGACACACTTCTGTATGCGAGTATGATTTGAACGGAGTGGCGGCACAGCTCTCAGTAGACATGTTAAAAGTCAGGCAATTTCTCTTACCTTGCAGATCATGTACTTTACATCGTAATATCCATATGTAAAAAACTACGTGTATAACAATGGATAGGCCTACTGATACTACAATTATTATGGGGCGCATCTCTATAAGTAGCGATTATCATGTTTAGCTAGGAAGATTATTAGGACTTAAAACATTCCCAACAAAAAGTAGAACTAGTTCTGTAGAGTAAGAACAATTTCTTTGAAACGTAACAGTCTTGGAACATACTGGATAGTTCACTTCATTAAACTCTTCAAAATATTAAACAAGCACATTTAAAATAAAATGTTAGACCTATAGACTAATGGATTTCGTGGACCAACGGAACTTTCTGATTTTAACTTCAAATTAATATTAATAATAATAATATTAACAATTAACAAAAATTATTACACCTCCTCTAGTTCGACACATACAATCTTTCAGAAATTATTATATAACCCGGGCCATTATCTTTTAATTCCTTCTGACCTGGATTTTTTGTGGGATAAAAATTATTTTCTTTGCATCTATCTTGTATTTTGACCTAAGAAAAAAAAAAAAAGCAATCAATCCTCTTCCTAATAACAGCTGGCCAAGGAACTCGCGGGTGCTGCATTCTATCGGTAAAGAACGAAACTACTTCTGAGGAGTCCACACCTGTGGAGTAACGGTTAGCGTGGGCCCGGGTTCGATTCCCGGTCGGGACAAGTTACCTGGTTGAGGTTTTCTCCGGGGTTTTCCTCAACCCAAAATGAGCAAATGCTAGGTAATTTTCGATGCTGGATCCCGGACTCATTTCACTGGGAATATGACCTTCATCTCATTCAGACGCTAAATAGCCTGAGATTATGATAAAGCGTCGTAAAATAGCCTACTAAAATAAACAAATAAAACTTCTGAGGATATAAAATAGAATCATTAGGCAAATCATATGAGTCAGAAATTACAGAAATTTTAGTGATTCCAAATGGACTCATTTGAACAGAAACGTTTAATTCAGAATATTTAAATTCTAATAAATCGGAGTAGTTTCATGAAACAATGACTACAGAGGAAAGCTGTAATGTGGGTAAATTATAAAATGAAAATATCAAATTCCTACAGCGAAGAAAAAGAATTTCTCACCAAAAACACGTAATCTATAGACGTAAACACAAAATTAGATACAATATAAATTGAGGGTGAAAACAGCAGCTTCAAGCAACAGCTGAAGTCCTACGAGATAGAAAAATGTGAAGAAAAAGGAACGAATATTCAGATAAATTAATAAGAAAAAACCTCCAGAAATTCAATAGTTAAATTTGCGTTAACCGAATTAAAACGAAGAATATAGGAAGGATCAGCAACTACTGAGTCCATAAAATTAAACGAAGTGGGAAAAATTAATGGGTGATATGGAACACAATGTGCTTGGGTCACAAATTAAAGCATGGAAAATGTTAAGAGAACTGAGTAAGGTGAGATATATAAAATCTAATTAAAACTAATAACCGAGAAAGAGCGGCCAGGCTATAATCAAACTTTATGGACAGCGGAAGAGAAGGCGCGGCTTTAGAATTGTGTCAATCCGGATTAGATATTATAACTGAAGAAGAACTTTGATCCATCTTAAAACTTCAAAAAATTGTAAAGCCTGAATATAAGATTTACTAAAAAAAAATTGCACACGAAACTCTTTGCAGCAGATTCTTACAGTTTCTAAACTGTGCTGAATTAGTAGATAATACTGAAAGACTGTAGAATGGCTTTAATATTATTAGTTTCATTTTGAATATCTGTAATTTTAAGTAATAAATAAATGTCTGTAAAAACCTTTCGTGTTTTATTGTTAATGTAACATTTCAGCTTATTTTACATTTGAGGTTAAGTATTGTTGTTTCGTATTTCCGCTCTGAGTAGTTGGCAATAGTATTTAGTATGCCGTGATAGATAGCAGTTTGTTTTAAACTTCATTACAAGGAAACATAATAATGCCTTATTGCTATGTTTTATAATAATTATTATCATTTACGTAAGTAAATCGTTTTACAAATTATTTAATTTTATTCGTTGAATATTTTTTTTTATTTAGTAGGTTATTTTAGGACGCTTTATCAACATCTTAGCTTATTTAGCGTCTGAATGAGATGAAGGTGATAATGCCGGTGAAATGAGTCCGGGGTCCATCACCGAAAGTTATCCAGCATTTGCTCATATTGGGTTTGCTCCGACCGGGAATCGAATCCGGGCCACCTGGTTTCGCAGCCAGACTCGCTAACCGTTACTCCATAGGTGTGGACTCGCTGAATAATCTTATTTAATTGCACTCCTGATTTCATCGTATTAGCATAGTTTCACGAGCCCGAAGGCCTATAAGTAAATAGTGGTTACGAAATAAGTTATATTTAAAATTATATCACAACGATTTAAAATTACAATCAAACACTTCCTCTCTAAAGAACAGAATGGCTTTTGTTTAGGCGGATCTGGCATAAACTCCATAATTGTAATCAATCAGGTAATAGAGAAACACAGAGAACATAATATCCCTACAACGCCTTCATAGATTATAACAAAGCTTTCGACACCGTAAATAGGAGGATTCTATGCAAACAAGAAATCCCTAAACAGCTAATTAGAGTAATCCAAAGCTTACACGTAAACACTTTGAATTAGAGCAAACAGTTCTGAATCTAGAGAAATTAACCATGAGCTGTTCGGCATGGGTGCCATTGGTTACATACGAATAATAATTGAAGAATGACAGAAGTTTCACGTAAAGATTTTGCTGAAGGAAATAGGCCTACAACTACAGATTCAGAGGATAATCAGATGAAAAAATTTGAGCTACTTACAAATGCAAAGGGATATAACCTGAAAATATCAGCTGTAAATAAAAAAGACTTTAGTAGTAAGCCAATTTCGCATAAAATAACGAAAAAGGAGTGACTGAACACGCCTCTGGATTTAAATAGCCTAGGTAGGTCTACATCAGTTATTCATAGATTTAAAAAAAGCATATGACTCGGTTAAGAAAGAAGGCTTATATAATATTCTTATTGAATTTGGTATTTCCAAGAAACTAGTTCGTTTAATTAAAATAGTCTCAGTGAAACGTACAGCAGAGTGCGTATAGGCAAGTTTCTGTCTCAAGCTTTTCAAATTCACTGCGGGCTAAAGTAAGAAGATGCACTATCGCCTTAACTTTTTAACGTTTTTCTACAATATGCCATTAGGACAATATGTTAGGAGAAAATCCACAAACTATTAGAGAAAACACGGGAATTTTACTTGAAGCAAGTAAAGAGATAGGTTTGGAAGTAAATCCCGGAAAAAAAAAAAAAAAAAAAAAAAAAAAAGTAAATGATTAAATCTCGTGACCAAAATATTGTACGAAATGGAAATATAAAAACTGTAAATGTATCCTTTGAAGAACTTGAAAAATTCAAATATCTTGGAGCAACAGTGAGAAATAACAGAAATGACACTCCGGACGAAATTAAACGCAGAATACATATGGGAAATGCCTGTTATTATTCGGATGAGGAACTTTTGTCATTTAGCTCGTTTCAAAAAACTGGAAGTTAGAATTAAAAAAAAACAATTAGGATATATTACCGGTTGTTCTGTTGGGTGTGAAACTTGGACTCTCGCTTTGAGAGAGGAACAGAGGTTAAGGGTGTTTTCCTAGGAAAATATTTGGGACTAAGAGGGATCAAGTTACAGGAAACTGAAGTTACATAAAGCAGAACTGCACGCACTGTATTCTTCACCTGACATAATTAAGAACATTAAATCCAGACGTTTGAGATGGGCAGACAATGTAGCACGTATGGCCGAATTCAGAAATGCATATAGAGTGTTAGCTGGGAGGCCGGAGGAAAAAATATCTTTGGAGGGGCCGAGACATAGATGGGAGGATAATATTAAAATGGATTTGAGGGAGGTGGGATATGATGCTAGGGACTGGATTTATCTTGCTCAGAATAGAGACTGATGAAAGGCTTATGTGAGAGCGGCAATGAATCTCCAGGTTCTCTAAAAGCCATTTGTAAGTAAGTAAGTAAAGTTACAGTACGATTATTTAGTCCTGACAGTCGCCGGAGATGTACGCCTTGGTCAGGCGAGTACATTTAGTTACGCCAAAAGTTATTTGGGTTAGTCACTCTCTCGCCTTCGGAGCGATCGGATGTCACGCATGCGGTAGAGCGGTATGTTTTCTGAACAGTTAGGCTGTACTGCACTCCTTTCCGACCGCTCGCCCTTACTCTCGGCTCCACAAGTAAAGAACCCTGGCCTCACACCACTTCTGCACAGATGACAGTGATTGATAGGCCGGTTAGGGGAAGCTGTTGCCACGTTTGCTCTTGGCTGGACTCTTTAAATGTATTTTCTTTTGCAACTGGTTGGATTCTTTCAAAAATGGAAAATTCACAACACAGCATTCTCGGCGGTCTCCTGGCGGTATCTTTGTCCACAGTTTCACTAATTGGGGGAGCGTGTCAGTTAGATTTATGGCTTCCTGAACCCAACCCTGCAACGAAGGTTCTTTACTTGTGAAACCAAGAGTATCTTTAATCCAGAACTCTCCCCACTACTCCTGTTACTTCTCCTCTTTCGCGTCGCGGTCTGTACTTGGGATGTGTAGTAGGTATGTAGTAGGTGTCACAAACAAAAATTAATAATGTTGAAAGTAAATTAAAGAAATTGCGACAAATCCATAGTCGCCTTTATTTTATTCTTAAAGCAATAGACTATTTTTCTGCAAAAAATATTACTTCATAATTATCCTTGTATCACTCTTTTATGCAGGGCTTTGTTTTGAAATGTGCATCTTCCATCCTAGCTTTACGCTCTATCGTTCTGCATATAATAAGAAAGTAAAGACCCAGTAAGAATAATGTTTTTGTTTATGTCAGAAGTAAAAAACAAAATTTTGACGTAGTGAAATGGAGGTCTGTAAGTCTTCTCTTCACTTGAGCGAGAGATGATAAATTAACCTTTGGCGTGTTGTGAGGGGATAGAAAAGATATGCTGAGACTTGAAACGTTACAAAGAGGTAACTTTTATTAAAGTCTTGAAACTGTGGGAAGGAAGACATGCTTGATGAGCCTCATTTTCTTGGCACAAAAAGCACAAAGAAAGATGTGCGAACACAAGGCACGACATGACGGCTAAATAATGCAGCCCTAAGAGGCACCTTTGTGCTGTGCATTTACCTGACTTCATAGTTATTCAAATTAGCACGTCTTCCTTTCTGCTTTACCGTCAACATATCTGCTTTTGATTGTTACACATGCTGCAAAAGAGGAACGAAATTGTCATGAGATTTCTAGAATCCCTTAACTCTGTTACAGTATGCTGTTAAGTTTCATAGAGATTGCCAGAAAAACAGGACGTTCGAGTCCATGCAGAGACAAATAAGGTCCCTAAGTAAAATTTAAGATTTTGCCGGTGTTCAATGTGGTGCCAACATTTTGGATGCTTGGCGGTATCACAAATGTAGAGATATTTAATGTTTCGGGACTGAATTAGAGAAAACAAAGATGAGGGACTCTTTAAAAAGACTTATTCTCCAGAACTAGATGCGAAGTAGCCTATAATAAGCTTATTAAATATGTATGCATGTGGGCCTATGTACATGTGCATGTATGTAGCCTACGTAAAAACCCAAGCCACCACCGTTTCTGGCGTGTGAACTAAGTAATGGGAACGTTTTTTAGTAGGTTATTTTACGACGCTTTATCAACATCTTAGGTTATTTAGCGTCTGAATGAGATGAAAGTGATAATGCCGGTGAAATGAATGAGTCCTGGGTCCAGCACCGAAAGTTACCCAGCATTTGCTCATATTGGGTTGAGGGAAAACCCCGGAAAAAACCTCAACCAGGTAACTTGTCCCGACCGGGAATCGAAACCGGGCCACCTGGTTTCGCGGCCAGACGTACTAGCCGTTACTCCACAGGTGTGGACAATGGGAACGTTGAGAGCGAGTATCTTATCTCTGTCGCAGTACGTGTGCGAGAAAGCTGATAACTGTGATTGGCAGATTGCTGACGTGATTTCTGTTCAGGAGGTGATACTACACTCAACCGAAGTGGCAACAGATTCCACTGACTGGGCAATGTACAGTAATGGCAAAAAAAAAAAAAAAAAAAAACCGGACCGACCCTTGTAGCTGATTTCAGAGCCTTGTTAACTCCAGAGCTCGATAGACTGATAACTAAGACTTCGTGGTTCGAATCCTGCCTGGAAAGGAAACTTTTTTTTTGTTCCTCATTGAAATTTATTCCCAATACTTTTCGATTGCTGGTAAAATTCATGTTCTGGGAATAATACGTTCATTAAGTAGTAAAATATCGCTGCAATCGAAAAGTATTTGGAATAAATTTGAATAAGGAACAAAAAAAAGTTTCCTTTCCAGCAAGGATTCGAACCACGAAAGTCTTAGTTACCAGCCTATCGTGCTCTAGAGTGAACAGAGCTCTGAAATCAGCTACAAGGGTCGGTCTGCTTTTTTTTGCCACTGCTGTACACAAAGACACACCCCAGAAACGCAAAGTGCGAGTTTCTTGCCTTTGCCGCAGTCAGTGGGCAATGACAACTGTGATTGGTAGATTGCTGATGTGACGTGTTTTTGGGTAGTAGGCCTACCGTTCTCAGTTGCACTGGCAACAAGCGCCCACTGACTGGATTTTTACTTAAAGACACGCGCCAGGAAAGCTGGCGTTGGCTATACGTAGGTCTATTATGCTCAAAAATAATATAGGTCTATTTATATAGGGTCTACACTGTTCTGTTCATATAGGAGAAAACCAATGTTTACCTACTTATATATAACACGCGTAACAAGTCCCCTGCAATTGGCAAACATCATGTCGACGGTGTTTAGGTAAAATGGCTTAACCCAGAAAAGAAAATTTTCTCAACTTCTTATACAATATTTTATAATACCGCTTCGAAAAATCAACTAGACACTGCCTCCTGAATACTATGATGAATTGCTCAGGAGAGGAATAACACCGAAATAAACACGCGGCAACTAACCGTGGTTTCGTAACCAAACGAAGTTGATGGTGCATCGGTTTATATTCTTATTAGATAACCATGGGTATCTAACCACGCATTCTAACCGAGATTGGTGCACTCGGCCAATCGTTTGAAGTTAGTTACTTTGTGAAAGCATTTATTCCTTGTTAAGAGTTGCAGTTTCACGAGGGTGATTGCTGATTAATATGCATTCTTTATTACTTAATAACCGTACGAAACACAAGCGTACAAATAGGCCTATTTCTTCGTGTGCATTACCGATACAAGCTCGATGCAATGACTTCCCTATCACACGTCGTTCGTTGCATAACCCGAACGGGTATATCAGCCTTAAGCACTCTGTGTGTGTTTGCAGAAGCTTCAAACTGTAATGCAAGGATTCACACGCTGAGAGCGGGCTCCGGGAGCCGAGATAATCTGTATTTCTTTCGCTGCGTGGGATCTTACGAGCTGCACTGTTATAAGTATAAACACATTTCAGTCGCATGCTTAACGTTGTTAATATTAAGAGAGCGGGCAAACTTGTTATATCTCTCATAATAAACTAAAGGAGAAAAAAATGTACATTCAATTTCAGACTTGCATTACTTAGATTGCTTTCGTTATTCATATATACCGTACATACATGCCTACAATGACATTATAGTTACTTACAGCATGCATAGCCTACATAAAGTAGGCTACACATGCATAAAAACACAGCAGAAAAAAAAAAGAGTCGTATCGGAAGCAGGTCGCTGCTGTACGTTCGTTGTCATCAATATATGGTTAAATTGCAGACTTACCAACTGTCAGTCATCAGCAATATGAGCTCAAGACTTCCGCTCTCCCGCATTCACACAATAATCTCTAGGCTTTAGAGGTTAATATTGCATAACTTTTATATTTATGGCCGATTTTTCCAAGTATTCTTAGAAAATTTAACGACTGTTAAACTCTAAACAGTTTGTTAATTAATACAATTGTATGTTTTCAACACCAGTTTAGTTTAACAGATTGTTAACAGTTTGTTAATTTTAAATGTAGGATTTCGGGCAGTTAACTCGTTTAACAGTTAGTTAAATATGGCCGATGTCTCCACAGCTGTTCGAACAGAAGTTACGAAATTAATATTTTGTGTCTCTCTGTAGGGAATGTTTAGCATATGACTGGTAATATAGCATTTAAAAATACTTTGGACTGTTTAAATACATCAGTGTTATTTTATTTCTTTCGTATTTCGTATCCATAATAACAATGAGGAAATATAACCTTACTTTGTAATTTTATTATTCAGCACGTCACCTAAAACTTTCATTTGTCAACTGTTTGTTTATGGAGCGTGGTCTACTATAACAGGTTGCCATTTTATGCAAGTTTCATGACTCACTCTATAATATAGAATTTAAAGATTAATTTTAGCCAATCAAAAATTGTCTTACACGTGTAGAATCATTACCAACTGCTGTTGAGTAGTTAAAATAGTGCTAACAGACGTTATAGTTAAGTGTTGGCTATCTTTAACAAAATTATGTTGAACAAATGGAAAATACATTAACAAACCTTTAAAAATAAACAGACTGTTAATTTAACATTCGTAAAGCAAAATTAAACATTACTTGGACAAACTGGCCATTAATGTTACATTTTAATCCCAGTATTTTAGTTGGTTATTTTACGACGCTTTATCAAGTGCTGTGGTAATTTAGCGTCTGAATGAGATGAAGGTGATAATGCCAGCGAAATGAGTCCAGGGTCCAGCGCCGAAAGTTACCCAGCATTTCCTCTTAATGAGTTGCGGGAAAACCCCGGGAAAAAAATCTTAACCAGGTAGGCCTAACCTGTCCCAACCAGGATTTGAACCCGGGCCCTCTAGTAACACGGTAAGACGTGTTAACCGTTACTCTACAGTAGTGGACTCGTCGTCGTCCCATTATTATTATTATTATTATTATTATTATTATTATTATTATTATTATTATTATTATTATTATTATTATTATTATGCCTTAAAAGTATAAAGATAAAGATAGCCTATTGTGTCCCATGAAGGGCAAAGACCTCCTTAAATAAGGGAACGCTCTATTTGTCTAACGTGATGAGCTAGTTTACGTTAAACGTGATATTTAAGTCTAAGAACTTGAATTCCTTTAACAATGATTCTCTCACTGCCTTTCACAACTTCCTGTCTATGCGCAAATGTCTCTCGAGTAGTTTCCACTTTCTTCTGTCTCTTGCCTCTCTGGACCATTGTTGACCTGCCTGTTCTCTGAAGAAGTCTGCCCATCTGCGCCGAGGTCTGCCCTGAAGTCTCCTTCCTATGCGGGGGTCCCACATGGTTTGCTCCGTTCTTAAAAGGATAGGCCTGTTATAACATTCTCATTTCCAGCATTTCATCTATAATAGAATGGCCAGTCTCGTATTAGGCTATGTGGGCTCTATGACTGTCAAGAATAGACTAATTTTAAGATGTTGAGTTCAGTATTTCGCAGATACGGCTAAACGCTTGGTCACTACACGTCCATACAACCATGCATTCATATATGTATACATGAATACATGCATAGGCTACATACATATATGCGCACATACACAGACACACACACTCATAGGCCATATTATAGGCTAGACAACCTTAGATATAAAAAATGACTGATCTCCTCCAAGCGTTAATTTGTCAAAGTCCACTTCAAGACACCTGGATCACACGACTAGTAAAAGATTTTTAACTTGCACCCAATTTAGCCCTTGAGTATATCTTTGCTATGGATTATTTATATCTGATCTATAAACAGACAGAAAAAGCAACAAACAAACAAAACAAAGCAAAAACAGAGCGGAGTCTTCTACAAAAATTCCTTCACGTGTAAACCTAAGCTCTCACGGAATCAACCGAAGTTTTCCGAAGAGGACTTAGCGTATGACAGCCGGTAATTTCTTTTTGTCTAAGACTGTACATATTAGTCTGCTAGGTTGAAAGCAGCAGCTGAAGTTGTGCACAAAATTTACGGTTCTTCGTATAATGAGAAATTAGGAGAAATATTCTGCTAACTACTGTACAATGTGAAAGAACGGAAGATGATAGAAAGCATGCTGTATGCCCACTCAACCCCACTTTACAAGCATATGACGACTGCCTACTCAGACAGAGGAACGTTCTGGTACGACATAGAGGAGCCATGTTTGTGGAGAGCGCTTCGTGAAAGCTCTTCTATCTCTTGTACGTCGAGAACATCACGCAGCTACTTCCTTCCTCTTTTGAAATCCTTTTATTTCATTATTGGTTGTCACAGGGCAGCATTCTCCCCACTTTGTTTTAGTAACGATGGCAAATATTTATTTTACCAAAAAAGAAAAGGGGAATGACGAGAAATAAAAGAGTTAAAATGCACAGTGAACATTTTCTCTTTTGCCAGTATCATTGTACCAGACCAGGAAAACCGAATGCAGGAACTGAACTTATACTACAGTATCTTCAATGACTAGAACAAATTGAAGTTCAGATTATATTTAAGGGTAGGCCTACTAGCCTATATGTACTGAATACACCATTTTTGTCGTAGAACTACGCCATTCTCCTCATTAAATACGAGGGGATAATTTGGAAAAAGCCAGTAGCACAAAAATGCAACCCGCTTGTTCTCTTCGTATTCCCAATGTTCTACTTGTATTCCCATTGCTTTACTTGTATTCCTATTGTTCTACGAGTACTTGTATTTACGATGTTATATATGTATTCCCATTGCTTTACTTGTACTCCTTATGTTCTATTTGTACTACTTATATACTACTTGTATTTCCATTCTTCTATTCATATTACCGATATACTACTTAATTTATATTCTCATTGTTCTATTTGTATTCCCATTGTTCTATTTGTATTACTTATGTTCCACTTGTATTGCCACTGTTCTACTTCTATTCCCGATATTCCACATATTCCCACCGTTCTACTTGTATTCCCGATGTTCCACTTGTATTCCCGCTGTTCTCCTTGTAGGCATATTCCCATTGTTCTACTTGTATTCCCGATGTTCCACTTGTATTCCCACTATTCTACTTGTATTCCCTATGTTCCATTTGTATTCCCTCTATTTGTATTCCCATTGTTATACTTGTACTCCCATTGTTCTATTTGTAATCCTTATGTTCTACTTGTATTCCCACTATTCTACTTGTATTTCCGATGTTCTACTTGCATTCTCATTGTTCTACTTGTATTCCCACTGTTCCACGTGTATTCCCGATGTTCCATTTATATTCCCTCTATTTGTATTCCCATTGTTATACTTGTACTCCCATTGTTCTATTTGTAATTCTTATGTTCTACTTGTATTCCCACTGTTCTACTTGTATTTCCGATGTTCTACATGTATTCTCATTGTTCTACTTGTATTCCCACTGTTCTACTTGTATTCTCAGTGTTCTACTTGTATTCCCACTGTTCCACATGTATTCCCGATGTTCCATTTGTATTCCCTCTATTTGTATTCCCATTGTTATACTTGTACTCCCATTGTTCTATTTGTAATCCTTATGTTCTACTTGTATTCCCACTGTTCTACTTGTATTTCCGATGTTCTACATGTATTCCCACTGTTCCACGTGTATTCCCGATGTTCCATTTGTATTCCCTCGATTTGTATTCCCATTGTTATACTTGTACTCCCATTGTTCTATTTGTAATTCTTATGTTCTACTTGTATTCCCACTGTTCTATTTGTATTTCCGATGTTCTACATGTATTCTCATTGTTCTACTTGTATTCCCACTGTTCTATTTGTATTTCCGATGTTCTACATGTATTCTCATTGTTCTACTTGTATTCCCACTGTTCTATTTGTATTTCCGATGTTCTACATGTATTCTCATTGTTCTACTTGTATTCCCACTGTTCTATTTGTATTCTCATTGTTCTACTTGTATTCCCACTGTTCTACTTGTATTCCCGATGTTCCATTTGTATTCCCTCGATTTGTATTCCCATTGTTATACTTGTACTCCCATTGTTCTATTTGTAATCCTTATGTTATACTTGTATTCCCACTGTTCTATTTGTATTTCCGATGTTCTACACGTATTCTCATTGTTCTACTTGTAGTCCCACTGTTCTACTTGTATTCTCATTGTTCTACTTGTATTCCCACTGTTCTACTTGTATTCTCATTGTTCTACATGTATTCCTACTGTTCTACTTGTATTCCCGATGTTCCATTTGTATTCCCATTGTTATACTTGTACTCCCATTGTTCTATTTGTAATCCTTATGTTCTACTTGTATTTCCGATGTTCTACTTGTATTCTCATTGTTCTATTTGTATTCCCACTGTTCTACTTGTATTTCCTCTATTTGCATTCTCATTGTTATACTTGTACTCCCATTGTTTTATTTATGCTCTGTGCCTGCCATCTATTGCACTACTCGGGAACACGCTGAGAGACGCTCATGGTCCGTGTGTGCCATCTGTTGCAATAGTAAGTTGAGAACACGCTGAAAATACACTCATGGTCACCATTTCATTATCAGCAAAGTAACAAGGCAAGATATTTGTAAAAACTCAAAACTTAGACATTTAATTATAGTAAAAAACAGTCGTATGCATCTTGTCTATAATGGTAATTAAGACGCTTATATGAAAATTATGAAACTCGCTTACGTTCGTTTCATAACATAGTCGCGTCTTAATTACTAAGCTATCATTATACTAGGCTTGTTGCATAATATACTTTTTCGATATCAATAGAGTTGCAAACTCGTAGTTCTTTACAACCGTTGAAATATATTCTTCTCAACAACTTAATAAGTCTTCTTTGCCAATACTATGTAGGCCTATCTTGAGAGACAAAAAATTAAAAGCAGATTAACAAACTAATTAATAATTTCTGGAGCACAATTAGACTTAATTCAATCTACTAGTAATTCAAACCGTTTCGGAAGTACGTACTGTGTTCAGATGTGTACTAATGATTATCATTATTCATCGTAAAACAATGGTACTTGATCAAATCCATTCGTCGTTTCTTTGTCTAAGCTAAGCCATTGATTAAATTACCATCGCTAGCGAACATTCTGTTGAAACATATACGTGGAGGCTCAGTTCTGTATAATTTGAAACTTTATTTTGCAATTCCTAACTCTGTATCCTTTTAAATAGGTCACTGAACATCATATCACAGCAGTTCGGATGTTTCAGTGGCGCCGATCTCCATACCAAACAGTTGACATTCGTTTCCTTCACAATGACATTCAAAACTCTCTCCTCGTACTCAATTGTTATTCATCCCATCTTCCCCCGTCATTTATGCATTACGCTTTAACGACATTAATTGAAATAAGTATGTCGATTTTTGACTCAAGAACTAAGATGGCGCAATATCTGAAATTAAAACTCCTTAAGTAACTAAAATACCAACACTCCATAACGCCTGACCGTGAAACGAGTAGGCCCGGATTCAAATTCTGGTTGGAACAAGTTACCTGTTGAGATTTTCTATCCCAATAACCTTTTCGCATATGAACTCTGTCCCAACAAAAACATAAACTCTGTCCTGAGGTACCAATATCTTCCTTTCCAATTTAAACAAACTTAGGAGTGTGAGCAGTCTGATACCATAAATTGTAGGTTAAAATTATTTACAGCATGAATTAATGCTCTGTTTTAAACTAAAATTTTCACAACTTTATTATTGTAGGAATTAATTGTGGGCCTATAGCCTACTTGTCCCCTAAAACTTCTTCACATCAAAATATATCGCCCCCGGTGCATAACTGCAGCAAAGATTACATACAACATCCTTTAATCTTTGCTGCAGTTTGCTACATAAATCGAGCTTTTTTCAACAGCTATAGAGACAGTAAAAATTAATGTAAACAATATTCACACAAAATAGGCCTGCAAAAATATTAGCGATCATCTTTGTGGTGTAATAATAATAATAATAATGTTTTATTTTCGCTGGCAGAGTTAAGGCCATAATGCCTTCTCTTCCACTCAACCAGCCTTAATCAATACAATACGTATTTAAATTACGAATATTTACACTACACTTAAAAGCTTCTCCAGCAATATTCTTCAGTTAAGTTTTAACGACTAGTAGACTACATATTTATTTAAATTTAGATAAACCTATAAGGTAAAGTAGTAACTTAATTTATGAGCTAATTTAATTCAATCAATTATAATTAATTTGAGATTTGAGATAGCCAGTAGAATGACGAAAATTAATTTAATATAAGTTTACTAGAACTGCGTTACAGGGAGAAAAAAAAAACGCACAGGGCTCGGGTTCGATTTCCGGTCGGGTTGAATTTCCTGGTTGAGGTTTTTTAGAGCAAATGCCAGGAAATTTGGGCCACAACATCCCTGAATATCACTGGCCTCATTCATCACCGAAATCATATTCATAACAAATCAGTAATACATATACAGTCGCCATCTAGTTCACACAGTCTCAACAATAGTACACAGGCCTTCGGATTTCATCCAAAAGATTAATTCGCGATATGACCAGAGATGTTAAAGCGAGTATAAATAACAGCGAGAAAAAAAATATTAGCGTTACCAACAAATTATCAAATTAGCCTAAATGAAACAAAAGTCACAAAAGTTTTTTTTTTTTCATCATTAAGTTACTGAATGAAATGTCGATACATATTTCGTAGGTTTTGCGATAGAGGATGTAATATTTCGTGGTTATTGAGACATTTCGCACAATAATCCAAATCTCGCGTTACTTCGCGAGTTATTTTACTTAAATATGACATTTTAGGTACCTAGAAGGGTAAATGTAACAATAAAAGTACGGTATCTGTGGAAAATTTCGCTCGTCGCTACTACCACAAAAATACGGCCATTATATACAGGATGAATAATTGACGAGATGATTATGAAGTCCGATTACAAGTAAAATCATCTGTAGGAGGGAAAATCTTGCCCTTCATTGTCGCCTGAAATCTCTTCACCTGCATTCAGGAAGAATGGATTCGACCACTCGTGGTTGGGATTCTCACAGTGCCATTGCAGTTTCACAGTTGAATAAATTCTACTAAAGCGCTATCGCATGTCACTCGCTATAAACCACGTGTGGTCACTGTTATTTTATCTATGCTGTTGAGTAGTGTGCGGAGAGTGGAAACAGAGTAGAGTGGTGCGGGAACAAGTGATTTCTTATGTTACGTGTGTTATGTTCTTATGTTACCAACATTCTCATTTTCTTTTCATCAACAATCAAACTCTATATTTCTGATTTAAAATAAAATAACAGTAATCGAAACAATAAAACATCAATCACAATTTTAGTCTAGTGTTCCAGGTTTGACATGATTGAAAATGGATTGCCTATGGGTGGTCAAACTGCAATCCGCCACTGAAGGCAGCGCTTCATCGTAAAGAATGTCTTCCGCAGCGTTAAATTCCTGCACGTTCAACGTCCGTAGCTGTCGCCTAAAAATTAAGACTAACAAGCATAGGCTATATTCTCATAGAGTAGATAAAAAAGTTTTTTTTCCTCAACCATGTTAATAATGCCAAAACAAGTGCTTATACAAATTTTGGCCACTCGAGGGCAATTACGAGGCTCCCCAGAAAGTAAGTATCCCCGGAGCCGTTTACAGAAAAAAAACACACATTTTCACTGTTGAGAACTATCAGGGACTGGAATGCTTTACCTGCAGACTTACTAAAGGCTTTACCAATAACCAAAAATGTATTTAAAAATAGGCTAAAGGACTTTACTAATAGACGGTAGTATATTATACACACTATTTAAAGGGCGTAATTGATATTTTGTTATTTGAAGTGTTGTAACAGTGAAGAAGTGTGTTGTATCAGTGAAGCGTGTTCCTATCAGTGAAGTTTTATAGTTTATAGTGGCAGTGCAAAGTATTTGAACAGTGAAATGTTTTTGTAATCAGGATGTAATCAGGGTAGAATCAGTGAAATGTGTCGTAGTTACAGTGCAGTGAGTGAGTTGACAGCGAAATGAGTGTAATGCTGAAAGGTACTTCTGCAGGTATGAACATATCATATTCGTGGGTTTTAGTTCGAACTTAGGTTTAAGATACAAATTAGATTTACTTTAAATGTTATTTTAAGTGATCGTGCTTCATTTAATTTAGGATGCTCCCTGTTGTTGCTGTTGTTATTATCATTATTATTATTATTATTACTATTATTACTCCCTATTAATTTATTATTAATTGTATTTTTTATTAATTGTGTTTATTACTGTCATCATTGAGTGTAATTAGTTATCACTGCCATACCCATTTGCAGTGTGAATAAATACATACATTTTTCAACATATTCCCCACACGAATTGAGACATTCGTCGTACTGGGGGATCAACATAGAGGTGCAGACGGCTGTGACACACTGGTTTCGATTCCAGGCAGCTGACTTCTACGGCACAAAGGATACAAAAGTTGATCCCACGGTATGACAAATGTCTCATTTCCCGTTGAGAATATGTTAAAAAATAGTTCAACAATATCTGTATCTGCGCCAATAAATTTTTCCACGAAATTACGCTTTCTTTCTGTAAACTGCATCAGGGAAACTTACTTTCTGGACGGCCTCATAATTGCGGTCGAGTGGCCAACATTTGTATAAACACTTGGTTTGACATTATTAACATGATGGAAGAAAAAATAATATTTTTATCTGTCTCCATAAGTATGTTTGCTTGTAAGATGGAATACGTAACATAATCAGTTGCTATTATCGATTAACCTGTTGTAGAGCGACTCTGCAGTGAGCGTTACTTGTGTTTGTGAGCTGGGTGTCTACTGAAGGACACGTAACATAATGCATGCCCCGTGCACACTTATACTCAGTCCAATGTTGCTGTACTAAGAAAACGGTTTCTACTCATCTTATTTATCTTATGACGAAATCTGTGTGTAGCCCTAAGTACATACATGCACAAAACTCTCAAAAGAGGCAATGTCTTCTTGAAACAAGTCAGCAGAAGCGATTTCTCAGGGCATGCTATGCTTGCTGCGCAAGCCCAATATTTTCATAGAATGTGTATTTCTCAAAATGGCGTTACGTACATTAAAATTTATTTTGATTTTTGGAATACCATCCGCAGGTTG
The DNA here is from genome assembly GCF_040183065.1 of Periplaneta americana. Taxonomy (NCBI): domain Eukaryota; kingdom Metazoa; phylum Arthropoda; class Insecta; order Blattodea; family Blattidae; genus Periplaneta; species Periplaneta americana. The sequence continues at coordinate 36,976,744 of NC_091117.1, forward strand.
CATACCGCAAGTATCGCAACGCTTGCTCGTTTCTTGGAGCTACAGGAAAGACGTAGAAATAGCGAGAATATGATGCGCGCGCAAGTGCCTTCCTCCTTGGTCCGTCCTAGGCGCACATGCTTCTGTTATGTGTTGTTTGAAGCTCTGGTCCGAGAGCTACACAAACGACTATTTAATATTACACAGACCAGTATTGACAGCGGGAATGTGCTGTGATTTGCGAGTGCAATGTAATTGTGTTAGCTGCTGCATGTATTATTAATTTTTAAACATTAATTTGAAGTATTGCAATGAGTTCGGAATTGTGTGTTATTGAAACCTTATTATTAAATACATTTTCCCGAAGGACTATCCAAGAGAAGACAGACATTATAGAGAATATGTGCGCTCGTTCAGTGCAGCTCAATACAACAATATGCATTGGTTGGCAGGGTCGAAAAAACTAAATAAACTATTTTTTTGGCCATGTTTGTTATATTATATCGAACTTCTACATCTGATAAGCGAATATGATCCATGATTCATAATGATTTCATAATTATAAAATAAATTATTTATGTGGGTCTGATTATTTTTATTAATTATGAATTATTATATCCTCCCATCTTCCCCTATGAATAAAAGAGCAAGCCTAACTTTCGTGACTAGCATTCGCCCCTGAGCTGTAGTATACATGAAATTTCAGCTTGTATTTCACTATTGTTCGGACTCATCCATCGCTGGAATCGGCTTACAGACCACTATCTTTCATCGCAGCTTAAAAGACCCAAACTTCACAAGGATCTTTACTTGTAAAGAAGTTTACATGTCCCATCACAACGGAGACACAAAGTCCATGTTTTCCCAAGTCGAAGGTCACTCTGAGCTGCTAATATTTCTGACTACTCTTCAATCCTCTTATCTCCCACGACAGTGTTGATATTTATAGCATTCAACACCCACCCTTAAGATACATAGCAAATGTTAGCGAGCATCTTACAAAGGACACTTCTGGGAGATCAATTCTCTAGACGGAAGTAGAATCCTCTATCCTCCATTTTAATCAAATTACGCTCTAGCACAATTGCAACAAGATGTTTGTATATCATTACAAGCCAAAGTCAACTCCCGGTCCTCCTTTCATTTGTGTCTGGCGCCTTGAACGTCAAATGTACTTACTCCCTAGGTTTCAAGCAGTAATACTTGACTTGCAATTCCACATTGTTTATTTGACATACATTCATTTTGAGAAAAATTATTCAGAATTTTAATACGGTTCGCTTCCAGTGCTATAGCACTGCATTGCAATGTAGCCTATGTAATTTGTAGATCTCGGGTTTTAGATTAAATGCCTACTTTTTCTGTCGGGATAAACTAAAACTAATTAAATATCTTCACATTTTATATAAAAGAGGTTTTACAGTGCCTAAAAAATGCCTATTTTCCCCAGTCAGACCTATATATATATATATATATATATATATATATATATATATATATATATATATATATTTGTTAGAATATATTAAATTTTCAAGTAGCAGTAAAAGAGAGAGTTTTCAATGTCATGGGGTAGGTATGGTTAAAAAATATCCTGTAATAGTTTGGTTGCAGGAATGAAGAAATTCGTGGAAAGTGTCTGGTTTTGTTGAGCACTTGAGCAGACAGTAGGATTGTGATGAATCGGGAGAGTGAAGTTCCCCCTAAACAAATCAGAGTGACAAATATTGCTACATTTAATTCTGCATCCATTGCTTCGGTACCAATGAAAGCATTTTTTTTTTCGCTTATAAAATGATTCTATCTAAGAAAATGCAAAAGATTTACAACAGAGAATTAGAGAAAAATGTTATGAACTGCAGTACTAATTATGAATAATGTCCAAGTTTCACAACCATAAAGAACAACCGGTAATATAACTGTTTTATAAATTCTAACTTTCAGATTTTTTGACAGCAGACTGGATGATAAAAGCTTCTCAACCGAGTAATAACAGGCATTTCCCATATTTATTCTGTGTTTAATTTCCTCCCGAGTATCATTTATATTTGTTACTGTTGCTCCAAATATTTGAACTTCTCCACCTCTTCAAAAGATAAATTTACAATTTTTATATTTCCATTTCGTACAATATTCTCGTCACGAGACATAATCATATACTTTGTCTTTTCGGAATTTACTTCCAAACCTATCTCTTTACTTGCTTGCAGTAAAATTTCCGTGTTTTCCCTAATCGTTTGTGGATTTTCTCCTAACATATTCAAATCACCCGCATAGACAAGCAGCTGATGTAACCCGTTCAATTCCAAACTCTCTCTGTTATCCTGGACTTTCCTAATGGCATACTCTAGAGCAAAGTTAAAAAGTAAAGGTGACAGTGCATCTCCTTGCTTTAGCTCACAGTGAATTGGAAACATATCTGACAGACACTGACCTATACGAACTCTGCTGTACGTTTCACTGAGGCACATTTTAATTAATCGAACTAGTTTCTTGGGAATACCAAATTCAATAAGAATATCATATAAAACTTCTCTCTTAACCGAGTCATATGCCTTTTTGAAATCTATGAATAACTGATGCACTGTATCCTTATACTCCCATTTAATAATAATAATAATAATAATAATAATAATAATAATAATAATAATAATAATAATAATAATAATAATAATAATAATAATATCCTCACCTGAAGATTTGCCCTTGCGGAAATGCTGCAATTTGGAAAGAATTTTCAATATACTACCAAACAGTAGGCCTATTACATGTCGGAAATAAGAAGGAGCGCATATTTAATGCGCTGTTGGTATGACGATGGTGATGATAATGATGATGATGATGATAAAATAATTCAGTCGTTTTCTAATGCGAATTTCGAAGCGAATACAATCGTTTGTAGAACATGTTAATCATTTTGCATCCAGCTACTAGAGCAGTTAGTTTCCGAGAAACGTAACCACGGTCGCATGGGAGAACAGTGCTCTCTCCCATCCTGTCATAATGCAAGGCAGCCGACATCATTAACGAGTTTCTGCTGGCTCGGAGACGAGGATGAGATAAGAGGGCATTCTGTATGGTTGTCATAGCAATACATGCTTGTGACTGGATGACCGAAGTACTGTTTTGGAAACGGCGTAACCACTTCCTCTTACGTGACTCAGTCACCATGCAGTCCAGCAACAAGAGCAACCACTATCTGTCAGTCCTGCCGCACTTCGAATGTGCGTTTAAGCTATTTCTAATAAGCAGACTTTGTATCTAGAACTGAATTGTAATTTTTGTACTTTAATAGTAGTCTACATTATGCAACAAGCCTATAATGGTAGTAAGTCGCGAGGATGCGCTCGTTTCATAATTTTCATACAAGTGTCTTAATTACCATTATAGTCAAGTTTCATACGACTTTTTATGCTCGACCATATTTCTAACTTGAAATTATTCAGAAGTATTCATTTTATTCTTATGTGACTGAAGAGCGGAAGTGACCTTGTGCATAGCTCGTAAATTGTGAGATGTGCGCAGACGCGAAAGTATTGATTTTTTCCGAGGAACAGATGTCCACATTGACCTTGATATAATCTAGAGAGTAAACTGAATATTAATATTGATATAACATTGAAATTAAATTAGACAAATTGAATTTATTTGAATATTATTTACAATTAACGCTAATTATTACAGTAACAGAACATAACCTTATGCGACAATATTGGATTTCCAGCCTCCGTGACTTTTCGCTAATTGTCTTTCGATTACATATCCGAGAATAATCGATACTTGCGGTTTTTATAATGATACAATCAGTACAATGGAGATTTCTCATTGGCTGAACAACTGAATTATAATGAATAGGTGTACTTTAATGAGGTGCTTTAAAGGGCTACTACCAGGTGTATAATTACTACATTTCGGCATGGTCGAGCATAAAGTCATTTTCTCAACAACTTATGCATACTATGACATATATGTTGAGAGAGAAGTATTGAAAGAGGTTGTTTTAAGACTAGTCGATTACTCAAGTCTGAAGTAAAAATTGAATGACTCCCTAGAATAACGTTGTAAGTTCGTTTTTGGCCAAACTGAGTTTTCGGCTGAAAAATATTGTATCGCACATCTTGCATCATGTGCTGCCATCGTCTTGCTGATATTCACACTACTTCGAGAGCTGTAGTATTTTGATTGTGTTGTTGAGCTGAATAACGTTGTAACGCAAATAAAATGGCGGACAATCATACTTGTAGCACAGTCTAGTAGACTATATACAGTCAGGAAGCTCAATACGTAGTAAATATGCATCCATAAATAGTTGCTAACCACTAGGATCGCTACTATAGACTCATTACAGACAATGCGAAATAGTACCTGCACAGTCTATTGTTCCTAGTACCCTCACAACTCAAGCTTCGTGACTGTATATACTAGACTGTGCTTGTAGCGTGACAAATGGTCTCATAAAAAACGTAAATAGAAAGAGAAAAGTTAAGATCGGTATCATGCAATGGAAGGACAATGTACGTAAGACACTAAAGAATCAGAGGAAAGAATGTACTTCGAAGAAAGGTGACATTAAACCAGCTGTGAAACGACCTGAACTGGTGAGTAGAATAATGTTGTAAGTCAATGTAGGCCTATAGAGTGCTAAAGGAGAATAGTTAAAGGCAATAAGGTCATGGTTACTCTGAATTCTACCATGGCCTAATAAGAGAATAAAGAAATAAAGGATTGTCTGTGTAATATTGGTATTGTATGCCTAAACATATTAGGCTATCTAACTTGTGTAATTTGTTTCAAGTTCTTATGATATAAATTTGTCTATTATTATTATTATTATTATTATTATTATTATTATTATTACTATTATTATTATTACTAATATTATTTAATGTAGGCCTACTCATATATAATAACCATAAATAATCTACCAGGAAATATGGACAGTATTTAAGTTTCTTTGATTTACAACGTTTTTCTTCGGACTGACAAAGTTTTTCTACTGTAATTGTTAAAAAAGTTGTGTTATTTGGAATATGAAGACAATACAAATATGTATAAATGATGTGAATACTTACTGAAGTATTAATACACACCTATACCTGGTAAGGTTTATCTTGTCTCAGTAGCAATAAAACCAAGTCCCTTCAGATGAGGATGGAGATTATAGGAGGGTTGTAAATTTTCAGGATTCCTTTCAAAATGTTGTTATTGTACAGGCTACCGGAACTCAGTTTCTTGAAAGACAAGCTCAGTGACGGAACTATACAGTACGAAAAGAGGTGTTTTGTTACTTTATTTTGCGCTACAGAATGTATCAACTAGTTCCTCCCGCCACTGGCATCGCTTCACTCCCTCCTTTCAAAATGTTGTTATTGTACAGGCTACCGGAACTCAGTTTCTTGAAAGACAAGCTCAGTGACGGAACTATACAGTACGAAAAGAGGTGTTTTGTTACTTTATTTTGCGCTACAGAATGTATCAACTAGTTCCTCCCGCCACTGGCATCGCTTCACTCCCTCCATCTCAATAACAACACATACGAGGTAAGACATATCTCCTTTCTCTCTCTTTTCACAGTGAGACAAGATACATCACACAGGCTTTAACACTGTCATATTTTGTAATGTTTAACAATGTTACTATGAAATAAACATATTTTTAATTTCCTGACAAACTGTAAAAACTGACTTACAACGTTATTCTAGGCAGCCATTCAATTAACGCCTTCGCTAATACATACCTATCCTGAACAAAATGGAATGACTGGAACTTCAAGTATAAGAATGAAGTGTTTCGTATCACCCTGTATAAACATCCGGGTACACATGTCTGAAATTCTTATCTCTGAACTATAAAAGTGTTCCATATTTCTGTAGAAAATGCACCGGGGTACACAATATCAGTCTCACTACAATGCTACATTGAAAAGGAGTTGTCTTTCAGTGCAATGGAAATACAACTGCGTGGTGGTTGGAGGGAAATAAAAGCCAGCCAGGTCTGTTGTGTCTCTTAAGATTCGGTCGGACTGCTTCCTCGGATGGCTTGGTTTTATGGCGCGGGACTACCATACAAGTTCCTCAAGGTTGCCTCCACCCCCAGAGCAGCTTCATGTTCAAGAAAGAAAGAAAGCAAGAAAGAAAGAATGAAAGCTCCGGGCAACACAAATCCATTTTATAGCTTGCAACTACAATTTAGAGTTCATGCGAAAAGGTCGCTCAAGAGAATGACATGCGATTTATAGCAAGTCTATAACGTCAGGACCAATATAATTGTTCACAAAGCTATTCAACCATTTTTACAGTTGTAAGCTTCTGCACGGGAATTTCAAGTGTGTTGGAAACGTTTGGAAGGCAATAGGGTGCTAATAACAGCGTAAATATTATAGAGGCCTGTGAGTGTAAACGTGCGGAAGAGATTGCATTTATACAATATTTACAAAATGAGCCTTGCATGCTGAAACTTTACTTTACTTTACTTTTCTTCCTATGATCATGGTCTTCGTCTTGTTTGCACTTATATTCATCTCATACTGCTCACAACTGTCATTTAGCTCCAGTAGCATATCCCTTAGTATCGTATCGTCTCCTCTTCTGCTAACAACGCCATATCATCAGCAAATCTTATGCACTTCATTATTCTTCCTCCTACTATCACCCATCCCATGTTCTCAAACTGTTCTCCATTAAATCCTCCAAGTTCTGTATATGTTGAACAGGACAGGTGATAAAGGGCATTCTTAAACACTTTCTGAAAGAATTAACACAATCGGTTGGAATTTATAGATTTTCGGAATATGCATGATAAGAACTTTCTTGTGTTAAATATTAAAGTACCTTGTTAACATGTTTCGACCTATTTTCGGTCATCTTCGGAACTGGTCGTTGTTGGTCTTGGCGCCTCTTGTTTCCTGTGTGGGTGCGTTCGTAGTGTAGAGTCAAAGAGTGTATGCAAATCAAGATTTCAGGTATAACGCCCTGTAACGTTGATTTGAATAATTTCGAGGGAAAAATTGTTCCGGAGCCGGGTATCGAACCCGGGACCTTTGGTTTAACGTACCAACGCTCTACCACTGAGCTACTCGGGAACTCTAACCGACACCGATCCAATTTTTCCCTCTATATCCACAGACCTCAAAGCGGGCTGACAACCGTCAAGCAACCAACTTCGAGTGCACACTAACTCCGTGTGACTTAAATTGTGGTTTTCTGTTAACGAACAGTGACGTGTATTATGCAAATCAAGATTTCAGGTATAACGCCCTGTAACGTTGATTTGAATAATTTCGAGGGAAAAATTGTTCCGGAGCCGGGTATCGAACCCGGGACCTTTGGTTTAACGTACCCCATCAGTTTATAGTAAAATAATGGTGTATTTTTCTGGAGTGTAGAACACGCTAAAGGGTTTTTTATGTTACAATTATAAGCACGTTAAACCAAAGGTCCCGGGTTCGATACCCGGCTCCCTCGAAATTATTCAAATCAACGTTACAGGGCGTTATACCTGAAATCTTGATTTGCATAATACACGTCACTGTTCGTTAACAGAAAACCACAATTTAAGTCACACGGAGTTAGTGTGCACTCGAAGTTGGTTGCTTGACGGTTGTCAGCCCGCTTTGAGGTCTGTGGATATAGAGGGAAAAATTGGATCGGTGTCGGTTAGAGTTCCCGAGTAGCTCGGTGGTAGAGCGTTGGTACGTTAAACCAAAGGTCCCGGGTTCGATACCCGGCTCCGGAACAATTTTTCCCTCGAAATTAGTCAAAGAGTGTATGTTTTTTTAGATTGAGTTGTGTGTTGAGAATATCGTTGGGGTGTGTTTTCGTGTGTCTGTATATTTCATATTGTTCTAGTGTGTTGAGTTTCTGGCTTTTTGGTTGGATGTGCAGTATTTCCATGTCTGTGTTGATGTCTCTGTAGGTGTGGTTGGCATTTGTGATGTGTTCTGCATATGTGGAGGTTTTTGTAATTTTGTTATGGCTGTGATGTGTTCTTTGTAACGAGTTTGAAATGATCTGCCTGTCTGTCCTATGTAGAAGTTGTTGCAGGTGTTACATTTGAATTTGTATACGCCTGTGTGGTTGTTTGAGACGGAAATCGAAACGAGTGATAGAATACTGTGTAGACACACGTGTAAAACACTTTCTGAAAGAATTAGCACAATTGGTTGGAATTTGTAGATTTTATTAACGTTTATACAAATCGCGTTTTCAGCTCGTGAAACGAATGATTTTCCCAATTGAAAGTCATACACTAACAAGCTTATGTTTCTCTGCATGGGGCAATGGAACTTTTGACAGATATGTGTGCAGACACATGAATTTAATATTTTTAAAGACATTATAAGAATCCGATGGGATATGTAATTTTTATTCATGTTTATATTGCTTAAAACCTCGCAAAAATTAAATTTTTACAAACTTTTTCTTTGGGTGGAAAATCGAAACCAATGATAGATACCAATGTAGACACACGTATTAACGTACTCCTCTACTTATTTCACTTCCTTCTGACATTTCTTCTCCTATCCTGACTTTGACGCGTAGTTTCATAAATAAAGATTACTGAACAGCCTTCTATCTTTCCAATCCACACCAATTTTCTTTACGGTCCCCATCAGTTTATAGTAAAATAATGGTGTATTTTTCTGGAGTGTAGAACACGCTAAAGGGTTTTTTATGTTACAATTATAAGCAAAATAAATAAATAAGTAAACAAATAAATATTAAATGTGATATAATTCTTCTGCAGTGCGTCGTTCTTGAAAATAAACTGTTATATTCTTCAATATTATTCAGTTCTTGAAAATAAACGGTATTATATTCTTCAAGTGTTAGTTGGGAGGCCGGAGGGAAAAAGACCTTTGGGGAGGTGAAACGTAGATGGAAAGATAATATTAAAATGGATTGGAGGGGGGTGTGATATGATGATAGATACTGGGTTAATCTTTCTCAGTATAGGGACCGATGGGAGGCTTATGTAGGCCCTATGTTCTTCTAGAGAGTGAAAGTCTAAAAAATAACTGGTGCAATATTCTTCTGGGATATGAGACTCTCAAATGCAAATGGTAGCAGAGTGTGATATATTCTTTCGGAGTGTGAGACGAACCGTGAGACTCTCGAAAGAAAATGGTTATTATTTTTCTGAAGTGTGAGACTCTCGAAAGAAAATGGTTATTATTTTTCTGAAGTGTGAGACTCTCGAAAGTAAATGGTTATTATTTTTCTGAAGTGTGAGACTCTCGAAAGAAAATGGTTATTATTTTTCTGAAGTGTGAGACTCTCGAAAGTAAATGGTTATTATTCTTACTAAGTGTGAGACTCTCGAAAGTAAATGGTTATTATTCTTCTGAAGTGTGAGAGATGAAATTGAAATTAATATACCTCTTATTAGAGTTGTTAATAAGAGGATTTTTGCTCTCGAAAGTAAATGGTTATTATTCTTCCGAAGTATGAGGCTCTCGAAAGTAAATGGTTATTACCAGGGAAAGGATTTATATGTAAATACATATTTACTTATAAAGCTAATATAATTTATATTTTGCATTATCTTTATGTTTCACAATGTGTAGGGTTGAAAAATCCTACTTTTATTTTCCATATTTTTCCATATTTTAGAGTTTAGTACATATTTTCGTTAATTTCCATATATTTTCCATATTTCATATAAAACAGTCCATATTATATTAGGTTTAACAATAAAACAAAACAAAATTCCATTAACTTTTAAAAATACATTTCAACAATAGAGATTTAAACACATGTTCAGTAATCCCTTTAACATCAGAGTTATTTGAAAATTAGCAGTCCTATCAACAATGGGAAAGTAAGTTACAATTTAAAATTTTTAACAGACTTCAGTTGTGCAGCTCAACAGTTAAATGCCAGTCAGAGTACACATAGGTTCAGTTTTGTAAATCATACTATAAAGACGGTAAATATGCCAAAAGTACGTCATTCAGTCAATTTAAAATCAAAACTAACAAGTTACATTTCAGAATTTAAAGAAGATGGTTTATCAACTGACAATAAAATATTATTTTGTAATTTGTGTCAGTGTGCAGTATCATCTACACAAAAGTTCCTGGTGCAACAACACATTACAACTAGTAAACATCAGGCCAACAAACAACTAAATTCCAAGCAGAGACAATTGTTTTTAACACAACCAACAACATCGAATGTAAGATCTGAGTTTAACATCGACCTGTGCCGTTCTCTCATCTCTGCTGATATTCCTCTCTACAAACTAAAGAATAAGGTCTTCAGGGAATTCCTTGAAAAATATACTCAACATACAATCCCGGATGAGTCAACACTTAGGAAGACGTATGCTCCATCCATCTACGATGAGACAATACAGAAGATAAGAGATGAAATTAAAGATAGTTCAATTTGGGTTTCCATTGATGAGACTCCCGACAAAGAAGGTAGACTTGTTGGTAATGTAGTTATCGGTTTGTTAAGTGAACAATATTCTGAACGAATTCTTTTACATTGTGATGTTCTAGAAAAGTGCAATAACAAAACTATAGTTAAACTGTTCAACGAAGCTATGGGTATCCTGTGGCCAAAGGGTATTATGTACGATAATGTGTTATTCTTTATTAGCGATGCTGCCCCTTATATGGTCAAAGCTGGACAAGCATTATCTGTTGTATATCCTAAATTGACTCATTTTACTTGTGTGGCGCATGCATTTCATCGTGTGGCAGAAGTGGTCAGAGACAATTTCCCTAAAGTAGATTTGTTGATTTCATCAGTGAAAAAAGTATTTCTCAAAGCTCCCAGTAGAGTTAACGTGTTGAAAGAAATGTACCCTGAAATTCCATTGCCACCAAAGCCAATTTTAACTAGATGGGGTACATGGCTAGAAGCAGTTGAATATTATGCCGAACATATAGACTCTATTAACAATGTTCTCCTTGCATTGGACTCTGAAGATGCAGTCTCAATTGATACTGCGAAAACAGTTACCTGTGACATAAGTGTGAAGAATGACTTAGCTCACATTCAGCATACATTTTCATGCATCATAAAAACGCTCAAAAGTCTCCAAAATAGGCACCTTTCACTATCTGAAAGTTTTGAAATTATAAATAGTACTGTGGAACAACTGAATCGTGGTAGAGGTAAAGTTGCAGATGCAGTAAGAGCTAAGGTGGACACTGTACTTTCAAAAAACCCTGGATATGAAGAACTACAAAAGGTTGTTGCTGTGATGAGTGGTGAATCAACAGTGAAGATTAACTTGGACTTATCCCCAGCAGACATTGTGAAATTGAATTATGTACCAGTTACTTCTTGTGACGTCGAACGCTCTTTTAGTCAGTATAAATCTATCCTCAGAGACAATAGAAGAAGATTCACTTTTCAGCACTTGAAAGAAATGTTTGTAACCTATTGTTATGGTAACAGACAATAAAAATTGTGTTTTATTGAAACTACATTGGAAGATAAGGTACGTCCATTATATTTTTTGTTTAGTTTGATTAAAATGTACCAATATTTAACGTACATAGTCATTTTTTTTATAATTTTAAGTCCATATTTAATTCCATATTTTGGTAAAAATCCATATTTAATTCCATATTTTGGTAAAAATAACTACATATATATTTACATATTTCATATATTTTTAGTCCATATAAATCCGTTCCCTGGTTATTACTCTTCTGAAGTGTGAGACTCTCGAAAGTAAATGGTTATTATTCTTCTGAAGCGTGAGACTCTCGAAAGTAAATGGTTGTTATTCTTCTGAAGTGTGAGACTCTCGAAAGTAAATGGTTAGTCTATTATTCTTCTGAAGTGTGAGACTCTCGAAAGTAAATGGTTATTATTCTTCTGAAGTGTGAGACTCTCGAAAGTAAATGGTTATTATTCTTACTAAGTGTGAGACTCTCGAAAGTAAATGGTTATTATTCTTCTGAAGTGTGAGAGATGAAATTGAAATTAATATACCTCTTATTAGAGTTGTTAATAAGAGGATTTTTGCTCTCGAAAGTAAATGGTTATTATTCTTCCGAAGTTTGAGGCTCTCGAAAGTAAATGGTTATTACTCTTCTGAAGTGTGAGACTCTCGAAAGTAAATGGTTATTATTCTTCTGAAGCGTGAGACTCTCGAAAGTAAATGGTTGTTATTCTTCTGAAGTGTGAGACTCTCGAAAGTAAATGGTTAGTCTATTATTCTTCTGAAGTGTGAGACTCTCGAAAGTAAATGGTTATTATTCTTCTGAAGTGTGAGACTCTCGAAAGTAAATGGTTATTATTCTTCTGAAGTGCGAGACTCTCGAAAGTAAATGGTTATTATTCTTCTGAAGTGTGAGACTCTCGAAAGTAAATGGTTATTATTCTTCTGAAGCGTGAGACTCGTGAAAGTAAATAGTTGTTATTCTTCTGAATTATGAGACTCTCGAAAGTAAATGGTTGTTATTCTTCTGAATTGTGAAACTCTCGAAAGTAAATGGCTATTATTCTTCTGAAGTGTGAGTCCCTCGAAATTTCAGTAATTGGTGGCATATTCTTCTGGAGTGTAGAAGCATTCGAGAACGAAATAAAGAGGAATACATACTTTCTTGGAGTTCGCTCTCCGAGAGATGTCTAAGATATCAATTGGTGTCACTGTGGTTCTCAAAATTGTCCCCGAAAGAAACTTCGATAATAATTCTGTATTTTGGAAGTAGGAAGAAGTAATTGCGAGGGATATCTTCTGGAATCTAAATCTCTCGAAAGTAAATGGTAAAAACATGGTAGAACATTTTTGGACAGGTGTATTCCTAAGTTTTTACATAGTTTCAGCAGGATGTGAAACGAACAGAACTGGACAAATAAGCACAAGACTTGTTGAATTTTATTTTGAAGCAGGAAGAAGAGACTTTGAGGAGTTTCTCGAGAAGCTAAAGTTAATATCTTACCATTTATAAGAAGATCCTGAAAATTCTACGAGAGAAAGAACTTGAATAATGAAGTTAAACTAAGTTATCGAGAGATGTACAAAATGCTGGAGCTTATGCTCATGAGGCTTTACAACACTAAATCCTCGTTTACAATCTAATCTATTCTAATATAATCATCTCGAACATCATCACAGCGGCCGCATTTTACCGGGAAAAGGAACAACAGATATTTTGTGAGAACTAAACAGAACCAGCGTAGAATGTACTGGAAATACTGTGAAGAATATATTGTGGCGCCATTTGGAATATTCTGGTCGCGTCGGGGAGTTGCGCGCGCATTTGGCGAGAAGGAAGTAGCGGGGAAACGGAAACACGAACCCCTGACACTAGCAGCGGTACGGAGCAAGGGGGGAGAAAAGCTACTGTGACTGGGTGGAAGTAAGGAAGCATCTGGGAGCGGATTGTTGTGGAGGTCAAGAAGCTTCGCGACGCAGAACATTCTAGATGTTCGTGGTAAATAAATAACACCGTGAATTGCTGACAAAAGTTAGTTAGTCTTCAGCCAGCCTTCAAGTCTTGTCTTGAACAGCGGCGACGTATACGGAGGATCTGAGTTCGACGTGCAATGAACTTGAGTGAGTCTGTAACTGTGGCAGTGGCCAGGCGAAGGAGACGTATCGGGAGGATCTGAGTTCGATGTGCAATGAACTTGAGTGAGTCCGTAACTGTGGCAGCGGTCAGACGAAGGCGACGTATCCGGAGGATCTGAGTTCGTTGTGCAATGAACTTGAGTGAGTTCATAACTATGGCAGCGGCCAGACGAAGGCGACGCATCCGGAGGATCTGAGTTCGATGTACAATGAACTTGAGTGAGTCCGTAACTGTGGCAGCGGCCAGACGAAGGCGACGCATCCGGAGGATCTGAGATCGATGTGCTGTGAACTTGAACAGTGAGCTAGAAGAACTAGCCAAGGCAAGCGAATTGTGAACTGAGAACTGACAGTTTTGTTCTGCACTTAGTGCTTTGTGAACATTAATTGAAATTAGAAATACATTGTTGTTCTTCTCAATAATACACGTGTATTGTCACTGTCGTCGTGTGGATTGCAATAACGACTATTGTATAACTTTGTTGAGTGGAATACCCATTGTTGTAGGTTGAATTATAGAGAATAAAAGTCACATTGTTGACAGATGTGGTGGTAAAAGTAGAATAAAGTTACAACATGAATCAGAGGAAGATTTACCTTCACAGATGAATCGGTACAACAATGTTCTTTCCCTGACCTTAAGGGACTATTTAATTGCAACAGAATTTATTGAACAGCGACTCTATACTTAAAATAAATATTAGCCAATAGGGTGCAATACCGAACAATCGTTATAGCATCACATATTGCTGCGTGCGGTACCCAAATATCTGTATTCGAGTCTCGGCCTGTAACAATAACTCTTGTTGCAGTTTGGACCAATGGCAACAAAGGAGACAAAGTAACCCATTTCTCGCGAGAGCGCTTTGAATTGGTTCGCTGCAGCGCATTACGTTCACCCTCACGTAGAAGGCGCTATATCGACACTCTCGCAACAGCAGGCTTCAATAGCTTCACGGCTCCGGGTTCCTTTAAACATTTAAAAGCTTTCTGCCTTATAGCACGGAGAGGGGGGGGGGAAGAGAGCGAGAGAGAGATTCGCGTACAAAATAAAGAGAGTGAGTTAATAATCTTAACTTAATACTTAATAGACATTTATCGTTTCTTAGATTTAGTATGTTGCAAGGAGTCGCTTTGTTTTACGAGGTTTGTGTGTGATCTGGATATTATAGAGGGAGAACCTCATGTACGATACATTCAAGTCCGCAAGCTCTTCTTCCTTTTCTCTTTTTTTCCTTCGCTGACTTTTATATTGTATCTTTGCTTCTTTCTCTCTACAACCCCTACTCCTTATCCACATTCCTCTCTTATTCACTCTTCTTTTTTCAATATTCTCCTCGCCCTTCCTTCTCATTTTTCTCCTCGATCTTCTTTTCATTCTACTCCACGCTCTTTCTTCTCATTCTTCTCACCTCTCTTCCTCCTCATTCTCCTCGCTCTCCCTTCTCATTCTTCTCCTCATTCTTCTCCCCGCTCTCCCTTCTCATTTTTCTCCCCGCTCTCCCTTCTCATTCTTCTCCCCGCTCTTCCTTTTCATTCTTCTCCTCATTCTTCCTTTTCATTATTCTCCTCGATCTTCCTTCTCATTATTCTCCTCGATCTTCCTTCTCATTCTTTTCCTTCTCATTATTCTCCTCGATCTTCCTTTTCATTCTTCTCCTCACTCTTCCTTCTCATTCTTCTCTACAATAATCTCACTAGAGGTTTTGATTTATCTAGAGAAATGAAAACTCGAGTGGGATTTAATTGACTATTACACGATTAGAAGAAAATATATAAAGATTAGAAGAAATAAAGTACAAAAATACAATAAAATATTAACTGACATACGAAAATACTAAACTGTCTTCAAAATGTATTATTGTACCATCTCATCATTACAAATATTCCGCTAGATGGCAGTAGTTTGTCATGACGAGCTGTTCTCTTGTAGTGCCAACTATACACTTCCCATAAAACTTTATGGACGATTACTAGTCAAGAAGGCTTTGTTGATCCAGTTTCATTTTTATTAAAAAATTGCATTCCACTTCAATTATCAATATATATTTAACAATCTCTGATGCGTGACTAACCACAATCTTATACAGCAGAAGCTATAACATAACCTAAACAATATAAATAAGATAAATGATAGAAAAGTTTTAATTAAGGACGATGAAATAAACATGAATCATTTTAAAAGATACAATTATTGAAAGTACAATGTTGACAAACAAAGAAAGAAATTCTAGGGAGGTGATAAAAACAAACACATGCTAGGGAATGTGAAGGACATAAACCATGTATGTTTTTGTGCATGTATGACTGAAATGTCGCTTGCATACATCCGAAAGAAAAACTGTAAAAAAACACAACAGTGAACTGCTTTAATTCTTTATAATTTGCCTTATATTCAGAGTTAGTTCAAACCAACTACAGTCACAAAAATAATTTCACATTTTCATTCATTCTTTCGCTAATTACCCTCTCTGTTATGTCTACTCAAAAAAATCCTTAGTCTAACTGGAACATAAAATTTTATTTCGTTCTTAATTTGGTGGTCTATTCTCTGAAGTTCAATAACACTTAAGATAACTACTCGTGATTCTTAAGGTAGGCCTATTTAATCCTCAATTTTACTTTATGACGAGGAAACCTCTTTGGTTCGGGACATTAATTTTGATCACCTATGTGGTTACGAAGTGTATCTACACTTCTGGAATGTTACTTTAATAACCCACATATCTGAACAAATCTCTGGCGTTTTAAAAATTATTATGGCATGGAAATATCCACCGAAAAGTCAAATAATGTAATTGCAGTTACCTTGCGTTCAACCAACAGCATATTTACAATTTGCTTTAGCTACACATGAGGCGCTCACAATACAAGCGGTGGAAGTCCAAAAATTAAACATTTGCTAATTTAAGGTTTAATAGGTACAACAGTGTATTATACAGGTTGTTTTCGAGGTGGTGTTACAAACTTTCAGGGATGATGGCGAAGGACACATGTATCAATTTGAGATAAGGTACCATGGTCCGGAAATGACTGAGTCGAAAGTTATAAGCAAAAATAGTTGTGTGGAAATGGAATTGTAATTTGGCACCACGTGCCCTCCTTCCCTTAACTTTTGGAACAGTCGTGGAAAAATGGTATGGACCGGATATCTCCTACGTAGGTACTTGTCCGTACAATCTGTGAGCTTGTCTACTGTTCCCAATGGTTCATCCATATTCGAAAATCAGGTCTGCTTATTCCGCTCTCGTGTACTCCTCCATTTCATTAGGACTGATCGACTGGACACTGCAACTTGTACACATACACTGCTGTCTATAGACGTGCATATCAGGACCGACCATGTCCGTTACACATTACGCTATCTGCATTGCTTTAGTGTAGTTTCCTGTCCCCATCCCTCTGACAGAGCATTGAATGGAATACTGTAAGTAGACAACGTAAACAACGTCAGATGAATATAATATGTGTAAGATCTACAGATAAATACACATAAATAAGGTGTACAGAGGAATAAAATTATTTCATTTCCACAGAACTATTTTTGCTTGTAACTTTCGACTCGGTCATTTCCGGACCAGAGTTCCTTATCTGAAATTGATACATGTGCCCTTCGCCATCATCCCTGACAGTTTGTAACACCACCTCGGAAACACCCTGTATGTATAACCAAAGCCACGTTTATGGAGTGTGAAATAAGTATTGGGAACGTTGAGAGCGAGTATCTTATCTTTGTCGCAATGTTTGGGCGAGAAAGCTGACAACTGACTGGCATACTGCTGACGTGACTTCTGTTTAGGAGGTGGCACCTCTCTCGCCGAAGTAGCAACAGATTCCACTGACCGGGAAAAGTACTCAAGGACACATCCCAGAAGCGCGGAGTGCGAGTATCTTGTTTTTACCGCAGACAGTGGACAATAAGATCGACAACACTGTGATTGGCAGATCGCTGACGTGACGTGTATTTGGGTGGTACCGTTCTCAGCTGCACTGGCAACAAGTGCTCACTGACTGGCTTTTTACTTAAGGACACACGTCAGAAACGCTGGCGCTGGCTGTAGGTCTATATTGAAACTTTTGTAATAAAGCAATTAGTTATTATTAGATAAGTTACAGTTTTCACTTAATAATTGTACAAAGGAATAAGTTCGAAATGGAGAGAATAGACACGTGGAAATTCGTAGTCATTCTTCAGGCGATGTCAGGCATTAGTTAATAAAATTAAACAAGTATATAAAGGGATTGAACACAGGGTTTGTTTCAAAATAAGACGGGAAACGGACTGCGGATTCCCAGAAGAGAGCGCTAGTTAAATTACTCCTACGCTACTGCCGGTTCATTAAAACTTCGACATATGTCCCAGAGGGTATTTCATGGGCTGTCTGAACTTAACGGTCTTTGCTGTAACTTATGCAAATTCAGGCAGAATAGGAATAGGGAAACAATTACATATATTGTCCCATCCACCACTACAATCATACACAAGACTCACTATAAGTTTGTTAACAACCACGCGATGTCAGAGAAGCACATGCAGAAGGCAAATGAAACAGCCGAGTTACTTGTGCTGCCTGAATGGCATCAGTCAACAGCTGAGGGAATTCTATATTTCAGCTCCAGAACACAATTGCTGTCTGCGTGCTGTGTCGTACAGCCCCTATTTTAGTTCACGAGATCATTTTGGAATACGTTTATGCAGTCGGAAAAGAAACGAGAAAGACAAGTGATTTTCACTGATTAACTTTATAATCCTTTACTGTGTTAAGGGGACACTCAACTTAAAAATTGGAGAAAAAGTGTCATAGAAATGAAAAATTAAATTTCTACACTAATTTACGTGACAGAACTAAATCAATACGCAGAATTCTTTCCCTATTCATTGAGAAGTCACAGTCAAATGCACAAAGCCAAAAAATAAAAAATGATAATTAAAAGTGATATTTTAATCAATAATTAATTGAAGTATCACTTTTAATTATCATTTTTTTATTTTTTGGCTTTGTGGATTTGACTGTGACTTCTCAATGAATAGGGGAAGAATTCTGCGTATTGATTTAGTTCTGTCACGTAAATTAGTGTAGAAATTTAATTTTTCATTTCTATGACACTTTTTCTCCAATTTTTAAGTTGAGTGTCCCCTTAATATAAGAAAATTACCTAGCTGACTAGTTTCGAAGTGATGTTCTTCATTGTCCAAAGCCTAGACTAGACTAATCTGCTCATATTAACACAGTAAAGCCATAGGCTATAAAGTTAATCAGTGATTACATGAGCCGTTCAGAGCAAAAGTGGTGTAAGTCAAAATTGGGTAGTGAGGTTTAAAGTAAAAAATCTGTAAAATACAGGGCAAAGTAACAATTATTATGACCTTCTTGCTATTCACTGACTACTAATAGTTTAAATATATTGAATATTAATTGCTACTTTGCGCTGTATATAACAGAATGTTTACTTTAATCCTCATTACCCATTTTTGACTTACACCACTTCTGCTATGAACGGCTCATATAAGTGTTAAAAGTGTATATAGAACAATGAAGGAAAAAAATGATTTTCTTACAAAGTACAAATCAGATACACAAGTTACGTACAAATATATTGTACTAATGAACAAGAATATGTGAATATGTTAGGAGAAAATCCACAAACGATTAGGGAAAACATGGAAATTTTACTGCAAGCAAGTAAAGAGATAGGTTTGGAAGTAAATCCCGAAAAGACAAAGTATATGATTATGTCTCGTGACAAGAATATTGTACTAAATGGCAATATAATACTCGGGAGGAAATTAAACACAGAATAAATATGGGAAATGCCTATTATTATTCGATTGAGAAGCTTTTATCATCCAGTCTGCTGTCAAAAAATCTGAAAGTTAGAATTTATAAAACAGTTATCTTACCGGTTGTTCTTTATGGCTGTGAAACTTGGACTCTAACTTTGAGAGAGAAACATAGGTTAAGGGCGTTTGAGAATAAGGTGCTTAGGAAAATATTTAGGGCTAAGAGGGATGAAGTTACAGGAGAATGGAGAAAGTTACACAACACAGAATTGCACGCATTTTATTCTTCACCTGACATAATTAGAAACATTAAATCCAGACGTTTGAGATGGGCAGGGCATGTAGCACGTATGGGCGAATCCAGAAATGCATATAGAGTGTTAGTTGGGAGGCCGGAGGGAAAAAGACCTTTAGGGAGGCCGAGACGTAGATGGGAAGATAATATTAAAATGGATTTGAGGGAGGTGGGATATGATGATAGAGAATGGATTAATCTTGCTCAGGATAGGGACCAATGGCGGGTTTATGTGAGGGCGGCAATGAATCTCCGGGTTCCTTAAAAGCCAGTAAGTAAGTAATGAACAAGAATATGCATTGAGACCGACTAGGCCTATCTTCTTTGTTTCATAACTACTCATATGTTCCGTCATCTACAGACAGGGCATTAAAACACGGAGAGCGTCTTCATGGGATTCCGACATTTAATAACAGATCATCAGTTGATGTATAAATGAATTTAATTCATTCAATACACGAATTTTGCTTATAAATAGCAGCAAAATGCAAATATCGCATTCTTGATTTTTTCCGAATGAAGTAATCGAGCCAAACAACAGATTTGTAGAAATATCTCATTTTTTTTTTTTTAATTGTCGGTTGGTCTATTCTTGCGTAACTCCGTCCAATTATAACAGAAAATATCACTGAGCTTACTGTATGAGGAATGAGTCATAAATATGGAGATATATGGAGGACGATGTACATGGGACCAACGGCTCCTCAGATGAAAGATGTAGCAGCATTCTTCCACAAAAACCGATGTCCACGACCGGAATTCAACTCACTATACTTGAGACCAATGGCAATCACCGTAATCACAGACTGAAACATAAATTTTACGTAGACATTTTTTGTTCTTGTTCCTGTAATTTAAAACAATGGGTAATGCCACGTAGAAATAACTGGTATACCGTACCACATTTCCAATCGTTTTAAAGTAGTCCGATTACAGACTTGGCTGTGCTGTGTGCCAGGATATCTGGAATTAACCTGCAGCAGTTGGACTGCGTCCCATTCTGCAGTCCAGTATCGGTATTTTCACAAGGTGTATATCCAGTATTTCACTGCGCCATAGTTTAAGCCTTCGGCTAGCTATCGGCACAAGAAAGCTGCGGTTCCGAAGTGCAGCCAGCTGTAGCACTTATGTAGTCAATTCGTACGTCTGTCTGTCAAATTCAGTTACGCAGACCTGAATCCCAAATACGCCAAAGTGAATTACAATGCAACGGGAATGAATTCCGAAATGAGCTGCTACCGTCAGGCCTGTAGATTGCTACGTCGAAGAAATAGATTTTAAATAACATATCACCACATACCATATGTAAAAGTCTTGTTAGTGCAGTTAAAATATTGATAAACAGCATTGTAATTGCAAGAAAATGTAATTTTTCACAAACAGCAGTAAAAATATTTATTCATTCATAGTGTTCTGCCCAAGGGCAGGTCTTTCACTGCAAACTCAACATTCTCCAGTCTTTCCTATTTTCTGCCTTCCTCTTCGTCTCCTCATATGATCCATATATCTTAATGTCGTCTATCACCTGATATCTTCTTCTGCCCTGAACTCTTCTCCCGTTCACCATTCCTTCCAGTGCATCCTTCAGTAGGTATAGGTCTCGCAAGTACGGATTACCGACGGAAGTAGAGATGGCCGATATTTCACAAACCGATATTTTGTCACAGGTATTTTTTTGTCACAGATAAACCTGTGACTGATGACGCGAAATATGTGACAAAATATCGCTATCGAAATCTGCTCCGTATTCAGTACTCTGTGGCTGATATTTTCTCCTCTACGTCGTAGGTTTGCGCGTGCGCATGATACAACAACAGAAATCGGGCGGTAGTTTCTCCATCTTATTATAAATTATGTAGTTATTACACGATTTAAATAATAACACCATTGGTTACCAGTGCTTAATCTTGTGTAAAATCCTGTCTGAACAACTGTTTTGTTTTGTAATTATTTTCCAATGTTTTTCCGAATACTTATGTTTCATTAATTTTTATTCTGTGACTCAGTATTATAATGTTAATGCACGACTTAAAATAATTTATCCATTATATTATATACAATAAAAAGGATCAATTTTTAAAACGATTAGGATAATCATATAACCTCAATTTCTCCATAACCCAACTACATTTAAAAATGATCAACTGGTTCACTATCTATAATATAACCTCTTGGTACATGAGGTTAACTTTTGACATGTTACTGTTCAGTTAGGTAAGTATTGATTTGTTAATGGTACATGTACATAATTTCTTTGTTGGATTTTCCCATATAAATTACTGATGAGTGGTGTGTATAGAGAAATTGTATTCATATTTCACTGCTCTTCAATATTTCCTGCTAATTTTTATCGGTGTGACAAAATATCGGTGTAATTCATGTTACGTATCGATATAAAATATCGGTGTGACAAAATCACCGATAAAAGTCACAGATATTTAATTGTCACAGTCACAGTTGTCACAGATACTTGAAAATATCGTTTAAGCTCATCTCTAGACGGAAGGAATGCGAATCAAACACTGCGATAAGGAAGAGCGGGCGACAGGAAAGGTCACGAGATAGCTTGAATGATATTCAAGAGTACAGTCGGAAGAGAAATGACATCGATAGAATCAGTCTTGCGTTGTGATAGTTACATTACGACTTTAGTTTGTTCCACTGCATGTAAATGCGTGTCTTGTATCGCACGTATTATTATTTCATTCGTAAACATATGTTGCGCGTTTAATTAGCTTCCAATTTTTCTCTTGCTACGTTCTTTATTTCCACAGCGATGTCCTCATTTGTTCATCTTCTTGGAAGAGACAGTACTTCCATCGGCTCGCACCTCTCCGCCCTCGGCATGCCTACATACACACGTCAAAACAGACAGCAACGCCACCATTGGTTTTCGGTAATCGTTTCTTGTGCGAGCTATAGTTCTTCTCAACCGGTAATCCAGCCAATTTCTTTTCCTCTTTATGATCAGTTTCAGCATCATTCTTTCTTCATCCACTCTTTCCAACACAGCTTCGTTTCTTACTCTGTCTGTCCATTTCACATGCTCCATTCTTCTCCATATCCATATTTCAAATGCTTCTATTCGCTTCTCTTCACTTCGTCGTAAAGTCCATGTTTCTGCCCCATACAATGCTACACTCAACACAAAGCACTTCACTAGTCTCTTCCTTAGTTCTTTCTCCAGAGATCCGCAGATGATGTTCCTTTTTCTATTAAAATCTTTCTTTGCCATTGCTGTTCTCCTTTTGACTTCTTCGCAGCAGCTCATGTTATTGCTTAGGCCTATAGTACACCCAAGTATTTGAAGCTATCCACTTGCTCTACTGTCTCATTTATAATTCGTAAGTTTACCTTCTTTACTTTTCTTCCTATGACCATGGTTTTCGTCTTGTTTGCATTTATCTTCATTCCATACTGCTCACAGCTGTCATTTAGCTCTAGTAGCATATCCCTATTGTTTGTAAAACATGGAAACTTCCATGAGCTGTTGTCACCTTGAATAGCAAAAGGAAGCGATGTCATAGGAGCAAATGCTGCCAAAGTAAGCAGTGTGGTTTTCGCTATAATTCAAAACAAATCACAACTTCCTAGATTCAAGTGTTGCTGAGTTACTGAATTTTAACCGAGCGAGTTGGCTCATGCTTCCCCTCCTGCAAGCGATTGCTCGCTTCGTTCAACCAACAGCTCCCCCCAGAGCAGTCACTGGCCCTAGCCCTCCCACATACTGTACCTCTTGCGCAGAGATCTTGTTTCGTCTTTCTACTCCACAGAATCCTGAAACGGACCATAGTGTATATTTAACCACGTTCCCCACCCCACGCGTTGGATAACAGATATTTCTGGATACTTAGCCATGGGAAGCAATGCATATTATGTCGAATCACAGTAGCCTTTATACAGGGACATCATTTTATTTTTACTTCAATTATTATTGTACCTGAGTTTTTGAATGTACTTCACTCCCACCCCCTCTACTAGTGAACTTCCAACTGTTCTCCTCCCAGAACCAAGCGTATACAGTCAAAGTCGCCTTAAGGTCGTAGTAAACACAAACAGTATTGAGTTAGTATAGTACGTTCCAGAAATATGTTCGCGTTTTCCAGTGACGAAAGATCTTTCAATATTGAATCATATTTTCGCACAGGTACTGTCGTCTGTTTTCCTACGTCGCATCACGATTTCCCTCACCCGCAACTGTTTAAAATAACTTAAATAAAAGTAATTAACTGTCACGTGATTTCCCCCCTTTCTACGATCCTGCGACGTAACCACTTGGACGGACAGTAGATAACATGTCTGAGTAATGTTATCTGTGCAGGTCGGGCAGAAGTGAAGATTGAATTTACAGTACGTAAGGTACTCTTTTATGTAATAGGTATAGAATTATTTCAACATGAGTTACTAGTACGAAGGACGAAACTGGTAATTGGAATTAGGTACAATAGTATATAGTGCGACAATATGCACAAAAGAACTGAAGCCTGATCTAAATCAACGGCCACCATTTTCAAAAATGTGTTTAAATATCCATATTATGATTATTTTTCAATTTAACTTCATTCTCTATATTGTACGCTAATGTGCTGTAGGCAGTATAATGAACACTGCATAATGAATACGTCCACATGGACAGCTCAGTTCGTGAGTAAAAACACTTATTGTTAATCTGTACTGTATTTTGATTAAACAAAAACCTAATGAAAATTATCAAATTCAAAATTACGATATTTCCTAGTTTACGTAAATGGATGAACTACTTTTCTTCCCTCCTATACTTAGTAAAGTGATTTGTTTGCATTTTACGCCAGTATCATCGAACTTCAATCGTGGAAGGGATTTCCGGTTCTGAACCATTAATCCAAAGGTATAGCCAGGTTAATATTAAAAATGTTAGTAAAAATAAAATGATGTCCCTGTAGAAGACAAAACAAATTCAAGAATAGCGTCTCTTAACAACCTCTGTAACGGTAACTTGCACGTGTAATATACTCGGCGCGCAGTTCAATAGGTGACTACTTGCTTCCTTTAGGTATTATTGGATAAAGATTGGAAGATCTAAATTTATAACGTTATAAACCATGCTTTCTTAACCGTAACGTACACCACGCCTGCCCAAATATAGATGTAATTTTTCCACTATTTATTTTAGACCTAGTGGAAATAAATCGAGACAGTGGTCATTAAGGGAAGAGGATGGTATTTTTTTTAACTTTTTTCCTATTTGGTGTAAAATATTAATCTTTTGTATGTAGAGAGCTCATAGCTGTAGCAACTCAACCAAAAATAAATATTTTGAAAAAAAAAATATATTTGTGGGCCCAGATTTGAAAAAAAATATACCCAATGCAGGATTTTACTAAAACCGATATATCTAAACCATTTTTAAAGATAGATTCATCCAGTTTGTTGCAATGTACTTGCAAAAGGATGCTCTACAAACTGTCTGTAACAGAAGTTTGATATTAATCCCTACGTTTGTAAAATAAACAATTAAAATTTAATAACACTTTTCTGATTTCCTTTTTCGCAAACAAACTGGCGTATTTTTAAAATGAAATCAATTCACAAATTTCTGTTACAGAGAAAAGTTTCCTAATAATCTAAAGAATGTGTGTTCTAAATTTCATGCATGTATCTTTAATAGTTTAGAAATTATATCCATTTTTGTTTGGCAATGTAGCAAAAAAATGAAGTTACCATAAACCGAAAAAAGGGAGCGAGTGATTTAAAAATCCATAACGCAGGAAGTTTAAAAATGACGTCTTAACATCCGATAAGGGCACAAATACCTACAAAATGTTATGCAATGCATTCCACACGTATCAAAGAATATTTTAAAGATTTTTTTAATTCAATTTATTGGAAACAACAATAAAAATGGGTGAGTGATTTAAAAATCCATAATACATTAAGTTTAAAAATGGCATCTCAACATCCGATAAGGGCACAAATACCCACAAAATATTATGCTATGGATTCCACACATAGAGTATTTTAAAGACTTTTTTTTTTTTTTTTCAATTTTCTCATTTTTCACCTAAAAATACCATCCTCTCCCCTTAATAGTTACGCTGTAGCAACGAAAATTGAAAATAAATACAACCTTGTATTAGTAGGCCAAGATCACTCTTAATTGAGGCGATCTCTGAAACAATAACTTAACTGCAAAATCTTGAATTTGAGATACAGAGCATCAAACATTTTAGATCTGCTATAACAGCAATGCGCGCAGAACAACGTCACGTACAAATGTTTCGAGACGGCGCTCTGTTTGTTGGAGGGAAATAATATTTTGTCAGGGAGATGTGTTATTAAAGATTCAATACACGCTGAAAATGGAAAAACGAGGTAACGCTACGTTATATGTTATGTTATTATTCCAGGAAACGCCTCTATTATTATTTCATACTATACAAGTAACATATGAATAGATTATAGGATTAATTATACTATATACATTATAAATGAAACATATTAATATTAAACAATTTAATTGAGTACCTATATCTGTTGTACAAGAAGCTTAAGAGTTTCTCAGTACAGTATAATTTACAGCATCACTTACGAATATATATATATATATATATATATATATATATATATATATTTAGTAGGTTATTTTACGACGTTGTATCAACATCTCAGGTTATTTAGCGTCTGAACGAGATAAAGGTGATAATGCCTGTGAAAAAAGTCCGGGGCCAGCACCGAAAGTTACCCAGTATTTGCTCAAATTGGGTTGAGGGAAAACCACGGAAAAAACCTTCAACCAGGTAACTTGCCCCGACAATTTAATTGGAGTACCTTTATCTGTTGTACAAGAAGCTTAAGAGTTTCTCACTACAGTATAATTTACAGCATCACTTACGAAAATATAACTTTTTTAGTTGGTTATTTTACGACGCTTTATCAACATCTCAGGTTATTTAGCGTCTGAACGAGATGAAGGTGATAATGCCGGTGAAATGAGTCCGGGGCCAGCACCGAAAGTTACCCAGTATTTGCTCAAATTGGTTTGAGGAAAAACCACGGAAAAAACCTCAACCAGGTAACTTGCCCCCGATCGGCGTTCGAACCCGGGCCACCTGGTTTCGCGGCGAGACGCGCTAACCGTTACTCCACAGGTGTGGACCGAAAATATAATTAAACACATGTAACAGCTCACTTCCATTATGTTTTACAAGCAAGAGCAATATTTCGTCGTTGTTCCCGACACCAAAACATAACGTTCATATGAACATAGGTCCGCAAACCCTTCGTTAGAAAGATATGAAAGGTATTTCCTGTAGTGACCCCTGATTATGTAATTCACCTCAAACTTGCATTTTTCCCACTTTCTTCATTGCAGGTTTTTGTGTTATTCACAATAACATTCATCACATCACAAGATGTATTCAGTGAGAGAAATTACGGATATTGTGTACTATTTATGGCCTAGCAGATGGGAATACGGTAGCAGCACGTCAGTTTTATCACGTCAAATCCGTAACACCCCAGGACATTTGCACAGACTACGGCAAAGCATGGCATGCATCGTAGCAGGAGGAGGTCACTTTGAGCAATTTTTTAATGTGTGTTGTGAAATGTATCACATGTACCATTACCAATAAACCCGTAACTCCCTAACAAAGGGTTTGCGGACTCATGTTCATATGAACTTTTTGTTATGGTTTGGTGTTAGGAATACGCCCCCACATTTATGGACACATAATAGATACAAATGGATACGACAACCTGATCACCTAACTAGTAGTGAATGGAGAGTAGCTCTTAAAATGACAGCTAATGCTTGTCCGCTGCGTGCTATACCAGAAAGGTCCCGAGACGGAAACCACTGTCGTCGTTGCGTCAGTGATGTTGAAACTCTTGGCCACGTTTTGGGTGCCTGTCCTTTCAGCGAGACGCTGCGGAACTCTAGACATCAAAGAATCAGGTCCATTATTGCCGAAGCCTTGAGGAAGAAAGGTCTCACTGTACACGAAGAAGCCCATGGCATCTCTCAAGAGGGATCCTGTCGGCGAATTGACATGCTTGCCATTCCACCAGGTTCTACACCCGCCTACATTATCGACCCGACAGTTAGGTTCTAGGCACAGGAACAGCAGCCCGCTGAAGTACACGCAGAAAAATGCAGAATTTATGAGCCCACAGTTTCATTCTATTTGGAGAAATATCACCTCACCTCCATTGAAGTAGTTGGGCTAATGATTGGCGCTAGGCGCACAATACCTCTCCTCTTTGTCAGTTTCTGCAAGAAGTTCCAGCTGAACAACGATTTCATTCATGATGTTTCCCTTACTGCTATCAGAGGATCACTTGCCATTTTAAAATACCACCTGTAGGCCTACTTTGTTTCCTAAAAAGGAAGAACTTTTGTTCGAATGTCTAAACTGTTTGTTTACTATGTTTAGGCGTGTTATATGTATGCTATTATTTTTCCTGTACTCAATTTCACTTTTTTTGTTCGTTCCCTACATTTCTCTTTTGTGATTGTCTCTTTTTTTCCACTCTGTGTGTTAGTTATGCTTTGTCCAATGTGGGAGTCCCGTTATTGGGAAAGCTGAAAGAGTGTCTTTCTAGTTTAAGTTCTTACTGTTTTCACAAATTTATTCTTTTTCTAGCACACGCCAGTAACGTGTGAGATTGAGTTGAAATTTGTCTGGCGGTCGTTTTCATGGGAAATGTATACAAAACAATGCGTGAAGTATTAATGGTTTGATTTAATTATTAACGCGTTTATATGCAGTTTACCCATAATGCCTCATTAACCCGCTCCCGAATACGGCATGTGGTGACCAAACCAATGCAATTGGGATGCTCATAACTGGAGTTTTAATTAGACCGCGTGATGTTTATCATCGGAAAAATAGCAAAAAATGTAATTTAATTCTATAGCACACTTATATTTCTACGATTTTAAACACTAAGCTTTTGAAGATAGTGTGTGTTTTAAAAGCTTGAAGTCAACAACGCACAATTAAGAAACAAAAATAAATAAATAAAAATGAAGAACAAAATTATGGTGGTAGTAGTAGTAGTAGTAGTAGTAGTAGTAGTAGTAGTAGTAGTAGTAGTAGTAGTAGTAGTAGTAGTAGTAGTAGTAGTAACAATAAAAATAGGCCTAGTAATAATGATAGCATTTGTACAGTATGAACTCAACAGAGAGAACTGGTAAAAAGGGATAAAAATTAAGAAGTTAAAGTAACAATAGAAAAAGGAAGAGAGACAAAATAAAAGGATGAAAAAGGAAAACATTAAAATTAAAAGAGTATAATGAAAACAAAAGGAGCAGAAAATTAAAGAAAATAAAAATAACAAAGAAGGAAAATGAAGAAAGTGAAAAAGAAAAGAGAAAAACCAATTGGAGAAAATTAAGGAGAAGAGGGGAAAAAAGTGAAAAGTGGAGAACAGAGAAAAGAAAGATAGAAAGCAGAAGACAAAAGGAGAGAAGAAGAGAGAAGATGAAGAGAAAGAAACGAAAGGTGAGAAGAAATAGAAAAGAGGGACGAAAAGGAGGATTAGAGGGAAGAAAAGGGGGAGAAAATAAAAAAGAAAAGGAACGGAAGAAGAAAAAAGAATAGAAAAATGCAGATAATCAAAATGTGCAATAAGCGAAGAAAAAGAGAAAATGAAAGGAGAGAAGAAAAGAGAAACAGAAGAAAAAGGAAAGGCGAGAAAATAAGAGTAAGAAAACAAGAGGAAAGCAGGAGAGAAAATGACAAGAAAAAAGAGACAGAAAAGGAAACGAGAGAAGAGGAAAGAAAAAGAGAGAAGAGGAAAAAAAGAGAGAAAAGAAAAGAAAAAGAGAGAAGAGAAAAGAAAAAGAGAGAAGAGAAAAAAAAAGAGAGAAGAGAAAAGAAAAAGAGAGAAGAGAAAAGAAAAAGAGAGAAAAGAACAAAAAGGAGAGAAGAGAAAAGAAAAAGAGAGAAGAGAAAGGAAATGAAAAAGAGAGAAGAAAAAAGAAAAAGAGAGAAGTGAAAAGAAAAAGAGAGAATAGAAAAGAGAAGAGAAAAGAAAAAGAGAAGAGAAAAGAAAAAGAGAAGAGAAAAGAAAAAGAGAAGAGAAAAGAAAAAGAGAAGAGAAAAGAAAAAGAGAAGAGAAAAGAAAAAGAGAAGAGATAAAAGAAAAAGAGAGAAGAGAATAGAAAAAGAGAGAAGAGAAAAGAAAAAGAGAGAAGAGAATAGAAAAAGAGAGAAAGAAAAAAGGAGAGAAGAGAAAAGAATAAAAAAGAAAAGGATACAAGAAAAAGAGAGAAGAAAAAGAGAGAAGAGAAAAGAAAAAGCGACAAGAGAAAAGAAAAAGAGAGAAGACAAAAAGAAAAAAGAGAAGCGGAGAGAAAATGAGAACAGAAAAGAGAGAAGAGAAAAGAAAAAAGATAGAAGAATTAAGAGAAAAGGATAAAGATAGAATAAAAAGAGAGGAGAGAGAATAAAAGAAAAAATATAGAAAATAAGAAAGAAGAGAAAACAAAAGAAAATATATAGAAAATAAGAAAGAAGAGAAAACGAAAGAAAGAAGAAAATAAAAGAGAAGGGAAAGAGCAAAAGGGAAGAGAGAAGACAAAACATATACATGGAGAAAATATGTAAGAAAGGAGAACAGACAAGGGAGAAGAAAACAAAAATGTGGAAGAAGGAAAAGGAGGATGAAGAAGAAAATAAGACGAGAGGAGAAATGAACGAAGTGAAGAGAGATAAAAACGAAGAAATAGAAAGGAAGACCAGAATGGTTCAGAAACGAATTCATGAATGTGCGAAGTGTCAATGGGCGAAATAGGCAAACGAACAGATATACAAATTTAATACTCTACATACAAACGGGCAAAAAGACGAATAAGTTTGTGAGTAAATATGGTTATTTTCTTCTTCTCCTCATAATGTTTGAACTAAGTACTGTAACACGCTGTAGTCTACATACGAGCTGGTAACAAACAAGAATGCGTATTCCGCCTTTGTCTACGTGTGCCGTAACCAGTTGTTTTCTAATAACGTTCATCTTTTCCGCTGCATGAGAGATGTGGGTTCTCCCTCCCTGTCAACCTGTACGCCAACAGGAAGGAAGGGAGCATTGGAACTGAGTTGGCTGAAAGTTGCCAACTTCCATTATTAGCGAAATGAGTTATCAGTTTCAACGTTTTGTTGAACATGAAGCTACTGCAACCATGGCAACTGCGGAAGCAGTTTATACTGTGATGTGCGCATAGCTTAACTAATGCTATGGATTCATTAAAGAGGAAAGAAAGAAAGAAAGAAAGAAAGAAAGAAAGAAAGAAAGAAAGAAAGAAAGAAAGAAAGAAAGAAAGAAAGAAAGAAAGAAAGAAAGAAAGAAAGAAAGAAGGAAAAAAGAAAGAAAGTGACAGGGGATGAGGAAATCCCCGTGTTTTCGCCTAACGTCTATACAAGCAGATAAGGAGCTTTAGGATAATAATTCGTCATAATTTTTTCGTCGTCGTTGCAATTTGTCACATTTATTTATTTTTTATTTATTTATTTAACTTGGTAGACATAAGGCCATGAAGCCTTCTCTGCCCCTTTACCAGGGCATTACAACTATAATATGAAGAATAAAATTACAATTAATATTAAATTTACAATTACAATAAAAATTGAAGTACGACAAGATTACCTGATTAATGAAAGCTAGACATTTTATCATAGAAGTTAAGAACAAAGAATATTTTTGTATTTACTGAATTAGAAATTAAACCTAGAATAACAAAATTCTATAGTGATGAAACTGCCATATATTGAGATATTTTGTGATAGATTAAGAGAACTATTTACAAGAAACCATGTCTGAACGAGTCTCAATTACTGACCAAATGCCTAGTAAATTTGCGTTTGAATTCAATTTTATTTCGACAATCCCTGATGCTATAGCAGGTAACGAATTCCAGAGTCTTGGCAGGGCTATTGTGAAAGAGGATGAGTATGAGGAGGTGCGATGGGATGGTATTGTTAGTATCATTTCATGGCGAGAGCGTGTGTTCAGATTGTGGTGGGAAGAAAGGTAAGTGAAGCGAGACGACAAGTACGAAGGAATAGAAGAGTTCAAGATTTCGAAGAGAAGGAGAAGTGAATGTAAATTTCTTTTCTTATCTAGTTTAAGCCAACCTATTGTTTCCAGGGATGGAATAAATGATCATATTTACGAACATTGTTTACAAAAACGTACACACAAATTATGAGTACGTTGAAGTTTCGTTTTGTTGTCGCTGGAAAGGTCAGTCAGTAAAATGTCAGCATAGTCAAAGTAGGGAAATACAAGCGTCTGCACAAGGGACTTTTTTTAAGCAAGAGGGAAGATGAACATTTATCCTTCTTAGCACATGGATAATAGAATATACTTTTCTGTAGGTTTCTGTGATTTGGAGTGATTTGTTAGTTCGTAAGACATTCATATTCGTCACAGATGTTTACTTGTCACAGGTGATTTATTGATAACTATTTCAATTTGTCGCAGGTGATTCATTGGCCACAATTTTAATTGGTGAAATTGAATCCCTATTCAATTAATTAACAATAATTTAGTTAGTCACATAGTAAATTTTCAGTTATTTTACTGTAAGTTTCCTGCTATATTATGGCCCACTGCCCAAAGACAATCCAGAATGTTTCCTTCCTCCTTATAATGACCGTAATTTAAGACGATGAGAAAATTCTTGCCCTTTCTTTCATCAGCACCAGTATAACAGGAAACCACTGATTTCAAATTCTCACGTGTATCGCGTAAAGCTGTAGTAAGATTGTTGGCACAGATTTATGTGTTTCATCCATTATTCAATAATGGGTTCTTGATAAATCATTTAGATATCTGTCAGTTGCAAAAATTAACAGTTTTCGCCACTATCTGGTTTAAAATGCAGGAACTATCTATCATCTTCTAAGGTATTGGTATACTTTTCGGCTACAACGTTCAATTAGTTGATCGTTTTCGATTCTTGAGGCAATGAGGTGCAATGTCCTTTCAATGGTTGATTTTTTGGTAGTTTGACATTTACTTCACTTGACACTCTCTTCAATTTATTTTGAAGAATTTAGAAAATTAGTTCTCTGAAAGTATTTCCTGTATCCTTCATAGACACCATAAAACTCTTTGCCTCAATTCTTCCCCAATATAGCAGGAATGATCTGAAGGTCACTTTATGATTCTGGTCTCATCAAACGTTAATGTTAGCAAAGAGTTACACTCATCATTTAAATCACAACACCACACAATCCCACCTTTAACGGTTTACAGCGTCCTCTTTCGGTTTGTGTGCATCTAATTTCATGAATCATAATTTTGAAAATATTGCGAAATTACAGTGGAACAAGTAGTGAAAATATTTAGATTTGGAAAGTTGTAGAAACTCTAGAAACACAATACATTATTGTGAAAAGAAAAAAGTTAAACATGTATTAGGTGAGACAGGCTTAAATAAGCTGATATTCAATGGTATATGGTGAAATTTTGACGAATTCCGGTGAACCCGCTACAACTACAGGGACATCATTTTATTTTTACTTGCATTTTTATTGTACCTGCATTTCTGAATGTACTTCACTCTCACCCCTTCACTAATGTCCTTGCTCCCGTCAGACACACAAACTTACGGCCGCTATTGCATTCGAAGTCTTCAAGCAGTGAAGTATACACTGCAGTGTATAGTGTGTTTCATAAATATGATTGCGTTTTCTATAGAAGAAAGAGCCTATATTAATAATATCGTACTAAAAAATTATATTCAAGAAACGATCAATTCAATTTCAGAGAATATGCTTCAAAATGTTTTTAATAATATGCGTACTGAATTGAAACCTGCATTGTAATGAACGGCAACCATTTTCAGCAACTTGTTTAAAAATTCAGATTAGCTTATTTTGAATTGAGGTAGCTAGAAGCAAAGGAATGCTAGTGACATTTGTAATAACATGAGTTAAGTGCATCCAGTGTAAGCAAAAGTATCTAAAATTTTAGTGGCAAAGGGATATTTTAATCGCATCAAACATTAAAATTTAAATAAAAAATTTCACAGATTTTACGAAAGCTTAAATATTTAAACCCCATTTTCTCAAAAGTAACTTAAGTGCACTTACAGCCCTTTCCTTATGACCCCCTCAATTTAAATGCACTCTCTATATTGTATGATAATATCAATAATTAATATGCTAAATAAAGTAGACATTACATAACGAACATAGCCGCCTGAAATGTTGAGTTTTTAAAGAAAAATGTTACTACTCTACTGTATCTTGATAAATTCCGTAAAAGTGATGATCAAAGTGAAAATCGTAATATCTATTTCCCTACAACATAAATGGATACATTACTTTTCTCTCCTCCTATACCTAGTAAAATGATTTGTTTACATATTGCACTAGTAACATCAAACTCCTGTAATGGAAGGGGGGTAACAGTGTTCCGAGTATAGACAGGTTAATGTTAAAAATGTTGGTAAAAATAAAGTGATGTCCCTGTATTACAAATTGTAATTGTGTGACGAATCGTATTGTGTGACGAATCGTAATTGTGTGACGAATTGAAGGGTTCAGAGCCATAGTGGGCCAAGAGCCATTTATTAAAATCGGAGAAAGAAAGGGTTAAAGTTAAGTGAATACCATAGTTTAATGAAGATTGACATATCATTTAGTTTTAATATGTATACTTTATATTACTTGCTATATGCTTCCATTGAATTACGGTAATAACTTCATTTTAACCCTTGTCTATGTCTAATGAACGAAATGAAATAAACTATGAATATTCCAATAATTATTACAATAATGAATTGAAACAGAGTATGCTTTTTTCTTTTTCTTGGGTTATTTTACGACGCTGTATCAACATCTAGGTTATTTAGCATCTGAATGATATGAAGGTGATAATGCCGGTGAAATGAGTCCGGGGTCCAGCACCGAAAGTTACCCAGCATTTGCTCGTATTGGGTTGAGGGAAAACCCCGGAAAAAACCTCAACCAGATAACTTGCTCCGACCGGGATTCGAACCCGGGCCACCTGGTTTCGCGGCTAGACGCGCTGACCGTTACTCCACAGGTGTGGACCAGAGTATGCTATTAAGAGGACAAGTAAAGAACTGTATTTGAACTATAAGCAATGAACAATTAACTTGTACACTGTATATAAGCATATGAGAATTTTCCGTAAATACTCGTATTATTATTCTTATTTATCGATCTGTATGTGAATTGTGGGAATTACCTACTGTGTATTAAATTTCTATAGCTACGCATTTAATGTGCACCCGTCTGTTTCTGATAAAACGTAATCGTTTCCATGGCGATCAGTGTAATTTCCGTTCCAACACATGTTTTCATTATTTCTATTAATGAAGATCGAATGTAGACGTTATAGGTGAAAATGGGATAAAACCAAAATTCCAATGTTTTGTAATAAATTAGTAGTAGCCTTAATAGAAATTAATAATAATAATAATAATAATAATAATAATAATAATAATAATAATAATAATAATGGTTGGATTTGCCTTCAGCGTGGTATGTTAGAATTATTATTATTATTATTATTATTATTATTATTATTATTATTATTATTATTATTACTATTATTATTATTATTATTATTATTATTATTATTATTATTATTATTATTATTATTATTATTATTATTAGAAAAGACACTGGCAATTTATTTTATGAATGATCTATGTCTTAGTCTCTTCCAGAAAACAATTACGTTCGATAAATACGAAAGACTCACGAATTGCCTTCAGGAATATGTAAATACTGCATTTTAATGTATAATGCTAGTTGATGCAGAATAAAATTAGAGTTGCTTCGTCACTAAATTTCAGCCCCCAGCAAAGCAATTATTAGCGAACATCGAGTTCTACGGCGAGCGACAAAGGACCCATTCTAACTTACTAATGGTTTTAATGACATGTAAATGAGGGCCTGGAATTTTGCACAAACTCACTCTTACAGCTTATAATACCATTCAAATAACAATGCTACTGTACAAATAAGCATTTATTCTTCTCTAAAATTCAGAGGACGACATACAGTACATGTCAATACATAAGTTGTGCATGGAGTAAGGCTACTAACGGAAAAGAACCAAAGGAGAAAGATTCGATCCGGTGCAGTGAGTTGAACTTTGGTGTAGCTCAGTGGTTAGAAAACCCAGTGCGTAGAAATGAGGGTCCCGGGTTCGATCCTAGCTAGGCGAAGCCATGGATATGCGAACCACGACCCGTCCTAGGTTACTAGGCAGCTGTGGTTTGCTTATTGCCTTCCGCATTATGGAAATGAAAAAGAAGGTTGCCCGTGTTATCACATTTACGCTACTTAGACTTACTGAATAAAGAGAGTTATGGGTAATATCGTCGGTTTACAAGCAAAACACATTAAGTGAAAAATATTACTTCTGATAAAAAGGCGCATATAATGTAGGCCACATAATGTAGATGTATAACTTAGAATTGGAAAATGAAATAGGCCTACACCTAAAGAGAAACAACTTACTAAATTTCATGAAATTTATATTTTCCCCGCCATTCATAAAATATTTTGATATGATACCTCTTGCACAAAAGGGGAGATTATAACTGAAACATTATTAATATATTTCAGTATTATTTGTATTTATATTGGTAATAATGAACAGTTTGACTCGTAGACTTTTGTTTTTTCAGCATTAACTTCCCATGATTATATGAGAAGATTCGAACAGAACGGCAGTTACGTAGACCTTCGGCTCCCCCCTACTACCAATAATGCATAACACAATGTCAATACGGCGGTTGCTGTCGTCTGCGATACAACGAACTTTTATGTTGATTTTCGAGTTTGTCATTTTTTTTCCGGTTATTATATGCTTATTTAAGTTGTGTTAACTCTCGCTAAGTGGTTTTATATTTTATTTTATCCGTCTTAGTATTTATTTTATTATTGTAAATATTTTTGTTTTATTACTATTATTATTATTATTATTATTACTATTATTATTATTATTATTAATGAATTAATTTGTATTACTATCTTTGTATCATCTTCGTCACGGTTATTCTATTATTATTATTATTATTATTATTGTTATTATTATTATTATTATTATTATTATTATTATTTCTATCATCAACATTATTATTGATGTCTGTAAAATTTATGTAGACTACTGGACTGTACTCGAGCACGAGCATATGATCATTTCGGGTATCTATTCATATGTATTCATTTAAAATGTGAATTGTGAATAAATTTGAAATTTGAATTTCAAATTTGAAAAATAATATTTTAAGGATTCAGTTCTGTCAAGAGCTTTCGGAACGCCTTTTTCTAAGAGGTAATATGTTTTACTTAATGTGGTTTGCTTGTAAGCCGACGATAGGCCTATTACTGTGCTCCGAGGAGAGAAATTCGAATCTCGCTTGGGCTATTATATACTTATGTTCTTTCGAGATTTCCCACGGCGAATCCTATGACATCTCACTATCAGTAATTCCATCATACAGTTTGTACAGCGTCTTTAACTTACTGACGGAAAAAAAAAAAAAAAAAAAAAAAAAAAAAAACACTATTGATGATAATTTCTTCTCCCAAGTTTCCAGTTTCGCAGGCAGATGCTGTGTAGGCCACAATCAAAATAAATCTTCACTTTTTTGCAGGGAGTTAAACCCGCGCCTGATGAAATTGTAGGGTTAAACGTTTACACTACATTGTTAACACATTTAAAAAAACATATGTCAGTCATTCTATAGTCCCGTCGCTCTAATTTCCGGCAGCCAATGGCGTTGCAGGTCGGCTACATTTAAAGTGTGCGTCTTGTGATTCGCTTAAGAAGATATTATTCATTTCTTAAGGCTCGATAAATGCTTAATATAATCGCCAGCCATTTTGGCTCTTTCGTTGACGTTCGCAGAAAGCACACGAAGACGTTATTTGCCGCTCAATTATTTGCTGAATTACAGTGCGTTTGATTTATTATCACAGGAGCTACGACATGATAATGTTTAACGGTGTGGCAAATAGATTACTCGTATGGTAGCTCGGCAACGAAAGAACAAAAATGGCGAACGATTCTACCTACCTAGACTTTATAGAGCCTTCACTTTCTAAGACGTAAGCAAAGAGGAGGAGTCACGCCGGGAATAACAGCGTCGCGACTATAGATTGAATGAAGTCCTTACCGAACTGAAAATGTTACGAGTACCTTTGTTATGTGATGAATGTTACGTATTTGTGTTGTGACGTAATGGCGACGGGCATATGGCAGTTACATAAAATATTTGAGTCGCTGTATCGGGCCGCATGAGGCTCATTTACCCTGCATTATTCATAATGAATATGCATGCCTACTACAGAGTCATGCATTGCAAAGGAGGGGCGCGGTCCAAACGCAAGTTCTCGCGAATACAGCCGACAAAATTTCATTTCGCATACCATGCGATCCGAGAGCAAATATCAACTCCAATATAAACAAATTTATAGGCTATAAAATATGAAGCGTTTTTATTTTCGTAATTCCCGAGCGTGAAATTGTTTGTACATAATTTCTTTGGCAAATTGTTAAATTCAACTAAATTTTCTTGCCTCGTGTGAAACATTAGGATAATTACGTTTGCATTCCATCTGCCATAAATAATTCGTTTAGTAACTTTCCTACAGATCAACATTGTTCTCTTCAAAGTTGTTCCCTTTGGAAGACACACATAGCCGAAGATGTTTCTATTTCCGACAGCAGTCATGGAAGTCTTCAACTCAAACTCTGTTCAGCTGGTCGGTCACAAACTTCTGGATGTTATCCGCTCTTGCTTTCACGGCTAACGGCTAGTCGGCTGAATAAGTTGCTATGAGCGTATTCCGAATCTCAGCGCTGAGCAATCTGATGGCATCACGGTGTTCCGAATTTCACCGATGGCGTCACTGATGCTCCACCGTGTCGCACCGGTGCCATCAGCTTGCAGAGGTGGTAGCAGTCTCCATCAGCCGCCATCAATGAATCTGATTGGTTCTTGTATAGGGCGGGAATTAGCAGACGAATGACATCGTGCACTGTTGTGTCATGGCGGTGTGTTCTGCTTTGGTCCTGCTGTATTGTTTGTAATGAGCACAACGTAAAAACAATATGTTAATGGCTTATGAGCGAACATGTCAACGGACCAGTTATTACTACTGATTCAAGAAATAAATTGTTTATGCTCTCTTTTCTTTGAACGTGATGGCAGTACGGAAATTTCGCAAAATTTTGCTAGCGTAGCACAGACAACAACTTATACAGTCGCCATGACAGCCATCGATCCTTCCAGCAGGTTTATTCCTATTTCGCTGCAACGTGACGTCATTGTTGTCCACCGGTCCGGTGAGATTCGGAATACGCTGTATGCCTCCCGCCACCACCGCACTGAATCGCGTCAGGCGTCAATGTGAGTTGTACTCTTGCAAGATATGTTCAAGTGACGTAATACAGTGGCTTAATTAAGTTAATACGGCTCGATTCGTAAGTCCGTACAGAATCGAATGGTGCTGTAAGGAAATTATTTCAAGAGAGGTTCCCTGGTGTCCAAGTTCCAAATCAAAATACGATTCAAGAGTTGTTAAATAAATTTCGTAAAACGGGAAGTGTTCTTGAAGCGTAGACAGACATGTACAGTACTCACAGAAGAAACACTAGATAACATTGGACATGCTCTGGAAAATATCTCCAGAAAATCACTTCGACGTCTTTCTCAGCAAAAGGGCATTTTCTATGGCTCTATTCGAACGACTGCAAAATTACTGAAGTTAAAAGCCCATAAAATTAGTACGCCTATAGTGCAAGGAATAGTAGTTTCAACATCTCGCTTGAAATGGGTGAGTAAATTACTTTTACTTTATTTTTTAAATGTGTATTAGCCTATTGTTTAATCTTTAAGTGTACTATATTAGTATTAACTTATGCCACAAACAGTAGATACATTTTTTAAGCGTTCATTAGTGTTTGTTTCTTACGTCTCTATTAGTAATAACTACAGTCCTGCGTTTCGTTACATAGAGGCTCCGAGCAACCCGCAACAGTGTAGATATGTATGGAGTATAGTGCGGCGTACACACTCCAGGTCTACTGTTCAGTGAACATGCCAAAACAAAACAAAGCTAGGCGCTTGGAGATCAGAGCTCTAATAGAAGGATTTGGTAGCGAGCACTTTCTTAGGGAAGTATAAAATGTATTTTATCACGAAGAAGGAGAAATTTGTAATTTGAAACATTTAAAATGTTTAGTCACTCCTAATGTGTAGAGACTCGTGAAGCAACTAGCCAGCGGAAATAATATTGTTTTTTAACTGGGATTTATTTTATTATTTTCATTTCCATCACTTTATTTATTTACTTACTTACATTTATTTATTTATTTATTCATTCATTCATTTATTTATTTATTTATTTATTTATTTATAGATGTGTACATAGGCTGTGACCAGTTAAAACATTCACGTGTAAAACAAGTAGACCAATTCACAATTAATTTCTACAATAGGCCTATGGCATTAGAGACAAAAACCTACAAACATTTTCAAATGAGCAAAAACTGAAACATCAGAGCCGAATTATGTTTTACATATCTCAATATTAATTCATTTTCAATTATTGTGCATATTCAAATTTCAATTCTTTCAATAACTTAGAGCCTATTACTTACTTATAAACACATTTTCACTTTGATAAAATATATAGGCTATCCATTTATTTTAAAAAGTGCAATGTAAATATTAAAAACATTGTAAATAGTGGACAAATAATGAACATTGGTTTCTACTTTTTAAATGAAAAACATGCTGTGAAGCAAAAATGGAGGCCTATCTGGAATTTAGATGCGTTTTACATATTGTGACAATAATCTTCTGTTGTCCACAAGGTGACTTTAAATAACTTACGTATTTAGTTTGTTAATAAGTCTACGTGGCAGTACATTTTGTGAGTGAATACTATTCTCATTGTTAAGTGCCTATAGGAATTAGCAGATGTAATTCAATTTAAATCCTGTCCAAATTCAACGTCACAAATTTCTAGCGCAATAATTAACAATAGATCCCTATTAGAAACAACAACAACCAAATTTCTTGGCTTAAAAATCGATAATGTGTTAAATTGGAAAAATCATATTAAAGAAATTACCCCCAAACTAAATTCACCTTGTTTTGCTATTAGATCTATGCAAAAGATAGTAAATATCAATACCTTAAAAACAATATACTTTGCATACTTCCACTCGGTAATGAGTTTTGGAATAATATTCTGGGGAAATTCCACAGATAGTAACAATATATTTCTATTACAAAAAAGAGTAATTAGAATAATAGTAGGTGCCAAATCTAGGGAATCGTGTAGGACTATTTTCAAAAAACTACAAATAATGCCCATGGCTTGTCAGTATATATTTTCATTAATAGTCTTCCTCGTATGTAATCGTGAAAAGTTTGTAACTAATTCAACAGTTCATAGCATAAATACACGACAAAAAAATGACTTTCATACTCCATCGGCAAGTCTATCGTGCTATCAAAAAGGAGTGCGTTATATGGCAGTAAAAATTTTTAATAGCCTCCCTATCGATATAAAAAATTAAACTCAAAACATAAAATTATTTAGGGCCAAATTAAAGAAGTACCTAATTTCTCACGCCTTCTATTCTGTAGGTGAATTCATGACATTCAATAACACTTCATGAAACTGATACTAAAACTATGTGTTGTACTAGTAGACTATATTGTAAATCTCGTCTGTATATATTTCATCTAGACTGTGACTATAAATTAAGATTTTATAATAGTATTAAGTTTTTTGACTTGTTCCATATTCTAGCTGTAAGCATGTATGAATACCATGGAATGTTAATAAATACAATACAATACAATACAACACACGGAATGGAGCGGGCATACAAGTCAGAGCTTTCCGTTTCAGCGAAGCTAGTATGATCCATGTACACCTAACTTGTACTCAAAGTAATCAAACGCAGGACTCTAATAATAACTTAGGCGAAAAACTGTAGGTAAATTTACTGCGGACTCCCTGACACCCGCTCACCGAGGTTTTCGGCTTGAATCGCCCAAGACCCGCAAGCAGTGGAAGCGGTCGCGCGGAGGATTGTTCACCCAGACCTATTTCTATTCATAAGTTATATCTTAAATTCTTTACACATAACCTGCATGTACAGTAGTTCAATTAAAATAAATACATTTAATTAATAATTCTGATTAGTTTAATACCAGCGATGTATGCAATGGACGGGGAAAGAACTAGCCATCCTATCCTATTACCTCCTGCCTTAGCTACCTCATAAGTGGTGCCTTATTGGTATTACTTGTAAGGTGCAGACCTGTCTTCGGGCAGCTGACTAAACAAGAACAATTAGTAGTTCAAGAAAGAAGAAACCTCAGAATTGTTTTGCGAATATCTACCTTCCCCTGTACTCTTCAATTATAGCCTAAATTAATATTATATTTTGATAAACATTTCCATAATCCTCGCTAAACGTTACGGGCTAGCATTTCTGAAGCACCACACGCAAACTTCAGTGCTTGTTAAAAGCAATCCAAAGCGTAATAATATTAACAGAAGCTATATTAATATTCAAAAGCGCACAATCAGAGCGGCCTCATACTACGCAACCATGGCAACAATGCCCTTACACATATGCATAACAACCAGGCGCACAGATCGGAATGCTGAGTCATATTGGCACTGGATCGCATTCCCTGTAGTACTTTTATGTTGATTGTATTCGATAAAACAGCCAATGAGTCATAGTCCCATTGTAAGCAGATATACGAGTATTTACCATATCATGTTTGTTAATTCCAATTGAGTACAATTCCATACACGTTACGAGATCGTAAACAACTTGTTTTAGTATACGACAAGACTAAATTGATAACATATTTCACTGCACAGAATTATGGTACAAAATGTGTTAATTTCAACCACTTATGTCTGGCGCAAACTGCAGCAATCTAATTCAGAGACAAATTATTGACTTACAACGTTTAATCTTTTAGTTTCCTGGTGCCAATGCGTGGAGAAACATGTTCTAATTAGTGTTCTCAGTAAATTATGGCACAGGCAACTGCAATTTATAATTACACCACATCAGAAAATACATTAAATTACTGTTTGGGAACTACATGTGAAGCTCCGGAGTAATGACGTCTACATTCGACGCTCGGACGTGGGCTGATTACCAGGATGATTTTTCTGAGATTTTTCCCGAAAGAAAGGCGAATATCAGGTAATCTCAAGGCGAGACCTCGGTCTGATATCGCCAAAATAACATCTCGCTATGGTGAATCCCATCGACGCTAGATAACTTAGTAGTTGATACAGCGTCGTTAAATACCCCATTGAAATTATTACGCGTTGGTGTCCTAATGAGAATGACGGAATAATCAGATTTAAGAATTTAGATGTTAGACTTTGAACGTTTGAACTAACATGGAAATTGTTAATAATAATAATAATAATAATAATAATAATAATAATAATAATAATAATGATAATAATAATAATAATAATAATAATAATGACAATAATAATAATAATAATAATAATAATAATAATAATAATAATAATAATGGGAAATGCCTGTTATTATTCGGTTGAGAAACTTCTATCATCCAGTCTGCTGTCGAAAAATCTGAAAGTTAGAATTTATAAAACAGTTATATTACTGATTGTTCTGTATGGTTGTGAAACTTGGACTCTCACTTTGAGAGAGGAACAGAGATTAAGGGTGTTTGAGAATAAGGTGCTTAGGAAAATATTTGGGGGCTAAGAGAGATGAAGTTACAGGAGAATGGAGAAAGTTACACAACACAGAACTGCACGCATTGTATTCTTTACCTGACGTAATTAGGAACATTAAATCCAGACGTTTGAGATGGGCAGGGCATGTAGCACGTATGGGCGAATCCAGAAATTCATATAGAGTGTTAGTTGGGAGGTCGGAGGGGAAAAAGACCTTTAGGGAGGCCTAGACGTAGATGGGAAGATAATATTAAAATGGATTTGAGGGAGGTGGGATATGATGATAGAGAATGGATTAATCTTGCTCAGGATAGGGACCAATGGCGGGCTTATGTGAGGGCGGCAGTGAACCTCCGGGTTCCTTAAAAGCCAGTAAGTAAGTAAGTAAGTAAGTAATAAGAATAATATTTATAATAATAATAATAATAATAATAATAATAATAATAATAATAATAATAATAATAATAATAATAATAATAATCCTTTATTTTTTCTGGCAGAGTTAAGGCCGTAATGCTCTCTCTTCCACTCAACTAGAGGATAAAAAGGAAATAGATAATAATATAATGTTAATAAAAAATAAATTTATAGGTAGATCTACCTAAGACAAAATCGAAACAAAAAATAATCATTAGCCATAACATTACCAAACTTAAATAATTATTTGAACTAGACGAGAAATTAAATTAGGCCTAAATAATTACTTTATAAATTAGTTACAATTGAAGAGTCCACTGCAAGAATGATGGATGTCATTTGGAATACATTTTGCAGGAGAAGCAATTGAAAGTTTGAAATGCTTAGCGCTCAAAGCTTAGCTGTGATTTTCCGATCATTACTGGACAATGACTATCAGTGTTAATGCCATATAACTCTCTATGTACAGTACATTCTATATGTCTTAAGCTATGCATTGACAGTCTTGGTTCATTTTCGACAAGAAAGTGACATCCATCATACTTGCAGTGGAATCTTCAATTGTGAATTTTAATATATAGGCTACCCTGGAACACTGTGCGTTATAAAATAAGATGTTTCACTTTGGACTTGAAAGCATTTAAGGTCGGGCAGCCCCTAACATCTGTAGGTAATGAATTCCAAGAACGGATAGTGTCCATTGTAAAAGACGAAGAATACGCGGAAGTTCTGTGGAGAGGACTGACAACAGAATGTCGTGTTGTAACAGGTTATACAGATTATGATGTGTGGATAGATTACGAAATCGTGATGCAAGGTATTCAGGGGTTGATGTATGCAAAATGTGACAGAGAAGAGAAAGGCAATGCAAACTGCGTCTGTCAGCCAGCCGGAGCCAAGACAATTCATTGGAAGGCGGTGAGATATGATCAAAGTGACGGATATTACATATAAACCGAACACAAGAATTATGGACGCGCTGTAATTTTTGGGTCAGGTCATGGCTGAGATCACTTAATAGAACGTGACAGTAGTTGATCTGTGGCACGTTAAGTGTCTGGACTAAGATGTGTCGTAATTTAAAAGAAAGAGAAAAGGCTCATATCAAATCCTTCCATCAAACAGCATTTATTTAC
Organism: Periplaneta americana; assembly: GCF_040183065.1. Classification (NCBI taxonomy): domain Eukaryota; kingdom Metazoa; phylum Arthropoda; class Insecta; order Blattodea; family Blattidae; genus Periplaneta; species Periplaneta americana. Next base: position 37,021,636 of record NC_091117.1, read on the forward strand.
TTAATACTTTACTTAAAACATTCATAGAACCCATTACTCTAGCTAACAGCCAGGAATTACCTTGGCAGATCTGCATATTAGAAATTAATGTTTCTTTCCTGAAACGTATCGTAGGCCTATGAATCATCATATTAATCAGTCCACCCGTCTCTGTTCATTTATTATTTTCGCTGTTTTCAATCTTTATTAAAACTAAAACACAAGCGCTGCGAATTAGAGAATTTCAACGACGAAAAGTATCCACCCCTGATCGTGTTGTGCGTGATGCCTAAAACAATTTATGAAAGGCTAGATTCGAACATCCTGTATTTTTACTGCATTGAACTTCAAGCCTTGACTATGATGTATTAATAGACTATACGTACATAACTCAGGACAGTCCCAAATCTGTACACTGCAAAGTCCGGTCATAATTTCTGAACTACAGACAGACTTTCTAAGAAGGTTACACTCGTCTTCCTCCTGATTTATTACTTCATAGAGTCTGGAAACGACGTGGAATGAATTGTTAACTAAAGCACTTAGAAGCGGAGTTACTACAGCTTACATTTATTAAAAGTCGCTCTTGCAATTAGCGGATCCATAATTTATTGCCAAGTATTGTTGACACTCCCTCAGGCGCAGTAAGGGACCTATTCAAAGAATCACTTTCTGCAAGTAGCAAACAGTTCCATTCTTCTGACGTAATGTCTTCCTTATTACTGAATCGACAATGCTTCAAAAAACGAAGCATCGAAAATGTATGTATGTAGGCCTAATGTATGTATGTATGTATGTATGTATGTATGTATGTATGTATGTATGTATGTATGTATGTATGTATGTATGTATGTATGTATGTATGTATGTATGTATGTATGTATGTATGTATGTATGTATGTATGTATGTATGTGTGTATGTACGTACGTATGTATGTATAATGTTACAATGTTATGTTTTATTTAACGACGCTCGCAACTGCAGAGGTTATATCAGCGTCGCCGGATGTGCCGGAATTTTGCCCCGCAGGAGTTTTTTTACATGCCAGTAAATCTACTGACATGAGCCTGTCGCATTTAAGCACACTTAAATGCCATCGACCTGGCCCGGGATCGAAGTCCAGCGCTATACCAACTCGGCAACCAGGTCGACTATATGTATGTATGTATGTATGTATGTATGTATGTATGTATGTATGTATGTATGTATGTATGTATGTATGTATGTATGTATGTATGTATGTAGGCTATGTATATATGCATGTATACAGAGTGAATCAAGTAATGTCATTAATATTGTAGAGGGCTGTGCTTTTAAATATATAAAAAAAATGTTTAATACAATTTTGTTTGTTTTTGCTTCCTTTTCGAGATAAAAATTGTTTTATATGAAACATTTCATTGCGTGTTTTGGGAAAGCCATTGACTTAATTCCCGATATGCTCAGTCAATTTAAGAGAGCAGTGTATTATGGTAACAAATTAGTGAAAGAATTTTAGTTTTACCCTTGAAATGAGGATAAATTTGATCCGAACAAAATATGTAATATTTTAAAAGTCCCTTTCAGAACGAAAAGTTTACATTTGTTCAGATAAAAATTTTCTGCCCACGTAAAAAACAAAACTAGAATTCTTTGAATCATTTATTAACATGATGCATTGCTCTCTTAAACTGACTGAGCATATTGGGAATTCAATCAATGGCTCTTACAAAAGACGCTGTGAAATGTATCATATAAAACAATTTTTATCTCGAAAAAGGAAGCAAAAACGAGCAAAAGGTGTTTAAGTTTTTTGTTAGAGATATCTGAAGGAATAACCCCCTGAAATTAATATTACTACTTACGGTTCATTATATGTGTGTGCATGTATTTATGTCAGTATATTTTTATATTAGCTATTATTTATTCTGTGGTGTTAGATTATATAGTTAGTCCATAATTAATTTTAATTACTGCTTTTTTTTTTTAGATTTTTAAGTGTGTATGGATACAGCACGAATGTCCGTACTGGCTCGTGCGAAAGATCATGTGTATGTGAGCTTGTATCTATTATGTATAAATGAATGCACCTCATCCAGCCATCCAACCAACCACCCGTCTATCCATCCACCCACCAAACTACCTATCCATCCATCCATCCATCCACCAAATTACCCATCCATCCATCCATCCATCCATCCATCCATCCATCCATCCATCCATCCATCCAAGCATAATTTTACTATTAAAGTCAGCTGCTATAACAAACAATTTAACCCGCAATCTCGAAAGGCAGGCGCTACGAGCCAGCATTACAACCTTTCAAGATTTATTACGCTAACATTCAAGCTAGGTGCACTCCTAACCTACCTCGGCTGACAACACTAAGGTTTATCGAGCAGACAACCCCACTCGTCCCTAGACAGTCGCCGGCGTTCGGGAAATGCTATGGAAAGATGACGGAATAAAGATCGAACGGAATGACCTAAGTGCCTAATATGGGGAAATAGAAGAACCCCTAATAGAACCTCTACTGCGATCCTGTTTCCCACCACTGTCACTATTAATTTTTCCCAAGAAAATTCCCAGGCCAGGTCGGGAATCGAACCCGGACCGCCTACGTAGCAGGACGATGATGTGACCACTCAGCTATATATATCATGCTTGTAAGATTTTGTAATGTTGATGGTTTCCTAAAGAGATTAACTATGGCTGGACATAGAAGCAAGTCTTATGTCCTCAGAACAAACCGATTTAAGATAAGTGCACAGTTATTACACTCACGCTACTGCTTGTTCAGTTCAAAGTGTGTCCTAGCTCACTGTATGCCGTCATGTGGCTAGCCGATGAGCCTAGACAATTCAATCTTCCTACACTTCCGCAGAGGCGTATTACCTATGTGCCAGAGAAGTTGCCTAGCAAGTACGGCGTTCATTCTGAAGAGTACTTACCGATACGTACGGTAACGTCGGTAGTGGCAGGAATGTGAACTGTTTGGAAACACGTACTGAGGTGAGTTTTTTTCTTACTGTCGGGATATGGGGAGAGGGTTAAGACGATTACTTACGTATTCGTTGAATTAACTTCGATTGTCAACATGGACACGGAGCATTTGATTTGTGTTGTGGAATGTTGCTGTACGCAACCGATGATAACAAATACCCTGCGTACGACTTGCCCGCGCAAAACACAGTTCGAAAGATGTTATGGTAGAACACAGACCGTACAGACCGCCGTCTGTTGCTACGACGTTCAAGTTATACCGTACACGTTCTCAAGTTCAGATTGAACGCCTTGATTAATAGGCAACTTTTCTGTCATAAAAGCTGAAACTCGCTTCATATCGCTGACTCACAATAGTGACGTCATGACACACTTTGAAATGAAACCCAGTATAGCCTATCCCCTGTGGCAAACTTATTTACAGGAAAGGATACAGATGAAAGAAGTTAGGACAAGTGGTAATATAATTCTTTAAGGCGCCAGTCTATATCATTCTTGTATTCCTTAAAGGTAAAAACAAAGACTACGTTACTTTCAGAAGGGCTGTTATTACTGACAGCTATGGACTCTTATTATAGGCAAGGGTTATTCAATCCCGCCACAGAAAATAGCCACTGCAGTTTCAAACCGGCCGACGCGTTCTGTTTTTTCAGTCGCTGTCACAAGATGGAGACGTAGTAAATGACCTAACGCTGTGGAGACTAAAACTTTACGACAGACTTTAATATTAATAAAGGAACAGCGGTGCAATATCGGACCGACAACTTGTAACTCTAGCTTATGCATACACCACAAGTATGGGCCTTCAAGCCACAACGGCGTATACAGCTCGCTCACTTTCTTAACACGCGCGAATCACAGTCCTGCAAGCAACAGCCACTGTGAGCAATTTGCTAATCTTCTTCATAGCTTATTTCTGCAGATTTGCCATGTTATAACGGTAGATTTATAGCTAAATTTTGTGACCTATGTCCGTCCCAGGAATCTGTAGAGTTGAAAGACGAAATAAGACCTCTGCGCAAGTGGATGTGGGAGGGCTAGAACCAATGACCGCTCTGGGAGGACGCATTGCGTGAACGAAGCTACCAATCGCTTGCAGGAAGGAGATCATTTCTATCTGAACACACTACTATTAGCATCTTGCCCCTTAGCGGCCTCGAGCTGATGCTGCCTGCAACACACTCCGTCACAGATAGACTCCGCCCCCATATGCGCCAAGTCACTCTACAGATTCCTGGGAGGGCATAGGAAGTGACATTTCCTAAATTTGACGTAAACTACTGTAAAAGCAGCAGACAACAGAAACAGTTTATCTAAACGGGACAACTACAAACCTATCGAAAGAGAATACTGCCAGCCAACGTTATGGCTGTAATTCGGTTTTGATTCAGTACAGTTTTTATTAAATATTTTTTACTTGATATTTCTCTGTTTTTGGCTTTCTACACTTTTGTTTTACACTTTCCTTATTATTTTCTTTTTATTCTTCCTATTTTTATCCGTCGTGAAGGCACCGCAACCAGAAGGTTTAGTTTGCTTGTCGGTATGACTGATGACTGATGACAGTGAATTAATATTTGGTGAAATGAATCTGAAGATTCGTCATAAGATTACCTGATATTCGCCTTACAATTTGGTAGCAATTGGATTAAAAACCCCAACCAAGTAATCAGACGAAGTGGGACTGAAATTCAAGCCTTTGTTTTATGGTTGTAATAAGATAATTTTCAGTATGGTGTGACCTATGATTACACGAAATCACACGACCACCACCCACTTAAAATTTCTAAGCAATTATAGGGATTCTGCATGAAAACTCTAGGCCTATCATCTTTTTTCAGTTATCAACTTTTCTAGTGCTCCTTATTTTTATCCCTTTCTTACTTATCTATCTTTGTTTTCTCTTTTTTTAACGTAAATATTAGCTACTATTTTTTATTTTTATCAAGTCTCTCCTTTTCATTTCCTTATCATCTTACTTGTCTCGTTCTTCTTATATTTTACAGAGAACTGCATCACGAAAGAAAAATAAACTGACTTGCATGTAGTTTCCTAAGCGAAGTTTTGTGTAGCTTACGTCACTCTTTTATAAAATGCAACACGGTGGTGTTAGGTGCAAGCTGTGATTCTGTATACGCATGGCAGCATCTTGTACCTCACAGATTTTAATTTGAGTGACTCCCGGTACAGAAAAAGGAAGACTCAACAGTCGAACTAAAAGACACACAAGGGGCAGATTGTACATGACGTAACTATGGAACAGGGGGACTACTCATAATAATAACTCCGAAATGAGGAATTCAACTTACTATTTCACCAAGTAATATTAAAAATCTGCGAACTACCTATATGCAGATGAAGTGTCGCTTTTTGGAAATAGCCTACGTACTTTAAAATCAGTTACTCGAAACTCTATTCCCTGCGTATAAACAATTACTGTAATTTTTCCGCTTCCGTAAGTGCGTGTTCTAGTTGTATCCCATATATATTTCTCATGCGGTGACCTGTGCTTTGCTAATCCCATAACCATGAGTTCTATGGTGTCAATATTTAGTATCAGTTAAAAATTTAATCAAACATACAAGTTCATCAGTAAAATCTCAGTAGTCTATAAATAATCATATGATTCTGACTGTCATTATTATTTAGAAAGAATAAGTCAGTCAGAAGTAGAACACAAGGATGTGCGACTACTCTTTTCAGTTGGATTCATATAGGTCCACAGAAAATGCCAAAGGGTAAAAACATTTCATAACATATTATTTTCAAATTTAAAGCTCGATCAAACAACGACTGCGATGATGATGATGATGATAATAATAATAATAATAATAATAATAATAGTAATAATAATAAACAAAAAAGTAGGTAAACACGTAATAAGCAAAGAACTAAATAGGCCTACGTAATAATAAGCAGAAAAAGAGGTAAACACGTAACAATAAGCAAAGACTAAGTAAATAAATAGCCTAATAGTAAGAAAGAAAGCAGGTAAATACCCTAATAATAATAGGAAAGAAATAGGTAAATATGCAATAATAAGCAAAGATATAGGTAAATACGTATTAACCAGAAAAGAAATAGGTAAATAATCAGAAAACAATAAAATACGTAAATAATAATAATAATAATAATAATAATAATAATAATAATAATAATAATAATAAACAAAAAAGGTAAACACGTAATAAGCAAAGAACTAAATACGTAATAATAAGCAGAAAAAGAGGTAAACACGTAACAATAAGCAAAGACTAAGTAAATAAATAATATTAAGAAAGGAAGCATGTAAATACCCTAAAAATAATAGGAAAGAAATAGGTAAATATGTAATAATAAGCAAAGATGTAGGTAAATACGTATTAACCAGAAAAGAAATAGGTAAATAATCAGAAAACAAGAAAATACGCATATAATAATAATAATAATAATAATAATAATAATAATAATAATAATAATAATAATAAACAAAAAAGTAGGTGGATACGTAATAAGCAAAAAATTGTAATTATATGTAACAATAAGAAAGTAAATACGCAACAATAAACAAAGAAACAAAGACTTAGTAAATAGGACCTACCTAATATTAAGAAAGGAGGTAAATATCCTAGTGATAATATGCAAGAAATAGGTAAATAATTTCGAGGGAAAAATTGTTCCGGGGCCGGGCAATAGATAAATACGTAATAATAAGCAAAGATGTAAGCAAATATGTAATAACAAGGGAAGAAATGGATAAATAATAAAAAAGCAAAGAAATACGAAAATAATAATAATGATAATGATAATAATAATAATAATAATAATAATAATAATAATAATAATAATAATCGCGTCCTCAGATCGCGGATTGAGAAAGCGACCTACGATATGGACGGTAGCTGCAAATATATTGAATAAGCAGTCGTGGACAGCCGATAAGGGGTGGTCCTCCAGCTTGGGGGTTGGGCGAAGGGCTAACAACCCATCACCGTAAAAAAACAGCTTGTTACGAAATCACACAATAAGCCTTGGAATTATAGAGTGTTAGTTGGGAGGCCAGAGAGAAAGAGACCTTTGGGTAGGCCGAGACGTAGATGGGAGGATAATATTAAAATGCATTTGAGGGAGGTGGGATATGACGATAGAGTCTGGATTAATCTTGCTCAGGATAGGGACTGATGGCGGGCTTATGTGAGGGCGGCAATGAATCTCCGGGTTCCTTAAAAGCCATAAGTAAGTAAATATTAATTATAATAATAATAATAATAATAATAATAATAATAATCATCATCATCATAATCATAATAATAATAATAACAATAAAGAAAGAAGTAGGTAAATTCGTAATAATAATAAGCAAAGAAGTAGGTAAATATGTAGATCCAATAACGTGCAAATGAGTAGGTAAATAGATAATAAGAAGCAAACAAATAGGTAAATATATTACAGAGAGTTAATAAGTAGGGAAAATACTTAATTATGAGCTAGTAAGTAGATAAACAAGTAAATAAACGATTGAATTGATAAATTATGGAGTAAGCAAATGAATAGTTAAGCGACTGAATAAAATATAATGTATAACGACTGAGTAGATAAACGATTATGTATGTAAATGGTTCAGTGAATAAGTTATAAGTAGATAGACAAATAAATGATTGAATTGATAAATTGTGGAGTAAGCAAATAATGAATAGTTGAGCGGCTGGATAAAATATAACGTATAACGACTGAGTAATAAACTATTAAATACGAAAATGGTTGAGTGAATAAGTTATAAAGTTATAAATGTCTTTAATAAATCAATCGATAAGTAAATAAACAAATAAATAAATACTGTACGTAATAATTCAGGGAAATAGCAGCTAATAAACGTGTAAGTAGGTAAATAAATTAATTCGTAAGTACGGGAGAAAGTAAACAAGTACGTAAACGAAAAGAGGATAATTTTAACTGAATAAACAATGTACATGATCAAAAGGTTAAGTCTAGTATGAAGAAATACATCTAAATAGTATAATAAATATGTAGTCACTAGGGACCGGATTTTTTTGTAATATCATGGTGTGAAATATGTACATATTTATGTAAGAAAAATAAGCTGAATATGTACCAAAATACGTAAAATCATGAAAATATTTAATATAAATATCTGGCAGACACAGGATAGGTAAGACTCTCCAGTTATGATTTCATAGAGCACCCGACTTTTTTACCGCACACTTGACACATTACTATTTTTCCATCTGTAGTGAAAGCTTTCGTCCACCGCAATCCATGATTTTATTTTTTTTTCGTTAGGGTTGAAGATAGAGGGGCCATTTTAGTTAGTTAAAAGCAGTAGATAAACTCACTTCCACTTTATACTGTAAGTACTAAAACTAGGGAACTGAGTGAAATGAATGACACAACAGTACTCCAAGCATTGTTTCGCTTTACTGGATTAGGAGAAAATAAGAGGAGATGTGGGGCACATGCATTTTAGCTGCTCCCTATAAGAAACAAAATACCTACTAAAATCTCAAACCATAGGTATTTATGAACTGTTGTTTGAAAAGTGACATTCCTGTCTCATTCAGAAGAGTAGGATTATTCCAGTCGGAGAACCATACTTTCTAATTGCTCGAAAAATCCTATTTCCGTATAGGTCTACTAAATTTAAAGTAACGAGGTCAAGCAATAACCTAAAAATATATTTATTTTAGTCTTTCAACAACTTTCCAGTTTGTTCCTTTACTCCAGCTTCTTTTCAAAAGTCTGCTACTTTATTGCGGGTCATGTCAGACTTGACATGCATTTCTCCATGGAAAGATTAGGAAGAGGGTGAATAAGGTTGCAAATTGCATGGGAATGGCTTGTTAAGACGTGTGCAGAACAATTATAGTTCGAGAAAAATCATGTCGTCCTCGTTCCTCTCCACCGCATGAAGACAACGCAACTTTCTGAGTGATTTTTACAATACAAAGTAGTTGTATGAGGAGGTTGTTTTTGTTCAATCATATTTACAGTGGGCGGTATGGGGTGAGTGCCTCTATTACTTCCTGGAACTAAGGACGTTATGTTTCTTCCCGAAATATATCTTTATTTGGGTAGGTAAAAAGGCTTTTGAAATCTGTGTAGCTATTTTAAATTGTAAACTTCCCCAACAGAATTTTTTCCCCCTTTTAGAGAAGTAAAAATGAATAAACCCCCTAAATATGTAGATTTATATAATACAAAGCCATAATATGTAATGTGGTGTAAATATGTAATAGTACATTATGCAACGAGCCTATAATGATAGTAATTAAGACGCTCGTATGAAAATTACCGTTATAGGCAAGTTTCATACGACTTTTTATGCTCGACCATATTTCTAACTTTAAATTATTCAGAAGTATACATTTTATTCAGAAGTATATGACAGAAGATCGGAAGTGACCTTGTTCATAGCTCTTGAATTGTGAGATGTGCGCAGACGCGAAAGTATTGATTTTTTCCGAGGAACAATGATGTCATTGACCTTGATGTAATGCAGAGAATGTATAACCTGGAAATTGATTTAGAATTGAAAAACGAGATGACAAATTGAATTTATTTGAATATTATTTACAATTAACGCTAATTATTAGAGTAACAGAACATAACCTTCTGCGACAGTATTGGATTTCCAGCCTCCGTGAAGTTTCCCTCGTCTTTAGATTGCATATCCGAGAATAACCGAAAACCTGAACTTTGATGAATAGGTGTACTTTAATGACATGCATTAAAGGACTGCTACCAGGTGTATAATTACTACATTTCGGCATGGTCGAGCATAAAAATATGTAGTATGAAATTTTAATATATTAATGGTAATTACAAGATTGGCAAAGATTTGTTATTTATATACGGTTAGGTTGAAAGAAATATAATATGTAATTACATAAAAATCTGTTCCCTAGTAATCATATGAAACATCAAGGAAATAAAGTATTTTCGATAGGCCTATATAACCATTGTATGAACACGAGAAGCTGTGACAACACACGCTGAAAATTGATCTAATTAAGTTCTAAGCCGCTAGAGTAGCGTGTGGAATATTGACTTCTCCATACGAGAGGAGGAAGGTCGTGCAGCATACAAAGTTACGAATCTCTTCATCCCGTTATATTAACATTCAGCAGTCACTCTTCATTCGAGTAATGACACTGGAATGAGCATTAGTCTGTTGGAAATAGAGCAGCAATTTCCTGTACATACTAGTTTTGCAATTATTTCATAATTCCCTTCAAAGGACTCCATCAGAATATCCCATATCTAGCTACTACCAATAACACACAAAAATGAACTGTTGCATCATAAATGAGAATTATCTAGCCAAACAAAGAAATTGCATAAACAAAATCTATTTAATTTCCATAGTAAAATTTTAAAATCTTTTCATGTGTAATTTTTGTAGTTGCTCTGTTCTATACAGAACATGTTCACAGGGGCCGTTGTAACATTCTGGTAGCGTTCAACGTAACCTAGTACTTTTTATCATAGTTGATTTGATTAGTTAAAAAAAATAAAAGTAAATAGAATAACAAAAAAAAATCGCCACTGGCGTAACTCGGATTAATTATCCGGTTGGGATTTCTCCCCGAGGTTTTCTCAATCATAAGGCAAATGTCAGCGGGGCACAATGACTGCGCCAATTTCACCAATATGTTACTAATCCACAATTAACTAATTGTGATTTAACTTAAATATGGAATCTACGTAAAGATTAATTTTTTGGTCCTACAGAATTTATCTGTTATGGTGACAATGATTGTTGGAGGAGAAAAATTCGCTCCGGCGCCCGGGATCGAACCCGGGTCCTTGGTGCTAAGTACCAAGCGCTCTAACAACTGAGCTACACCGAAGTTCAATCCACAGCACCGGATCGAATCCCTGTCCTCCAGTGTTTTTCCCTTTTTGGCCAGACTTCAAGATATGTAGGACCAAAAATTAATCTTGACGTAGATTCTTCGCCCAACAGTGCATATTACTATGAAATCACGGCCACCAAGTCACTCAATCGAGTGCGCTCCTTGTATAATGGCAGTTGACTTAATATAAATGTCAACATACTTATCGAACTTGGAGTCAGGCCACAAAGGGAAAAACACTTGAGGGCAGGAATTCGATCCGATGATGTGGATTGAACTTCGGCGTAGCTCAATGGTTAGAGCGCTTGGTACGTAGAAGCAAGGACCCGGGTTCGATCCCCGGCGCCGGAGCGGATTTTCTTCTCAATATCAATTGTTAAATACGGAATCTAAGTAAAGATTTATTTTTTGGTCCTACAGAATTTATCTGTTATGGTGACAGTGACTGTCAGAGGCGAAAAATTCGCTCCGGCGCCAGAGATCGAACCCGGGTCCTTGGTTCTAAGTACCAAGCGCTCTAACCACTGAGCTACACCGAAGTTCAATACACAGCACCGGATCGAATCTCCCTCATTAGTGTTTTCCTTATGTGACCTTACTCCATGTTCGACATAGGCTATATGATGACATAATATATTAAGTCAACTGCCATGATACAAAGAACGCACTTAATTGAGTGACTTGGTGGCCGGGATTCCACAGTATATATGGCTATGCACTGTTGGGCGAAGAATCAACGAAAAGATCAATTTTTTGGTCCTACAGAATTTAGGTCTATCTGTTATGCTGACAATGATTGCTAGAGGAGAAAAATTCGCTCCGGCGCCGGGGATCGAACTCGGGTCCTTGGTTCTACAAACCAAGCGCTCTAACCACTGAGCTACGCCGAAGTTTAATCCAGAGCACAGGATCGAATATCTCTCCTCTAGTTTTTTTTCCCTATGTGGTCTTACTCCATTTTCGACATATACTGTATGTTGACATAATATATTAAGTCAACTATCATGATACAAGGAGCGCACTCAATTGAGTGACTTGGTGGCCGAGATTCCACAGTATATATATGAACTATTAGAAGAATAATCTACGTAAAGTTTTTTTTTTGGGGGGGGGGGTTCTACAGAATTTATCAGTTTCTTTCTGATCTGTCCTCTTCGTCTTTCTCCGTAGGCCTACCTTTCATTTTTAACTTTTTTCATTTCCATAGTGTTATTTCACTTTCTTGCTCTACTCTTCTTTCTTGTTCAATTATTTCTTCATTCTTTCATTTTTTTGTTCTTCGTTATCATCATCTTCGATTGGTCCTTGTTTTCTCTCTTCACTCCTTATTTTTTTCCTAATATGATTTATTTCCGGATTTCTCTTCTTCTGTATTTACACCTTCGTTCTTCCTTCCCGGACACATTTTAAGGATCTTTGCTAAGTCTGTATTGAGCCTACAATTTTTCCGACAATGACAAAACATGACTTAGCACTACGCCACGCAGCATTGCTCAGCTATTATTTTGTTCGGTGCTATAACTTGTTTCGTGCCTTGTTCTGTCGGACGCTTTTTCCAGCAAGTACTTGCACCTAACAAACTCAATTAGACTGCGACTCAGTCCTTGCTGTTTTCCATTTTTAAAGGGCAAGTCTCAGTCTGCTCGGAAAGGTGGAGTAGGCACCTGTTCCCCCATTTAAGATGGACAGATAGAAAGGTCGAGCTTTGCTCTTCGACCGGAGAATGATGTTAATTTTGCAGAGAGGGCTTGGGACTCGGTCGCACCGGGTTATCTGCATCCTGGAGCAGGCGCAGAGCCGACAGGCCTTTGTTTGCTTGGACGTGCGACACCTACAGATGATGGATGACACCCCACATCTAGATAACATATGAATATTCACGGGGTATTCCGATGACAAGTCAGTGGGAACAAACATCATCCAGCAGCTAAATACAGAGGCTTCATTAGTTGGGCTTGTTTTCGCTATTGTGCCGGTGTCATGCTCAAGATAACAACAGTAATGAGCAAGAGGCGACGCGAGGGGTTACGGAATCTTAGACGAGGCAAGTCGGCCGCTTAATGGAGCAGGCGAATGAATATCCTTGTTGAGCGAGTTTGGAAAATAAGATTACATACATATATAAGTGGTTAAAAGTAGAACGCTTGCAAAATAGCTGCCCAAGGAAATGAAATCGTCTTGTTTGTTACTTACGATGCGACAGAATAAGGAAAGCACATTTGCTTCGTCCTTTTAGTCGGATTCAAATCCGGATATCAAAAAATAAAACGCGTTGCGCCTTGTTATTACAAACATAACGATAAAGGCAAAGGATCTTTCTTAGTATCAAGTAAAGGGGTTCAACTGAAAATAATTCTGCCTTGAAATGATATTAAGTGAGACGAATTAAACAAGATGAGATAGGGCACAACATGAGAGTATAATTATTATATCCTGTCTTAGTATAGAATATACTAAAGAGAGAAAAGACAGAGAGATAGGCAAGGAAACATGGAGAGAACAAAGAAAATGGAGAAATGGAAAGAAAGAAGGGGAGGGAAGAGATAAGAGAAGAGAAATAGAGAAAATTAAGGGAGGGAAAGAGAAACACAGAGAAATCAAAAAGGAGAGAATAAAGTGAGGATGGAAGAGGAAAAAAGAGAAATGAAAAAGGGAGGGCGAAACAGAAGAAAGGCAGAGAAAAATGCAGTGAGAAAAGAAAGGATGAAAGCAAAATTACGAAGAGCGATAAGAGAGAAAAAAAAGGAAGAGAAAGGAAGAATGAGAGAGAGAAGAAAAGAGAAAGAGAAGGGAAGAAAGAGAGAAAAGAAGAGGGAGAAGTGAAGGAGGAAAGAAAAAGGGAGAGAAGAAAATAGGGAAGAAAAGAAAGGAGAGAAGGAAGAGAGAGAAGAGAAGAGAGAGAAAGGAAAGAAAAAGAGAGAGGAGAGAAGAAAGCGAAAATGGAAGAAAGAGAGTTGAATGGAAAGAAAGAGAGATAAAGAGAGATATACAAGGGAAGAATAAGAGAAAAGGGATGAAAGAGAGAGAAAAGGGAAGAAAGAGAGAGAAAAAGAAAGTGGAAGAAAAAGAAGAAAGAGGGAGGAAAGGGAAGAAAGGGGGAGAAATGGGAAGAGAGAGAAAAGGGAATAAATAGAGAGAAAAGGGAAGTGGAAGAAAAGAAAGAAAGAGGAAGAAAATGAAGAAAGAGGAAGAAAATGAAGAAAGAGGGAGGAAAGGGAAGAAAAAGGGAGAAAAGGGAGGAATGTGACGAAAGGGAAGGGAAGAAAGAGGGAGAGAAGGGAAGATAGAGGGAGGAAAGGGAAAAAAGGTTGAGAAAAGGGGAGAAAGAGAGAGAAAAGAGAAGAAAGAGGGAGAAAGAAAAAAGAGAGAAAAGGGAAGGAAGAGAGAGGAAAGGGAAGAAAGTGGAAGAAAGGAGGAATTGGGAGAAAAGTAGAGAAAAGGGAAGAGGAAGAAAAGAAAATGGAAGAAAACGGAGGAAAGTAAGAGAAAAGTGAGGAAGAAAATAAGAGAGATAAGAAAGGAAAAATAAGACAACGGAGAGATAGAGAAGTGCGAAAAGGAGAATGAAAGGAGACGGAAAAAGAAAAAAAGGCACAGAAATCTAAAAAGAAGAAAAGAGACAGGAAGAGATAAAAAAGGTAAGAAAGGTATACAGAAAAGGAGAGTTAGGTTTGGCAAGGGCATTAGGCCATCACTGGTCTGTTGAATACTACTGACTGCTGTGTTACCTCTATGTAGCAATATCTGCCGCCGCACAGATATGAATGGGATTGAAAAAAAAGAAACTGCCAAGTATTCGGCAGTGGAAACCAACGAACCACGGACCACAGCTTTTAAAACCCCATTATTTTCTGGTCTTTTTATTGAACTTTCTCCTAAATATACTACATATTTTATTAAATTTGATTTCACTGCTGAATTTCAGTAACAACAAAGCAGATTGCATTCAATTACAAAGCGACAAAAATGGAGAAGTTATCCGTAACGAGTTGCATATCCCGGACGGGCGAGCACGCACGTTTTATCTTGTCCTCTAATGGCACGAAACAAGCCGGCTGGAGCATCACGCTTCGCATTCAATCGGCATCGTTAGCACTGTACGTGGTCCGCTGGGACTGGACGCTGAGCTGCTGTATTATTTAGCTGCTAAGCTACCCAACTATAGAATTCTAGTATGGCGAGATGCCAGGAATAGCCTGTGGAGATCCCATAGTCAAAGAGCACGTTCAGTCCATTCAACCAGCCTGCCTGCCTGCCTAAGTAAGGACGCCATAATTCACGAAAACGTCGTTTTCAAACACCTAAATTAATACTAATAAACGGCGAGATGGCGCACCAGCAGCCAACACCTAGGACGTTATGCATGTGAGTTCAAATCCCGGCAAGTGCAATTGGAATTTATGACGGATACTCTAAATATCGAAGCAATAAATATCATGGAAGCTTTTAAAAATTAGTATGAAGCTAACAGATTCATTACCCTATTAATGTTGACAAAACAGATAATTTTCTTATAAAAGTGGTATTTCTTCTAATTCTCAGTTAACAACTGCACCTACATGTAGGCCTAATTCTAATCTCTGTTGGAATCCTCATCCTGACCATGTTTAGCAAATTAAACAAAATTGGTTACGCTGTAAAGCAAAAATGTTTGATAGTAAAAATTTGTTAAATACCGTATATATATTTTGTATATATTCAGTCTGTCTTATCTTATAATAAAATACTCAGGGACAATGCAAGCAATATTCAGAGGGTTTTCATAATTCAGAAACGCAATCTGCGAATTATTTTAAATTTAAAACCAAGGGAATATTTTAGACACTTTTTAGGAATTTTAAAATTTTAACGATTACTTCTTTATTTATTTATAAATCAGCTGTCTTTTAGAAAATCAAAAGCGAAATGTTTACATTAAATAAAAAGTTCATACGTGTTATACAAGGAAATGGAATGAACTATTCATTTATAACTACGAGTATAGGATATCTTATTATCCAAAGTCTCCCGCTGTTTCTGTCAGTTACATTGTAAATAAATTACCACCTGACATACTGCAAATTTGTAATATGAAGAAGTTTAAGATTTTGTTTTTACAATGTTTTTATTCACATCAAGAATTTTATTGATTGTCGTAACCATCTATACATTGTATGACAGCTGACGATATGATATGATATGATATGATATGATATGATATGATATGATATGATATGATATGATATGATATGATATGATATGATATGATATGATATGATATATGATATGATACGATATATGATATATGAAGAGTCCACTGCAAGAATGATGGATGTCACTTTCTTGTCGAAAATGAACCAAGACTACCAATGCATAGCTTAAGACATACAGAATGTACATAGAGAGTTACCCATATATGGCATTAACATTGATAGTCATTGTCCAGTAATGATCGGAAAATCACAGTTAAGCTTTGAGCACTAAGCATTTCAAACTTTCAATTGCTTCTCCTGGAAAATGTATTCCAAATGACATCCATCATTCTTGCAGTGGACTCTTCATATGATATGATATGATATATGATATGATATATGATATGATATATATGATATGATATGATATGATATATGATATTTTTTATTTTAGTTGGTTATTTTACGACGCTTTATCAACAGCTTAGGTTATTTAGCGTCTGAATGAGATGAAGGTGATAATGCCGGTGAAATGAGTCCGGGGTCCAACACCGAAAGTTACTCAGCATTTGCTCATATTGGGTTGAGGGAAAATCCCGGAAAAAAACCTCAACCAGGTAACTTGTCCCGACCGGGAATCGAACCCGGGCCACCTAGAGTCACGGCTAGACGCGCTAACCGTTACGATATGATATGATATGATATGATATGAGATAATGATATGATATGAGATAATGATATGATATTCGGAGCAGATTTCGCAGAATACTCTCCTGCGAGCGTGCAAAGCTGACGCTCTAGGATATTGAAATATTTTGTGCTAGAATAAGAGAACTATTTACAAGAAATAATGTCTGAACGAGTCTCAATTACTGACCAAGTGCCTATTAAGTTTGTGTTTGAATTCAATTTTATTTGGACAGTCCCTGATGCTAGCAGGTGGCGAATTCCAGAGTCTTGGCAGGGTTATTGTGGAAGAGAATGAGTATGAGTAAGTGCGATGGGATGGTATTGTTAGTATTGTTTCATGGCGAGAGCGTGTGTTCAGATTATGGTGGAAAAAAGGTAAGTGAAGCGAGACCACAGGTACGAAATGTAGGTAAGCAGACAGAGAAATAAAAAAAAAACAAAGAAAAATGGGCAGATGGAAATAGAAAGGTAGATAAGAAGACAGACAAATATTACAAAATTACAGGGAATTATACACAAAGCCAGACAAGTAGAAAACAATACAAAACAGGTTATACAGAAAGGTAAGAAGGGACAGTACATGTAGCAGACAGACTCTCAAAGAAGTCAGCAGTCTATCTATCCTCTCAGAGTGCGAGGAATATGTTGTTCAGAGTCAGGCAGAGAAAATATGTTTATTTACAAGAAAATATCACAACCCGTTTTTTGTACTATCTCACAATACTTTCCCTGCACTTCGTAAGTTAAATTGGATTGGAGTAAAAGAATATGTTATTCTACGAAACGACTGCACTCCGCCAGCGGAATGCTTTTAAATCTGCATACCACAGCCGTCTGTAGGAATCTCTAGATTTCCTGCAGTGCAATGTCTTGCAGCCGTCGTTACGAGAATGCAGGGCACTTGTACTCCGGCGCCGATAAGGAGGGTGGGGGGGGGGGGGAACACCGCAAAGGAAAACAAACAAGAAAAGAGAAGCAAAAACTAACAAAGGCACTTTACGTATTTAAAATTGTTAATTCGGTTCCCAGTTTAATCCTGTGTATCTGGACTAATTGCTGCAGAATAAGGTTCATTTTTAGATACGAAGATGAGAGAGCTTTGCAAGCTCTACTTCTGCTGCTTTGTTGTTTTGAGGACTATGAAGTTCATACAATGACTCGCTCAAATTTTAATGTGTTCAGCAAAGTAAACACGAGCCAAGTAACAACGGATACTTACAAAATGCATGTATGAACGAAATGTTAAATATTATTTATCAGTGGAGATTCTATTTTACGGCGAATAAAAATCATAAATTTCTGTAAACAAATTTTCCTCAATTCCGATATTAGACCTATTTAGCACACAATAATTCTGTGTTATAATAATAATAATAATAATAATAATAATAATAATAATAATAATAATAATAATAATAATAATAATTTATTTTAGCTGGCAGAGTTAAGGCCGTAAGGCCTTCTCTTCCACTCAACCAGCAAAAAGTGTATATACATGTGCATGAACTTACAAAGAATTCAACAATTTGATTTAGATGAGAGTTACATGTATACAAGAGGTATTTACGAATTAAACAACAAAATACTATGAACTATTAATTAAACAGTGAAATAAACTGTGTAGCAGAATTAAGCTAAAATATACAGAATGTTAATATATTTCAAATAATATTAGATAATAGAAAGAGATTATTATGAGACAATTTTGAAAATACAGCACTTTCAGGATGATGTCTAAAGAAAGAAGTAACAATGTAGTCAGTGATAGTTTAAATCAGT
This sequence comes from Periplaneta americana, assembly GCF_040183065.1. Taxonomy (NCBI): domain Eukaryota; kingdom Metazoa; phylum Arthropoda; class Insecta; order Blattodea; family Blattidae; genus Periplaneta; species Periplaneta americana. Next base: position 37,040,091 of record NC_091117.1, read on the forward strand.
ATGATTGGAGTGAAATGCTAATAAGGTTATCTTTTAAGCTGTTTTTAAAGGTGTTTATTGTCTTGCAGTCCTTAATACTTTGTGACAAGGAATTCCATTGACGCGAGGTGTTATTTCACATTTAAGAAATTTTACCATGTAAATCTCGAGGTTTTTTGTACATTTTGACAAAGCTTACTGTTTTCTATCAGAGATGGAGTGTAACACTGCTGCGAACTGTGACAGCTCCGGAAAAGTCACTGTGATAGATAGTGATGATTTTGTTACAGTGTAATTTTTGTGTTCGGGTAATTCTTGGCGATTGTGGGGCTTCGTTTCCTGTCTGTAGATTTCCAAGAACTCAATTTCACTGCCATCTACTTAACTCTGAACAAACCACGAGAGATACGAGGAATATTACCCCCCCCCAAGTTAAATTTGCGTCCCGTGATTGCAAGAAACGAGCGCTAGTAGGCCTGCTAATTTCAACTTCAAGGGAGTTATACCTGAAAGCTTGATTTGCATAATACACGTAGCTGTTCGTTAACAGAAAGCCACAATTTAAATCATACAGACTTAGTGTGCACTCAATGTTGGTTGCTTGACGGTTGTCAGCCCACTTTGAGGTCTGTGAATATAGAGGGAAAAATCGGATCGGTGTCTGGTAGAGTTCCCGGGTAGCTCAGTTGGTAGAGCGTTGGTACGTTTAATCAAAGGTCCCAGATTTGATACCTGGCCCCGGAACAAGTTTTCCCTCGAAATTATTCAAATAAACTTTACAGGGAGTTATACCTGAAAGCTTGATTTGCTGAATAGCTTTAGTATCAACGAGTTTCTGACATTAGCCTTTTGAGTGGGACAAAAATTAATTAGATTAGATTACATTACATTAAAACCTCGGGGGAAAAACCCAACCAGGTAACTTGTCCCGACAAGGATTTGGACACGTTTCACGGTCAGGAAGGCTAACAGTTACTGCACAATGGTGGACAAACTGAGATTACTTTATGAACAGACCTCGTAAACGAAACTTTTATTGTAGGAGAAAGCATAAATCGATTTTTGAAGTTCCGAGGGACAACTCAGGCACCATTAGACTAGACGACATTTCGGAAGGCGGTCAGCTGCTATATGCGTCGTAGCGTTTCTGGTATGTGACGTCACAAGCTTGTACAGTAGAACCAATTAGAATCAGTCTATAACAAGTACTTCCCGAGTTCGTTTGTTCACGTGTAAGTGTTTCAATACATTGAATAAGTAAAACTAACATTTACTGTGTGTGTGTGTGTGTGTGTGTGTGTGTGTGTGTGTGTGTGTGTGTGTGTGTGTGTGTGTGTGTGTGTGTGTGTGTGTGTAAGATAAATAAATGGAAGAAGAGACTGTAAAAAGGCAAGTATTGCAGAGGCAGATGTTGAAAATAGTGTTTAAGACGTATAATTATTTTAAAAACGTTGTCGAGCAGAACGCTACCGGCCATCTTGATGCTGCTGCAACGTTGCCAACGCGCAAGAAACGACTGCAGAAGTGGGATTGAGTACAGTAGAGAAAATATTCTTAGTGAAGGAAAGACTGTTTGTTTGGTATCATACTTACAGTAATCAACGGCTGAGGTCATTATTGTCTTTTGATAATTTAAATTCTCTCCTGCGCTATTTGTATTGCACGTGCGCGTGAAGTACGATGTGGCAATGTTGTACGCTGCCTTGCTCTCTCTATCTGTCTCTCTCTCGACGCAAACGCTAGCAGACTACCGCCTTCCGAATTGCCGTCGACTCTAGTTCCATAAAAAGCTCTAGTGAATCTCAGTAAGTAGAAGGCTGCCGGCGAATCATATAGTAGAAAAGTGTTAAACATATTATATTATGTTTAAAAGAAATTAAAGACAGCAAGAGACTTTTCGTGGTGGACGTAGTCGCCTATCAACGACAAACAATTCAGCATATATGAAGACTAACTTTTATCCTACGCAAGCTAAGAAACATATTTTGTGCGAAATCGTGCGTATTTGCTTGGTTTCCGCACAAAACCAATCCGCGGAAAGTCTAAAATTCCACATTCAGTATTCCCAACCTAACACACATAACAATTTCCCTCTTCTTACCGCTTAAGTGACATATTGATTTTACTGCTTTAGGCTTTTAACATATTATTTTTAGAGACGTTCAATACAGTAATAATTATAAATTGGAAACTTACCATTGCAATTTCACCTAAATTGCACTGTTAATTATTGTTTTTAAATATTTGCGAAAATTAAGTAAACTCTAAATCATTACATAACCTTACCGTTTGTTTTATGCTCGCATTTATAGACTGGGGGGGGGGGAAGACGTATATCACGGCCTGCTGGAGTATAGTAAACACAGAAAACATTTTAAAGCAACAATGTTGAAGATAGATATTTTTGTTTTGCAAATTTGCCGTCATTGAACAGAAACCAAGATGGAGATTTCATTGCTACTAATTAGAAATTCCTTTTTCAGGTATGTAATAAACGATCTTCGCACAAAATAATGTACGATACACGAGCGGTATGTTTTCTTTCAATTCTCGGAAATTAAAAAAGCTCAACTACGTTTCGCTTTTTCAAACTTTTCCTCTAACATGAAAACTTCAACATACCGCTCTTGTAACGCATATTACTATTCTTTCTTGTGGGCTATATCTTTTCTGAGCAGGCAAATAAACTTTCATTCATAGACGCCATTCAAAAGAAACGTAGCAATTTGTATTAAAATAAGAACATTTTCCATATCAACTACAATATAGCCTATAAAAGAAAATACGCAATTTCCCCGAGTTATTTACTTGGACCAGGCATTTCTAAAGACAGCAGTAACAAAGTTGCGGCTTCTTGGAACAAAGCGCCCAGTTGTACGGCAATACGGGTAATGATGAACAGCTGTGTAAGATTCCGAAGGGAACTAAGGGAGCACTAAAGCCAAATGAAATGCCGCAATAGCCCCTGGAAACTGGAGCACAAGTGCTGTGTGCATGACGGGGAATGACTAATTCGAAATTCCCGTGAACACGAACAAGAGAGAGTGTAGGGGGTGTGGAGGGGAGGGCGGCGATGTGCACCACCACTTTAAGTAATTGGGCCTCAACACCGTTCGCTGCTGTATTTATCAGGTTGCTCTCAAGACGGACATATTGCGGGACTAATGGAGAGATTGTCTGGAACAAGATACTCGCACCTCCCCCCCCCCCGCCCAGGCTTGACTAATGGCAATGCAACCAGCAAGGTGGCAGAGCGTTAACGTACCTCATTTGTATGCGGGAGTAACACAGTTCGATTCTTGACTGACTGCACTCACTACGCTAAGTAGAGGTTTTACGGACTTCATCGCTTGGGAGGAGAATGTTTAAAAGACATGAGAAACTTCTGAAAATCAAATTTAAAATTACTAGTGTATGTATCAGAGGTCTGCATCGGACGTTTTCGCTCGAGCGCCAAGTAGTTCATAGCATAATCCAATAGGTAGCGCACATGCATGATGGGTAAAATTGTCACGAGCGATAAATCCTCAAACGGTATAAGCCGAGCGTTATACATTCGTTCTTGTTACAGTGATGAACTGTGTAGTAACATCATATATGTTTATCATTTCAAAACTTTGCAGTGTTTAACTAACCTCCCCATAGTACAACTACAAAACTTGCTTTAAATGTAATATAAATGTTGTAGGTAAATGCTTCCCCCCCCCCCCACACACACAGGAGTGATTTTGTTTTTGCCACATCTGATAGATGTTATTGGATGTAAATGTAATTATTATAAACGGAGAACACAATCACGGTAATGCAAGAGATGTATCAAGTTTTCTAGTAATAATAATAATAATAATAATAATAATAATAATAATAATAATAATAATAATAATAATCTCTAATAATTAGTGTATCAATCTTTGCGTCTGTAACAGTTGTGTAGCATGATTATTCGTTTTATTATATTTTCTGTGACATTATCTCTGTACTAATATTGTTATTAATCTAATGCTATATCAATAATATTTTGTAAAACATTTCTACATTGTCGCAGTATATAGGCGGAACACTATGTATGGACCTATCATATTATATATGTGGTAAATCAAATACTGAATAATTATTAATTAGCAATAATAACTGAATTGGTCATTGCTAGAAGGCCCTTTGTCCAAAAATGTTAGTTCTGAATAAATCGAAAAAAACTGTTTTTAAGAAATACTAATCTTCGTAGAGCAATGTGGTGACTGTCCATCATAAAGGTATATTTGTGCTTTCTGGAAGCACAATTTTTATTTTGTTGTCATATGTAGTTTGTATAATATTATTAATTAAAAATTCAAATTTAAGGGCCTTTTAGCAGTGAACTTAAAATAATTTCACATTTGGTTAAAAATGGAGTACTGTAATAAAATACAGGATTGTAAATTAAATAAACTACCATTATTTCAAGTTAAAAGTATATTCCTCTTCTTAAAATATATTTTAATTACGTATTACAAAGTTTTAGGCCCTTGTTTTAAATCTAACTTGACGATTTCATCCTGTATTTTCTCTATGTTCTGCTAATGGAGAATTTACAACTTTCTCATAATAAGGTAACTGTTCATGGGGAATGTAGCATAGAATTTTCTTGATATCCTGCATTTTGTCTGGGTTGATTGCAATCAATTCATCATAAGTAGGACGTTGGGGAAGGACTATGTTTTCAATTCCAGGTAGACAAAGAGCAAAGGTATGCCTAATATAACCATCAATGAACTTGGATGTTGAAACAATATGAGGAAGAGTGGCATTGTACATATATTCATAATAACTCGCAGGGGCGAATGACAACTTCGAACACCGAGGTACCTTTCTACCATAAGATTCTACAGAAAGACCTCTTTTGTAAAACATGGGCCACCAGTTAATGAGTGACTTTATTTTTGTGCATGCATAAATATTTTATATAGCCTATAAAGATTTTTGTGGCCTAAGGAAATAACATTTTTATGCAATATTCATTTACGTCAGTGATTCAGTGTAAATATTCTGAACTTACCTACAATCCTCACCAGTTCGTCTTTCAGCCACCAATTCTCCAGAGTAAGTCACATGTTCAGTGCCTTTAACTTTGGCTTTCTTTAATAGGCCTATATTTCGTTTCCAACTGCAAGTATCACTACATCTCTTTTTGCTTTTCAAACTCTCAGTCTCCATTTTAATTAGCCGAAATTGCTTATAATATAATAATTTGTATTAAAACACAAATAAAGATCAGAGCAGAATAAACAGATCGCTTCAAACAATGAAGATAGCTGATAGTATAGTAAGTATAAAGGTTTGTCATCAGATGGAAACACCGCTAAATGACAAGTTCACAGCTAGAAGGCCCTCTATCCTGGAGTAAGGGCATTTTAGCATGACACGAAAAATGAAATGCTAAACTGTGCGTGTGTATGAAGGCTTCAGGAAAGTCCTTTTAGCACAGATTGTGTATTTATGTGTAAGGATGTTGAATCTGTAGTTAACTCATTTTTGCAAAAATACGGAGAAAGGGCCTTTTAGCAATGACCAATTCAACTGTATATCGAAGTTTTTCATACTATTTTATTTATAACTTCATGTTCCTGTTATGGTACGTTCCATTGACTGTTCCATTAAACGTTTGTCATAAACGGAGAAAATAAAGCCTTATTTTTACCGTGTGAGCAAAACATAAGTGTATCTTATCTGTCGCCTTCCATATAAGATAAGACATGTCGGTGAGATGACCTTGTACTGTGCTTCTATTTATTACGAGCGTATCACGACCGATCGTACCTTACTCGAGGGTGCGACACTCGACCGAGTTCAAGCGAGCGATTTAACTCCAATGCAGCACTCTGGTATGAATTTTATCAACAGTCCGAATACTGGCTTGAATCTCGTGACACCAAAAACGCATGACACATGACCCAACTAAACCAGGAAATAAAAGATTAGAGAGGCCAGTACCATTTCCCCTCCATTACATACATCGCTGACTAGTAACACAGTTAAGTTCACTAATTAGACTAAAATTATTAGTTGTTTAGTCAACCGTCCGAAGACAGGCACCACTTATGATTAGAGTGACCAGACGTCATCTTTTGTCCGGACATGTCCTCCTTTTTAGGCGTTTGTCCGAGGTCCGGGCGAATTTAAAAAAATCAAGAAATGTCCTCCTTTTCATAACTTGTAAGCCTGATATTTTGAAATTATCTGATTTGACGGTTTTTTCAGGTAATTTGCCTGTAGGTGGCAGCAGCATCGACGAAATATATTAGCCTATTTGCGTACGATCATAACTCTATTTGCTTACAATAGTAATATACGTTTCGCTTTTTTAATCTTTTCCTCGACCATGAAAACAAACATACCGCTCGTGTATCGTACATTATTTTGTGCGAAGATCGTTTATTACATACCTGAAAGACGAATTTCTAATTAGTTGCAATGAAATCTCCATCTTGGTTTCTGTTTAATGACGGCAACTTCGGAAAACCAAAATATCTTTCTTCAGCATTGTTGCTATAAAATGTTTTCTGTGTTTACTATACTCCAGCAGGCCGTGATATACGTCTGTCTTTTTTCCCCCCAGTCTATAAATGCGAACTTAAAACAAACGGTAAGGTTATATAATGATTTATTTTTCATTTTAATATTTTAACAATATTATTTATATAACATATTGCAATAATAACATCGGCATCTGGAATCTTGTTGATTTTTTCACAGCTTCCTTAATGTTACTTGTATCAGGAATGCAATAAGTTTCGTGGAGTAGTAGACTTTACTTCATTTTTGCAAATATTTAAAAACAATAATTAACATTGCAATTTAGGTGAAACTGCAGTGGTAAGTTTCCAATTTATAATTATTACTATGTTAAACGTCTCTAAAAATAATAGGGGTCTATGTTAAAAGCCCAAAGCAGTAAAATGAATGTCGCGCTTAAGCGGTAAGAAGAGGGAAATTGTTATGTGTGTTACGTTGGGAATACTGAATGTGGTATTTCACACTTACCTCGTATTGGTTCTGTGCGGAAAACAAGCAAATACGCACGATCTCGCACAAAGTAATATTAAATTCACATTTTGTGCGGTCTTTTTATGTATTATATATATATATATATATATATATATGAGAGTCGGGTAGTATCGGACATCGAGTAGTATAGGACAGTGCGTTTCTTTCACTTACCACCATATGATAGTATCTGAATGACATGGTTACGTTTCTCTATGCGACATCACAGAAACGTAACCATGTCAATCAGGTACTATCAACGTGTGGTAGATGAAAGAAACTCACTGTCCGATATTACCCGATGTCCGATACTACCCGATTCTCCCCTGTATAGACACACACACACACACACACACACACACTGCGTGAATCTGAAGTAATATCATTAATTTCAGGAGGCTATTCTTTGAGAGATTTCAAACAAAAAGGTGTTTTGTGAAAGTCATTGATTTAATTCCCATATGGTCAGTCAGTTTAAAAGACAGTAGTGTATCATGATATTAAATTATTGAAAGAATATTGTAATTTTGTCCTTTAATTATGCAGAAATGTAATTTTTCGTTCTGCAAAGAAATATTAAAATTTTTCATTTGTTGGGACAAAATTTCTGCACAAAGTAATATTAAATTCACATTTTGTGCGGTCTTTTTATGTATTTTGGTAAATATATATATATATATATATATATATATATATATATATATATATATATATATATGCATACACACTGGGTGAATCTGAAGTAATATAATTAATTTCAGGGGGTTATTCTTTGAGAGATTTCAAACAAAAAGGTGTTTTGTGAAAGTCATTGATTTAATTCCAATATGGTCAGTCAATTTAAAAGACAGCAGTGTATCATGATAATAAATGATTGAAAGAATATTGTAGTTTTGTCCTTTAATTGTGCAGAAATGTAATCAGAACAAATGTAATTTTTCGTTCTGCAAAGAAATCTTAAAATGTTACATTTGTTGGGACAAAACTTCTGCACAAAGTAATATTAAATTCACATTTTGTGCGGTCTTTTTATGTATTTTGGTAAATATATATATGCACACACACTGGGTGAATCTGAAGTAATATCATTAATTTCAGGGGGATATTCTTTGAGAGATTTCAAACAAAAAGGTGTTTTGTGAAAGTCATTGATTTAATTCCCATATGGTCAGTCAATTTAAAAGACAGCAGTGTATCATGATAATAAATGATTGAAAGAATATTGTAGTTTTGTCCTTTAATTGTGCAGAAATGTAATCAGAACAAATGTAATTTTTCGTTCTGCAAAGAAATCTTAAAATGTTACATTTGTTGGGACAAAACTTCTGCACAAAGTAATATTAAATTCACATTTTGTGCGGTCTTTTTATGTATTTTGGTAAATATATATATGCACACACACTGGGTGAATCTGAGGTAATATCATTAATTTCAAGGGGTTATTCTTTGAGAGATTTCAAACAAAAAGGTGTTTTGTGAAAGTCATTGATTTAATTCCCATATGGTCAGTCAATTTAAAAGACAGTAGTGTATCATGATAAAAATTATTGAAAGAATATTGTAGTTTTGTCCTTTAATTATGCAGAAATGTAATCAGAACAAATGTAATTTTTCGTTCTGCAAAGAAATCTTAAAATGTTACATTTGTTGGGACAAAAGTTCTGCACATTTAAAGGAGAAAACTAAAATTCTTTCAATCGTTTATTATCATATACACTGCTCTCTTAAACTGACTGATCATATTGGGAAGTAAATTAATGGCTTTCCCAAATGTTTAACATAAAATAATTTTTATCAACAGTAATCTCACTAGAAGTTTTGATTTATCTGGAGAAAATATAAACTCGAGTGGGATTTAATTGACTATTACACGATTAGAAGACAGTATATAAAGATTAAGAGTAACACAATAAAATATTAATTGACTTACGAAAATACAACTGTCTTCAAATGTCTTATTGTACCATCTCATAATTACAAATATTACGCTAGATGGCAGTAGTGTGTTATGATTAGCTGTTTTCTTGTTATCAGTTGTGCCAACTATGGAATGTTCATTGAACTCTGTGGACAGTTACTAGTCAAGAAGGCTTTGTTGATTCAGTTTCATTTTTATTAAAGCAGTTATATTCCACTTCAATCATCCGGATCCCAGTAATCAACGTCACTTGACAGATGATTTTCAATAAATCTTAGTATTAAACAATTTCTGATACGTGACTATCCATAATATCATATAGCAGAAGCTATAACATAACCTAAATAATATAAACAAGTGTTAGAAAAATTTTAATTAGGGATGATGAAATAAAAAATAAACAGGAATAATTTTAAAAGAAACAATTATTGAAAGTACAATTTTCAAATTTGAGTGTTTTAGTAGTTGGTGGTTCAGTTGATGTTTATTCGACGTGTGCGTAAAAGAAGTGAACTCGTTGATGTACATGGTGTATCCCTCAACTTATTCAGGATTTCCGAATGGTGCTCTTCATTTATTTGTAAACAGGGTTTCAGGGAAGATGCATAGCTATGACCAGTGATCTTTATGAATTCTTGTTCTTGAATGCCAATGCGAGTCATATTTGAAACTGCTGTGCATCGACTGGAGTGGTGTAATTTTCTGTTTTTTATTATTTTTTTGACGTCCAGACCAGTGCAGTTTGAAATGTTGACAAACAAAGAAACAAATGCTAGGGTAGTGATAAAAATAAACAAATGCTAGGGAAGCGATAAAATTAAACAAATGCTAGGGACGCGATAAAATTGTGCGATAAGCAGCCATGATTGGTTGAAAGGCGTCCTTTCGTATCGTTTTATTGGTCAAAAGTAGTGTGGCGTAGTAAAAGTATAATAGTCTCGGGGAAAAAAAAATAAAAAAAAAAAGCAAAAACGAGTAAAATTTTGTAAAAAGCTTTTTGTTTGAAATATCTCAAAGAATAATCCCTGAAGTTAATGACATTACTTACGGCTCACTTTGTATATATAGGCTATTTTTCACAATGAAGAAGCAATCTTCCGTCAAATCAGAATATTACATACTACAGTAGACCTGTTCCTTCTCCACGTATTTCGTACTTTAAGGTACGACTAAATAATGTATATCACTTCATGATGTTTACAGCATTATAAATTCCGCAATGGGAAACTGTGTAAACATCCTTCTTCTAGCTTTGCTTTCAAAACCGTTTGAGAGACTAACTGCTAGGCTATGTAAAATTAATTTTCACGGAATCCAGTCTCGTTTCACTGATCCATACTACACTGCTGTTGTTTCACATTTCCCGCAACAAATGGAACAACAAGCTTCATGTACAGCAATTCTGTTGCTATGAACGTGGTTACTGCACACTTCATCCAGGATTTCTGCTGTGTCCCAGATGAACCATCTCATGAAGACCAGACGTCATGCGTTCCCATTAATATAGACCTAAACATGGGCCGTATTCATAGACATTTCGCAGCACGCGCTACGAGCGTACTAAGGTAGCCCCGGCTATCCTCTGGTTACTAGTACAGAATTCAAATCATATCCTATCGCTAACACTGGTTTATGAATACGAAAAACGCTGATAATCCACCGAAAGCCTGCGATAAAAATGTCTATGAATACGGCCCATTGTGTCTTGGAGGTGACACATTTTATCATACGTTTCACGCGTTACACTTTTACGCTTTCAGTTTTTCTTTTATCATGGGCGAATTATGGGCTAGTATCGTTTATACGTACTGTACGTAATATCTTAAACTACTGCGCATTAATCAGACGACGTATGAAATAATAATAATAATAATAATAATAATAATAATAATAATAATAATAGACTAATAATAAACTCTCGTCATGAAACAATACTAACAATACCATCCCATCGGACCTCCTCATACTCATCCTCTTTCACAATAGTCCTGCCAAGACTCTGGAACTCGCTACCTGCTAGCATCAGGGACTGTCGAAATAAAATTGAATTCGAACGCAAACTTACTAGGCACTTGGTCAGTAATTGATTTCTTGTAAATAGTTTCCTTAATCTATCACAAAATATTTCAATATCCAGTAATTACATGACTATACAATTTTGTTATTCTAGGTTAAATTTGTAATTCAGTAAATATAAAATATTCTTTGTTTTTATATGATAAATTATCTAGCTTTAATTAGTCAGGTAAACTTTTCGTACTTTGACTTTTATTGTAATTGTAATTGTAAATTTAATACTAATTGTAATTTTATTCTTCATATAATAGTTGGAATCTCTTGGTAGAGGGGCAGAGAAGACCTGACGTCCTTATTTCTACCAGGTTAAATAAATAAATACTAAATATTACTAATACTAAATAATAATACTTACTTACTTACAAATGACTTTTAAGGAACCCGAAGGTTCATTGCCGCCCTCACATAAGCCCGCCATCGGTCCCTATCCTGTGCAAGATTAATCCAGCCTCTATCATCATATCCCACCTCCCTCAAATCCATTTTAATATTATCCTCCCATCTACGTCTCGGCCTCCCCAAAGGTCTTTTCCCTGTATATGCATTTCTGGATTCGCCCATACGTGCTACATGCCCTGCCCATCTCAAACGTCTGGATTTAATGTTCCTAATTATGTCAGGTGAAGAATACAATGCGTGCAGTTCTGCGTTGTGTAACTTTCTCCATTCTCCTGTAACTTCATCCCTCTTATCTCTACCAGATTAAATAAATAAATACTAAATAATACTAATAGTAAATAATAATACTTACTTACTTACAGATGGCTTTTATGGAACCCGCAGGTTCACTGCCGCCTAACACAAGCCCGCCATCGCATCGGTCCCTATCCTGTGCAAGATTAATCCAGTCTTTATCATCATATCCCATCTCCCTCAAATTAATTTTAATATCATCCTCCCATCTACGTCTCGGCCTCCCCAAAGGCCTTTCCTCCTCCGGTCTCCCAACAAACACTCTATATGCAGGAGGGTATTAGGAGCTTAAAAGTAAGTTACTTGTTACCTAGCTTGAACTTAACTTTAACTTCATGTTTACCCTATTTCATTTTTTTCAACATTTTTCAGTCATTGAGCAAGTACGTTTAGAATTGAGCTATCGACTTCATTCAAACACCAAATTGAAGCTTAGACATACAGCTATTATGTAATCTAAAATCAACTAATTTGATTGAAAGAAAAAGCATTGCCTCCCTATAAAAGAAATAAAATAATTCTTTTACATGTTAGAAAAATAAATTAGGCTACATAAAAATAAGTGAGAAATGCTATTAAGTTCATTCTAGATTACAACATTCTTCACTGTTTAGGGATCAATTTGGTGAAAAAATGAATGACCTAGGTCAGGCCTGCACAAACAGCGCTCAACGAGCGCGCGCGCTCCTCAGGAGCGGAAGAGTGGTGTTTACCGCTCGCCGAAACGGAGAGAAAGATACGTCAGAATGACATAGACTTGCTATAGGTAGACGAGAGGGAAACGACCACTCAGTTATCTAGTGGAGTGCAGTGTGTAGGTCTATTCTCAGTAACTGTTTCACGTTGCTTACCTACTGCTACAGTACAGTATGGAGGAATCTAAAAGACGGTACATAACATTTAACATTTAACGATTTACAGCTCGAACTTATTGATCTTCAATGTGACCTAAGGGCTAAAGATCGCTTGAATAATACTACTAGCCTGGTTGAGTTTTACAAGACTAAACATTAGCAATAATATCCACCACTACACAGGCTGGCTGTGAAAATGATTGCTATGTTTGGCTCAACATTTAGGTTATGAGCAACTGTTTTCTATCAATTTTAATAGAGGCAGACATCTAACATCTGTAACTGATGTTTCATTATGATCAGTAGGCTACTGTTCCTTTCAGCTGCCAACGGCATAAAATCTCGTTGTGATGTACTGATAAATAAAAATAAAACAAAATGGTATTGTGCATTTAAGTAGCTATAGAATTTCTATTATTTCTGTAAAATAAATATTTCTTTATTAATTACTAATAGTCCAAGATAGTTCTGCAAACACTGAACGGGAATTCATTTCATAAGCATTCGTAATAGTACTTTTGTGTATATTTTGTACGAAATCACCCCTTCTTCCAATCCACCCTATACAGAGCGCAGCTAATATCTGCATTCCGCTCATGAGCTGTGAGCCGGCCCGGAGAGCGCAAACCTTGTGCAGGCCTGGTCTAGGTCAACTGGAAGCGAAGAAATACTTGGCGAAGAAATATATGATTTCTTTCACAAAATGTTTGCCCTATGTCCCCAAACTTTCTTTTTTTTCTATTTCCTTTTGCATTCCTTTAATTTAACTGTAAGAAAGTAGTAAGTGAATTTTGAATTAGATTGAGGGGAAATTTTAAATCTTTTTCTCCAAGAGTCGATGCATACCTTAAGCTGACATGGTGTATTTTTTGAATATTTATCGATTTTCTCTCCAGTTATTACATGCATTTTGGTGTTTACGTGTAGACTTTGAATTTCTCTCACTAATGTTTTGTCACGTCTTTTCTCAATAAAATGTTCCATAAAATTCCTCAATTAACCGTATCAATAGCCTTCTTAAGCTTTACAAATGCTGAAAATGATACGAAATCATGTAACATGTACCGAAATAAAAATATTAATTTTCGTTTTGCGGATTGCACACAAAATCGTTCTCTATAGTCATAAAATTAAAATATTACACTTAATTTATAAATTGTACAGCTTAGGCCCAGGTAGATACAGGCTACGTAAATAAACATTATCCTTTAATCACATAATAAATCATCAAACATCATAAGACTTTCTGCAGTGAGGGATACGAGTTAACGCTCAAACAAATTTTCAATTAAAATGTTGCTAAAACCGACGCTGTTCATCTCGGTTACTTTATTTAACATGGAGTACAATCACAATAGTGATTCGAAATGTTGGGAATTAAGAGTTAAAACCAGCAGTTAATCTGCCGACGTGATTTAATACCATGGTTACATATCCACACACGGTTAATACGAAGATCGATGACAGCGCAATATCCAACAAATCTATGGAAATAAATGAACCTTCAGTTTAATGAACTGACTCTGCGCTCGAATTAGCTTCGCTTAGTTATTAAAATCAGGAATTCCCTATTAAGGGAGCTATTTACAAATGTGATATTATAGAAAAACATGCGCATTCATGCATTAACGTGAATCAGTTTACACTTTTTATATCCTAATTAACGTATACTACTGCATGTTTCTACATAATTGCAAAATTGTTTGCGATCTCTGATCAAAGTAGTTGTTGGCAGAACTGGTAATCGATTCAGTGAGAATTGAAGGTGCAAATAGTTTAAATATATATGAAGTATTCATCAAGTGCACATTTTAATTATGGGAAATACCTTTCGTTATGGTCAGTGCGTCTAGTCGCGAAATCAGGTGGCTCAGGTTCGATTCCCGGTCGGGGCAAGTTACCTGGTTGAGGTTTTTTCCTGTGTTTTCCCTCAACCCAATATGAACAAATGCTGAGTTACTTTCCGTGCTGGACCCCTCAATAAATATGAGGTAATTTGTTTTTCGAGAATAAGTCTATAAATATGCAGTAAATTTGAAGTTATTTCTTTTTAATACAAGTCTTTCGGCAATTAACATATTTACAAAATACCAGCAAACTGTGTACCAGTGATTCCAATTTACAGAACTTGTGCAACTCGCTTTTGGAATATAATGTTAATATAATGGAAGGCTATCATATTACTAATTGTGCGATGGATATTCCAGACTTCGATGAAATACAATTGGCAATCAGTAATTAATACAGGCTTCAGCGGCAAGCTAACAGATAAAGGTCCTAATATTGCAGCATACCAGTGTTCTTCTCTCGTAGTACATTTCAATTATCCTCTAACAAAGATTTGTATAATAGTAATGTGCGGCCAACAACGCACACAACGGTTGAAGCTCATTGCTACTGTGATGCTGTGGGAAAACTACGGTCTGGAATTAGAATCTTGCCTAGGGCATGGATGTTCATAATTACTGTGACGTTCTTCGTTACCTTATTTGAAGATCCGTGTCGTTTTGACAATAAAATTATTCTTTTCTACCTCATCCAAAGAAGACACAAAGGACTGGAAACCTTCAATCATTTCTATTCTAAATGGATCTCAAGTTAAGTAATTCGAAATAATAACAGACCGATACTTACGTTAGAATATACATGTTCTTTTTCTTTGAATTAGATTAAGACAAATTATTCACTATTTTGTTATCCTATGAAAATACTTGGCTATTCAGACTTTACAACAAATTTATCTCGCATTAGTGCAAGCTATATTACAATATGGTATTATAGAATGGGGTTGTGCTTTTACTATCTCCTTCATGCCAACAACACAGCTACAGAAAAGAATAATGAAAATATGCCTTAGTAAGAATCTAGATTATGTTCCAGAACTGTTGTATTCTAAATTTAAATTATTTGATATCAATCATATTTATAATACTATCTAATTGAATTTTGCTTATAAAAGCCGAAATATATTTAATTTGTATTCATATGAATATAAAACTAAAAGTTTTTTTATTGGGTTATTTTACGACGCTGTATCAACATCTAGGTTATGAAATGAAGGTGATAATGCCGGTGAAATGAGTCCGGGGTCCAGTACCGAAAGTTACCCAGCATTTGCTTGTATTGGGTTGAGGGAAAAACCGCAGAAAAAACCTCAACCAGGTAACTTGCCTCGACCGGGATTCGAAACCGAGCCACCTGGTTTCGCGGCCAGACGCGCTGACCGTTACTCCAAGGTGTGGACTATAAAACTAAGAGATCAGACAACATATGCTTGACAGAACCTAAATGTACCAGAACTGTAGCATATAATCACAGTGGCAACTTCAGTCCAAGACTCTATAACAAGATAACGGCTAAATTCCCAAACATTCAATTTACTAATGCTCATTGTTTAAAAAAGTCAAATAAAACTATTGTTTAGGGAGAAAATATAAAGTTTAAATTATTATAATATCTATGTTTTTTTTTCTTTTTTTACTCTCTATTCTGTTAAGTAATAAAATACGTACCTCAAAATTTTGTGAAATGCCCCCTGAGCACGAGTATGTACTCTTTCTGAGTATGCTGTAGTGATTTTTACAAGAAAAAAAGAAAATGGAAAACATATTATTATTATTATTATTATTATTATTATTATTATTATTATTATTATTATCATCATCATTGACAGAAAATAGTGGTTTTATGAACATGTATTCCTTACTTTCTCAAAAACTACTACATAAATCTGCATGAAATTTTTACCACATAATTGAGGCAGTACTGTGATGTGTATCTAATTTTGTTAAATTTTCTTAAATGGTTTATCTTTAAGCAAATAAAATGTCTGGAAATGTATTTTAAAATATATCTACAAAAATCATATATATTTTTTCTAATAAATATTTCAAAATTACTGATGACCAGTATATTCAACAGGAACAAATAAACGTCCTGCAAAAGAAATCACAA
This sequence comes from Periplaneta americana, assembly GCF_040183065.1. Taxonomy (NCBI): domain Eukaryota; kingdom Metazoa; phylum Arthropoda; class Insecta; order Blattodea; family Blattidae; genus Periplaneta; species Periplaneta americana. The sequence continues at coordinate 37,056,588 of NC_091117.1, forward strand.
ATATAAACCCAATAGTTTCTGAGATAATGGGGCATTCATGTGCAGTTTTTAATATTGGTAAGATAGGGCTTTAAATCTGCCCTCAATTTTACAAAGAATGAATTGACGTCAGAGGCGTTCTGTAAGTTTTAGTAACGAGAAAAACTCACCACTTCTCGAACCTGGTACCTTACAGCGCGTAGCCAGTTGCTCTACCAACTGAGCTACCCGGTCGTCTGTAAATATGGATATATCGAATGTAATTAATTCTGCACGACTCTTTGAGTAACACAAGATAAAGAGTAGTAGAAGTTACTGGGCCACCCGGTATACAAGTTACAGAGTGGAAGAACCCCGTGGGAATCCGACGTGTCAGTTGTACTTCACTGCAAGCCTAGCAAGTGTTATTAAACGCATGTACGATGGAGTATCGCACCCTGCCTGCATTACACGTGGATTTGTATTCAGGCCACGGCGGCGTCTGTAATAAGTTGTGTAACCGCTACTCTGTGACGTCTTCATCAACGAATCTGACTTGCAAGTTAATTTCCCAGAAGCGCGCCGATCCCAGTGAGATGCATCAAGGAGAAAACCTACTGTATCAGCGCCGTTGTCGATTCAAGGTGCGGAGAAGTGACATCGAGTTTTCAGATCTAAATCAGGCGTGCATTGTTAACATGTGATTTATTAATAAGCAGTAGAAGAAATGTACAGTGAGCTAAATTATAACAAATAATTAAATTTCACTAGACATTTTGGTCAGTAGACCGATATAATGTTATTTTGTCAACTGTCCGAAGACTGGTCTGAGCCCCACAAGTGACACCAACAAAGCAACACACGAGACAACTATGGTCCGTCCACGGCATCTGTAGAGTAGAATGACAAAATAAGATCTCCACGCAAGTGGTATGTGGGAAAGCTAGGGCCAATGACCGCTCTGGGGGGAGGCATTGGTTGAACGAAGCTACCAATCGCTTCCAGGAAGGGGATCATTTCTATCTGAACTGTCTACGAGCATTTTACCCCTTAGCGTCCTCAAACTGATGCTGCCCGCAATACACTCCGACACAGACAGAGTCCGCCCCCATATGCGCCAAGTCACTCTACAGATTTCTGGGACGGATCATAGGCTAGGAGATAATGGGATAGGGTAACCAGTTTCTTTCCCCCTCCATTGCCTACATCGCTGACTAGATACATATTACACTAATCAGTAGGGCTAGGATTTTGATGAAATTGAATCTTTTTTCTAGCAAGTCAGAAACATTGCTGCTTTAGTATTTATATGTTATGCGATAAACTGAGTGTTTTTAGACATAATTTGTTAGGGCATTTTTTTTTGCATTTTTTGCCTGTTTCAACTCATAAGAGCATCTTTTGATTTATTCGGTCATTTTTTAGACATTTTCATTTAATTTTGGCCATAAATCCTTATTATTAATGTAAAATAATCTTTATTTCCTTTTATATTTTCTTTACATATTTTGTCCATTAATATCCATTATTTTGTGTAATATTTTAATCGTCTTTCTACACAAATATTGTCATTTTAACGTACTACACCCCATGTAATGGATCAGTCCAACCACCCCTTCAATATAGACTCCTATATACCTGCTAATTCCGGATAAGAGTGGCCTTGTGGTAGACTACATAGAAACTAAAAGTAAAGTAAATCCATGGCGCTATAGCCCATGAAGGGAAAAGACCGATCAGCTGACTGCCGACCTCACGTCCATATGCGGAAGCAGAGGTGAACGATCATACTTGGAAACTGCTTCAGGTAAAATAATTAATTAAAGTGTACTACTTAGAAAAAATTATGTAAAATTTGATTTAATTACTAGTCTAAATATTAAATAGCACAAAACCTCTTTTCCTACTAAGCCAATTATGTAAGATCAATTTTAGGGCATTTTTAAGGGCATTTTGAAAGATTTTTAGGTCATAAATGCATTGTTTTAGGACATATTTTCATGATTTATAGGTCATCAAAATCCTAGTCCTACTAATCAGACTTCAGCTCTACTTATACATATATTACAAGGTAATTTCCGAGATTGTGCAATGCACTTCACGAACGTGTATTGTACAAAATTTTTTCCACGATCATATTTTTAAAATTGCAAATACAATATATTTTGCAATGAAAATTTAGAGCAATATTATTCCAAAGCCTTCACAATACTATACTGTAATGGGTCTATTTCAGTACAGTTTTACGTTATGAAGATTGGGTTCCCTAGCAACAAGTTTCTGTGTGGGAATTCTAACTTCCAAGGCCTAAGAACAATAGTTGTAAATACAACAAAAGACACAATCGGGCCAAAACAATTGCTCTTCCTCTGACACATATCGTCAAATGAGATGTGCTTCTGATAAAATAGTTGTACGTAGACCGATATGTATCGTCCATATAATTTTGATAGTTTATATCGTGTATTAGTACAGTCAAGAAATCACTCTAATCATAAACAGAGGTGTTAATAACTCATTTATGCAGATTGTGTTTAATACTGTATTAAATTACACCATTACAGTGACTATATTATAATAATGTACTGGAATGCATGTCGTACATCAGCAGCTCCATTTTCTTCCACGTGAGTGGTCTTTATCATGGAGTGGAAATGCTGAAGTTACGATGGACGATTTAGTATGTGCATAAAATTTAACAAGTAATATATAGTTCCAGTTTTCGAAGCAATGCAAAAGTATGGAAGCAGGGCTTTACTGTACCGTTCTGTAGACTGCCATCCTTCATTGAAAGTCGAAATATAACAAGTAATAAAAGCAGACGTTTCGCCGTATATTACTTATACTCGAACAATCACCGACTCCAGTTCTGAGAAGAATCGACCCTTCGGTACGACGTGCTGTTTCTTTTATTCTGCTTCTTTCCCAGTCAAAGAATACGGCAGAATTTTACGCGCATGTTTTCAATTCAGAGACAGAGTTGTATAACTCTACGTTGCTTCCCCCTCGAAATCGACTCTAAACTCATATGGCTATAATAAAAATGTGTTACTAAACAACACGCTAAAGTTACCTATAAGTTAACATAAAGTAGCCATTTTATTAAATTAATTTTTTTAATTAATTCACAATCGCATGTTTACATTCATACTAGTAATATGAATAACGGTTAGCACGCCTGATCGTGAAACGAGCGGGCCCGGGTTCTAATCCTGGTTGGGGCAAGTTATTGCCTGAGGTATTATCCAGGTTTTCCCTCAAGCAATTGAAGCAGAATTCGGTAACTCAGCGTTGGACCTCGGATTCATTTCGCCATCATAATGACGCTTGTTCTATTTATTTCAGGATGTCAATCATTTTTAATATGATGAATATAAATGTTCGTTTTAGCCCAGATCACATATAGATTGCTCATTCCTATGTTAAAATCGGTTGCTCTTTGAAGAGAACAACCGCCAGGATCGCCACCCGTCCGCCGTAAACGAACACGAGATGGCAGTACAGTCGCTAATGCAATTCAAATGGTAGTTATGACGTGACTCCTTATGTAACAACTAGATGGCAGCATAGTAAACCTGACAAAAGTTGTTACCGTCAAAACCTATAACGCCGAACAATCTGGGTATACAGTATATTATGATCTAGGGTTTTAGTTAGAACCCTGAATCTATCCTGAATCTACAAAAGATGTTCTAACAGTTATGATGTTCATGATTTTTAGTTGTCTTAATTAATAGGTTATTTAGCGTCAATGGAATTGGTGTTAGTGAGATGGTATTTGGAGCGATGAGACCAAGAATTCGCCATAGATTACCTGACATTCGCCTTATGGTTGGGGAAAATCTAGGAAAAACCCAATTGGGTAATAAGCCCAAGCGGGAATCGAACCTATAGAGTTAAACTTTTCTTGTACACAACGACACTTAAGAATACACGGATTCTTTATACGAAAGACTGATATCTCGAGTTGCCTATAGATCTACTTCATGTCCATTGGACTTTACTGTTTACGGCTTAACTTCCGCTCCTTAGTAATTTCATACATGTTTCTTGTTTTACCAATGTAGGCCTACATTCTTTATTAAAGTGTCGATAGTAAAAATTGCATGTTCTAGTGTACACAGTGTAAATAATTCTAATTGTAAATATTATTGCAATTGTTAAAGTGGTCCATGTTTTGTTCTCCGTCACTTTACTACGAAATAAGAGAAGTGTGAGGCGTCAGAAGTCTTTCCCTTGCTGGATGTACGCCCGTCGTCTACTTAAAAACTCCAAGCAATAGTACAGGGACATCATTTCAATTTTACTTCAATTTTTATTGTACCTGAGTTTTTTAATGTACTTCACTCCCACTCCCTCTACTAGTAAACTTCCAATTGCCCTCCACACAGAACCAAGGCCGCGTATACTGAGTTAGTGAGTATAGTACGTTCCAGAAATATGTTCGCGTTTTCTAGTCACGAAAGAGCTTTCAATATTGAATCATATTTTCGCACCGGTACTGTCGTCCGTTTGCCTACGTCGCATCCCGGTTCCGCCCCCTCGCTTCTGCTCCCCTTCCCCTCCGTAAAGGCTAGTGACTGGGCTGTCTTAGCTCTTATCTGAAAACATAAATTTATGTTAGGAATAGGACGTCTACGTAATATTATACAACCGTTTAAAATAACTTAAATAAAAAGATCTCGTTAAGTAATTAACTATCACGTGATTTCCCCCCTTTCTACGACCCTGCGACAAAACCACTTGGACGGATAGTAGATAGCATGTCTGAGTAATTTAACTTTTCGGATCGGGCAGAAGTGAAGACTAAATTTACAGTACGCAAGTTACTCTTTTATAGAATAGGTACAGAATTATTTCAACGTGAGTTACTAGTGCGAAGGACGAAACTGCTAATTGGAATTAGGTACAATAGTCTAATATGCACAAAAGAACTGAAGCCTGTATCAAAATGAACGGCCACCATTTTAAAAAATGTGTTTAAATATCCACATTATGACTATTTTTTTTTTTCAATTTAACTTCATTCTCTAAATTGTACGCTAATGTGCTGTAGACAGTATAATATACCTACACTGCATAATGAATACGTCCGAATGGATAGCTGAGTTCGTGAGTAAAAACACTCATTGTTAATACAGTACTGTATTTTGATTAAACAAAAACCTAATGAAAATGATCAAACTCAAAATCGCGATATTTCCTAGTTTACGTAAATGGATGAACTACTTTTCTTCCCTCCTATACCTAGTAAAGTGATTTTTTGGTATTTTACGCCAGTATCATCGAACTCCATTCGTGGAAGAGAGTAGAAAACGGTGTTTCCGGTTCTCGAAATTAATCCAAAGGTATAGCCAGGTTAATATTAGAAATGTTAGTAAAAATAAATTGATGTCCCTGTACTTACTATTGTAGCCTCTTGGCACAAATCACGGTCCCGAGTAATATCCTATATATTTTTTCTTTCAATTCAGGATTTTCGTAAAATAGTATATTAGGACATTTTTCGTCACGTTCCTTCCATGAACACGTTCTCAGATTTTTTAAAAAGTCTACTGGAATACACTATCCTATGTGGAATACAATTTCTGACATTCAGTTTCGAATTCATTCAACCTAATTAATCTCAACCGTAAGCGTTAGGGCCTACAGTCCTTTTTATAAAGACCTTCATGCAGCTAACGTAAAAAAGGGCAAATAAAGATTCTGTACTCACCACCTCTGCTAGGATAAGTTATACTATCACGATCTCATCAACACTCACCTGAAAACAGAACAAATAAAACATTAAAATTCGAGTTCCAGGTTAAACTATATAAGAGACATTATTCCAGAGCTATACAAGTTTTCATTACACATTTATAATTGTCCTCGCAGTTGTTTAGGGGCTGCAGAATTACCGGGACGCCCGTCTTAAATATGAACGTACTCCCCTTCCAAGTCGTAAATGAAGTTCACACAAATTGGGTCACCGGCAGTTGCTGCCGGGTGGAAATAAAAAAAAACATCCACATCCACACAGCAGATACGTAAGAGTCCTTTAAAGCGTTTTATCGACATTCATCTTCCTTAAAGAGTCGAATAGTCCAATGGCTTGAACATCGGTTTTCCGCAGAAGCCCCGAGTTCAAACCCCATTTCAGGGCATGTGATTTTAATCGGTTATTTAATGACACTGTTCAATCCCGTATCACCGAGCGTATGTGCGAATGATGATAATTGGTATTTTGGAAGGATGAATTTGAGGATTCCTTACGGGATTACATGACGTTTATATCACAGCTGCGGAAAATTTCGAAAAAAAGATGATCGACCTAGTAGCCTACACTGACGTTAAAAGTTATCTGACCTCACTAATCGATAGTGTTCGATAATTTGTTCGTGTAAGTATCGCTTCTTTAGTTATTACTTATATAAATAGTAATAGTCAGTGTCGCCAATAGTACATAAATATACCCGCATAATAAAATTCAAAATTTCAGCCTCCTCTAATTATAATTATAAAAAAGACTAGATTTAGCGGGAGACGGCTGATAATGTCAATTATGAGAATAATTTGTACTTACTGTAAACTACATCAACATTCTCCCAAATACTTTTTTACCCGTCCCAATAACAGAGTCACCTATTGAGAACTAGTGGAACTATTTCAATTTGTTATATCTTTGGTTCTAACTTTTCCCGTGGTTAGAAAATTCGCTAAAACCGATCATAAAATTGGAGAGAATATATAGCCTATCAATATAATTAATTATTTATTCAGTCTTATGGCTTGATTTTGTCGAATATCCTTTTGAGAAGATTGAGTCTATATGGAGATGAAATTATTGGGGATCATCAGTGTGGTTTCAGGCGTAATAGATCGACTATTGATCAGATTTTTTTGTATTCGACAGATATTGGAGAAAAATGGGAGTATAAGGGTACAGTACATCAGTTATTCAAAGATTTCAAAAAGGCGTATGACTCAGTTAAGAGAGAAGTTTTATATAATATTGTTATTGAATTTGGTATTCCCAAGAAACTACAGTAGTTCGATTAATTAAAATGTGTCTTAATGAAACTTACAGCGGAGTCCGTATAGGCCAGTTTCTATCTGATGCTTTTCCAATTCACTGCTGGCTAAAGCAGGGAGATGCACTATCACCTTTACTTTTTAACTTCGCTCTAGAATATGCCATTAGGAAAGTTCAGGATAACACAGAGGGTTTGGAATTGAACGGGTTACATCAGTTTCTTGTCTATGCGGATGACGTGAATATGTTAGGAGAAAATCCACAAACGATTAGGGAAAACGCGGAAATTCTACTTGAAGTAAGTAAAGACATAGGGTTGAAAGTAAATCCCGAAAAGACTAAATATATGATTATATCTCGTGATGAGAATATTGTACGAAATGGAACTATAAAAGTTGGAGATTTATACTTCGAAGAGGTGGAAAAAATTCAAATATCTTGGAGCAACAGTAACAAATATAAATGACAATCGGGAGGAAATTAAACGCAGAATAAATACCGGGAAATCCCTGCTATTATTCGGCTGAGAAGCTTTTGTCATCTAGTCTGCTGTCAAAAAATCTGAAAGTTAGAATTTATAAAACAGTTATATTACCGGTTGTTCTGTATGGTTGTGAAACTTCGACTCTCACTTTGAGAGAAGAACAGAGATTGAGGGTTTTTGAGAATACGTTTCTTAGGAAAATATTTGGGGCTAAAAGGGATGAAGTTACAGGAGAATGGAGAAAGTTACACAACGCAGAGATGCACGCCTTGTATCCTTTACCTGACATAATTAGGAACATTAAATCCAGACGTTTGAGATGGGCAAGGCATGTAGCACGTATGGGCGAATCCAGAAATGCATATAGAGTGTTAGTTGGGAGGCCGGAGAGGAAAAGACCTTTAGGGAGGCCGAGACGTAGATGGGAAGATAATATTAAAATGGATTTGAGGGAGGTGGGATATGATGATAGAGACTGGATTAATCTTGCTCAGGATAGGGACCAATGACGGGCTTATGTGAGGGCGGCAATGGACCTCGGTTTTCTTAAAAGCCAATAAGTAAGTAAGTAAGTAAGTAAGTAAGTAAGTCTTATTGCTTGAACATTGATTATATATAAAACAAAACACTTATGTTTTACATCTTCTTTAGTCTTAATACTAACGTTTTCCCCCTTGTAGGGCATCTTCAGGTACGAGATATAACAGATATTCATCTAAAATCAATTATAAAACTTTGCTTTACATTTTGAAATGACATAAATAGAGTGAAATATAACATAGTAACAATACTAATCATCCAAAACAACATTAAAAAAGATCATAACAAATATTAAGAACAAAATTAAAACAACGTAAGCTTGCATAGCTATGAAGTAATACTGAATACGCAGTGTTGGCATACAAAGTAGATCTCAATACATTGGTATCCTGAATATATTGTACTGTTGCCAATAACTTGTTGAAAGTGAATAGAGAAACATACAGAGAGTAGTAATCAATGTGCTGATCATAGTAAAATCAATAAATTACTAGAAATATAATATAAACCTGATATTACTAAATGTAGAGTCGTAAAAGCAAATATGAACTGGCTAATTTCGATGGAGCGAGTAAAATTCTTGTTAAGTGTTCTGTGCTCTCCTACAAAATCATGCGAAAATTCTAAATCATCACCGTACACAGGTTTTCTGAAATGTTGAAATGTACAACAAATACATCGTTAGTAGTACATTATGCAACGAGCCTATATATATATATATATATATATATATATATATATATATATATTTTAATTGGGTTATTTTACGACGCTGTATCAACATCTAGGTTATTTAGCGTCTGAATGATATGAAGGTGATAATGCCGGTGAAATGAGTCCGGGGTCCAGCACCGAAAGTTACCCAGCATTTGCTCGTATTGGGTTGAGGGAAAACCCCGGAAAACACCTCAACCAGGTAACTTGCCCCGACCGGGATTCGAACCCGGGCCACCTGGTTTCACAGCCAGACGCGTTGACCGTTACTCCACAGGTGTGGATACGAGCCTATAATGGTAGTAATTAAGACGAGAGTATGTTTATGAAACGAGCGCAAGCGAGTTTCATAATTTTCATACGAACGTCTTAATTACCATTATAGGCAAGTTTCATACGACTTTTTATGCTCGACCATATTTCTAACTTGAAATTATTCATAAGTATTCATATTATTCTTATCTGATTGGGAGCGGAAGTGACCTTGTGCAATCTCGTAAATTGTGAGATGTGCGCAGACGCGAAAGTATTGATTTTTTCCGAGGAACAAATATCATTGACCTCGATATAATCTAGAGAGTAAAATGAACATTAATCTTGATATAAACTGGAAATTGATTTAGACATTGAAAAACGAGATGACAAATTGAATTTATTTGAATGTTATTCAGAATTAACGCTAATTATTATAGTAACAGAACATAACCTTCTGCGACAATATTGGATTTCCATCCTCCGTGACGTTTCGCTAGTTGGCTTGCGATTGCATATCCGAGAATAATCTATACTTGCGCTTTCATATTGTTTGGTATTTTGTGATTGGTGGTACACCTGAACTTTAATGAATAGATGTACTTTAATGAGGTCCATTAAAGGGCTGCTACCAGGTGTATAATTACTACATTTCGGCATGGTCGAGCATAAAATAAATATTGCAACGACTGAGTATAGCAGAGGGGGAGGCGAAGGCAGACCGTGCATGGTAGAGTTATTGCAGTAGCCGTAATGTTGTCATAGAAACATAACGATTTCCTCTAAAACGGTAAATGTTAGATAAACTTAAATAAGTTTTTCAAATTTCTCCTTATGATCTTACCAGTTTCATTTTGTTCCAGAGGTTACCATCCACCCTCTATACGTTTCTCATAAATGTGCACGAAAGATCTTGTGCAAGTTACCCAGATGCAAACGCTGACAGTTGGCGAGAATCCAACACCGGACTCTAAGGAGTGAACTTCTAGAAATCTCAAGGATTCGGCAATAAGTTGCATCTGCAATGATAAAAAGCTTTCCAGAATATTGGTTTGTGTGTTGCTAACGCGATGGAGAAAGTAGTTCCTAGCGTGAAGCTGTATTCAATTTTAGTTTTCTTTATGAATCCATTTTTTTTTTCCCTTGGCTACCTCGTTGCTATAGTGACTTATCAAAGCCCCATTACTCGCAGTCACGAGATGTCAAGGAAAATGATAAATGGATATTTATTTTTGCAACATTTCTCTAGCTTCTGTATAATAAAAAGACTACATGAATGGCGAAGCATGACCTGTAAGGATAAATTGTCCATTATGCGTTACGACACATTGTGATAAGTTTCAATGAAATATAACACCAATAGCAATAGTAAATAATAATAATAATAATAATAATAATAATAATAATAATAATAATAATAATTGTAATAATAATAAATATCATCATCATTATGATCATTCAAACAAGTATAAAGCCCAAGATCCGTTAGGGTCTCAGTGAGTTATTCTCGGTCCACCTTTTTTTTTTTGGATGGTCTAAAGATCTCTTCCCTTGAGAACGGTATTGAAGCATGGCTTTAGGAAGTCTAATAATAATAATAATAATAATAATATTTAAATTATGGTTTATTTAACGACGCTCGCAACTGCCGAGGTTATATGAGGGGCTCACAACCAGAGTGGACCAAGTCCACCAGTGATCAATTTGTGGATTAATACAATTTCGGATGAAGAAAACTTAGATTTATTCATTGCCATGACAAACAAAGTCAATAACTCATTTGTTACTCCTTGTCTCACTCCGATTTTTGTTGTTCCAGTAGTAGAAAACCTCGAGGTACATGGAGCTAGACGAATGGTATGATAGTCACGAGGCACGAAGTTTCATCTTACACTTACTTTCATGTCACCACGTGTTTTTTCTATTTTTCTTTAGTTCATTATTTAACCACGCTGTATCAACTACTCGGTTATTTAGCGTCGATGAAACTGATGTTATCGAGATTGTATTTGTCGAGAAGAGGACAAGAATTTCCACAGATTACCTGGCATTTGGCTTACGGTTGGGAAAACCCACGGGAAAAACCGAACCAAGTAATCAGTCCAAGTGGGAATCGAATCGAACGCAACTCTGGATCGACAAGCAAACCAAAACGTTACAATTTTTCTCTCCTTGTAGGCCAAGTATAGGCCTATACGTTTCACGTCAATATTGTTAGTTATGCCCTCATATCTATTGACACAGAGAAATGTAAATAGGCCTAATACTGAAAACGGGCTAACATCCATTACCCTAGCCAGGATTTGAAACTGCAGTCGTGCATAACACGCGACACTAAATCTGCACAATTTTACCGTGGAAACAAATTTATTAAAATAAATTGCCTCTTTCCAAATCCTTCCCATTGCTATATATGTACATTAACTGAATATATTTACCCAATTTGAATACATTCCTGTGGCGCACATATGTAGTATGACAGTGCGTGTATTAGTCTAGGCCAGTTCTGTCAACAAATGCAGAGGTTGGATTCAATTTATATTCTCATCAACACAGGGGTTATGTGTACACTATTTAAAATTTTACTGACACAACATAACATATTACTAGCTACTTTACATAGGCTACATTAATTTCAACGGAGTATTTTAAAGCGTTGCTATGATTCATATGGTAAGGATATTAGAGCATTTTATTGCTTGCAGTGCAAGCATTATTTCCTATTTTATGAACCTTTGAACTATCATGGAGGTCATATTCTTTTCGGAGCTCATGTGATATTTAGGAATACATAGGTACAACGTAAGTCTGTTCTAGCACAAAAATTAGGCGTGATTTGATTACTAGTCATTTTTATACCTGAAGTAGAGAAGCATTTGTTTGCTACGACTGTAGAGCTAGCTAGAACTTTAATGTAATATCGACATGCAATGCATATGCATTCGTACTTACTTACTTACTTACTTATGGCTTTTAAGGAACACAGAGGTTCATTGCCGCCCTCACATAAGCCTGCCATCGGTCCCTATCCAGAGGAAGATTAATCCAGTCTCTATCATCATATCCCACCTCCCTCAAATCCATTTTAATATTATCCTCCCATCTATGTCTCGGCCTCCCTAAAAGTATTATTCCCTCCGGCCTCCCAACTAACACTGTATATGCATTTCTGGATTCGCCCATACGTGCTACATGTCCTGCCCATCTCAAACGTCTGGATTTAATGTTCCTAATTATGTCAGGTGAAGAATACAATGTGTGCAGTTCTGCGTTGTGTAACTTTCTCCATTCTCCTGTAACTTCATCCCTTTTAGCCCCAAATATTATCCTAAGAACCTTATTCTCAAACACCCTCAATCTCTGTTCCTCTCTCAAAGTGAGAGTCGAAGTTTCACAACCATACAGAACAACCGGTAATATAACTGTTTTATAAATTCTAACTTTCAGATTTTTTGACAGCAGACTAGATGACAAAAGCTTCTCAGCCGAATAATAGCAGGGATTTCCCGGTATTTATTCTGCGTTTAATTTCCTCCCGAGTGTCATTTATATTTGTTACTGTTGCTTCAAGATATTTGAATTTTTCCACCTCTTCGAAGTATAAGTCTCCAATTTTATATTTCCATTTCGTACAATATTCTGCTCACGAGAGACAATCATATACTTAGTCTTTTCGGGATTTACTTCCAAACCTATCGCTTTACTTACTTCAAGTAGAATTTCCGTGTTTTCCCTGATCGTTTGTGGATATTCTCCTAACATATTCACGTCATCCGCACAGACAAGAAGCTGATGTAGCCCGTTAAATTACAAACCCTCTCTGTTATCCTGAACTTTCCTAATGGCATATTCTAGAGCGAAGTTAAAAAGCAAAGGTGATAGTGCATCTTCTTGCTTTAGCCCGCAGTGAATTGGAAAAGCATCAGATAGAAACTGGTCTATGCGGACTCTGCTGTAAGTTTCACTAAGACACATTTTAATTAATGTGCATTTATACAAAACAATAAAGATATACGTCTTGTACAGACGTTAAAGTTATGTTATCTATAGAGAGAGCAATAGTCATATACACATATATAGGGAAATGCCTGGTTTGTGAAGTATAATGAAAAGTCAACGACAAAAACAGACGTCATATTTTACTTTAGACAAACAGAATTTATTACAATAACATAATAATAATAATTTATTTATTTAATCTGGAAGAGCTAAGGCCAGTAGGCCTTCTCTTCCGCCCAGCCAGACTCTAACATATGATGTACCTATGTAATAAATCTGCAGTCCACTTGTATATCAATCCAAAATTCATAATAAATATACCTGGTGTAGGGGCGACATTTAGGGGCCTGATTTTAACATTTAAAACAATTAATAATTTGAGTAGTACTACTAAAGAAAAGAAGTGCGAAAACTGTACTCTTAACATAAAAATGTTCCACTTTTATAACAGACCAAACAGTAACAGTAGAGTTGATGATGCTAGAGCTTGGACAATAAAATACTTTATTGAGGCTTCTGTTGTGTATACATTCTTATTAGTTGATATTAGAGGAATAAATGATAATAAATTAATTTCTAATCCTATTCATGCCCCTAATCATGAATTTGATGAAATTGAAATTAATATACCTCTTATTAGAGTTGTTAACAAGAGGATTTTTGTTGAATTGTTGGTCATTAGAGAAGAGAGGATTTCCTCTATAAATGGGGTATGAACCCATTAGCTTATTTAGCTTACTTTTCTAGTATAATGTATATTTATTATACATTTTGGTGTATGATGCACAAAAATTTTTGATATTTTAGGTAATAGTTTAATTCTATTAAATGTAATAAAGGTAATTTTAAATTACTTTATTTATCCTATCATGATAACCCTTTATTCAGGCACTTTATTTTTTGTTATTTTAAGATAATGTGTTCTTTATTGGTTCTACATTTATGAATTATGATAATTATTCTATTAAATGTTGGTAATTCGATTTTTTGTTAATATAAGGTTATATATACATATAAATTAATTATTTAAATAAAATAACCTATTTTACTAAAAAATAGGTTTATTTATATTATAATAATTAATTTATATATAATACAGATTATCTATGAATATACAGCATTATTGTTGAAAAATAGAGGTATATATATATATGATTTATATTAATATAAATCTAAATTATTAGTATATATATTATTTATATAAAAAATATATTCTTGTTAAATCTATTTATTAATAATTGATTATTTAAAATAGGTCCTTATATATATATACATATATAAAATAAATAATTGACGGGATATAATTATTACCGATAGTGATATTAAACCTTTAATGTATAAATAATAGTAACAGTATAACTACAGATCTCATTTAATAATTAAAAAAAAAATGAGATCTGTAGTTATACTGTTACAACAAATGAAAGACCAACTAGTTCACTGAAATGAAACCAATACGGTTTTCCTACATTTATGTACGTAAATTATGTATCGTATAAGTAGGATAAGAAGTTAAAACTAGGCCTATGTGTAGAAACTGGAAATGTACTGTAAAATGGGGGAAAACAGGTACATGGGTCATTAAAATATACTCCTTGGCACACCTTTCTAAATGTAAAACATAGTTTTTGAGTTTATGTTAAAAATATACCTTTCTTCGTCCTACTATATATAGAGTGGTTCATAAGTACCTGTAAAAGCTTTGTGGGTGTAATGTAGAAGTAAAAATTAGACTAAAATATTCAATACTCGTACAACTTTTCTCGCAAATCCTTACTTTCAGAGTTATGATGCATAATGTCCAGATTGGTAGACATAAAAAACATAGGCGAGTAAAGCCTTCGGATGTGTCACGTTCGCATGTATAGCGACTACGGTAGATGTTTGTTATTCGCGCGCCCCACTACAATTGATTCCGATCTGATAGGACTTTGTTCACTGTACTGGAATGTTACAGACCCCGTTCAACTCAATCCGAGTTCGCTGCTGTAGTTATACGTTCGGAATTTGAGTGGCATAAACGAGCACCTCAGACGATCCCAAAGGTAGAAGTCCGAAGGTTCAGGTCTGGTGACCTAGCTGGCCAAGCAACTGGTCCTGCACGACCTATCCTACCGTACAAAACTGAAGCCTACTGAACTAGTGACAGAATGAATGTGTACTTACGAGACGTGGTGAATTACAACAAAGCTATACAACTAAACATACCAACGTACAGTACTTAAAGTCCTATGATATCAGAATCAACTATTGTGGGGTGTAGGAATAATAAACACCTACAATAGCCGCTATGTAGGTGAACGTGATACATTCGAAGGCTTTACTGGCCCATGTTTTTTTATACAGGGACATCATTTTATTTTTACTAACATTTTTAATATTAACCTGTCTATACCTTTAGAGAACCGGAAACACCGCTTGCTCCCCCCTCCAAGACTTGAGTTCGATGATACTGGCGTAAAACCCAAATCACTCTACTAGGTATAGGATGGAAGAAAAGTAGTTCATCCATTTACGTAAACTAGGGAATATCGCGATTTTGAGTTTGATAATTTTCATTAGGTTTTTCTTTAATCAAAGTACAGTACTGTATTAAGAATAAGTGTTTTTACTCACGAAGTGAGTTATCCATGCGAACGTATTCATTATGCAGTGTATATTATACTGTCTACAGCACATTAGCGTACAATATAGAGAAAGAAGTTAAATTGAAAAATAATCATAATATGAATATTTAAACACAATTTTGAAAATGGTAGCCGTTCATTTCGATACAGGCTTCAGTTCTTTTGTGCATATTATCGCACTATAGACTATTACATCTAATTCCAATTGCCAGTTTCGTCCTTCGTACTAGTAACTCATGTTGAAATAATTCTGTACCTACTCTACGTACTGTGAATTCAATCTTCACTTCTGCCCGACCCGAAAATATAAAATTACTCAGACATGCTATCTACTGTCCGTCCAAGTGGTTATGCCGCAGGATTGTAGAAAGGGAGGAAATCACGTGACAGTTAATTACTTAACGAGGCCCTTTCATTTAAGTTAAATTAAACAGCTGTATAATATTACGTAAACGTCCAATTCCTAAGAGAAATTAATGTTTTCAGAAAAGAGCTAAGACAGCCCAGCTATTACAGAGGGGCGAGCAGAAGCAGGTGGGGGAAATCGGGATGCGACGTAGGCAAACGGACAGTACCTGTGCGAAAATATGATTCAACATTAAAAGCTCTTTCGTCACCGGAAAACGCGAACATATTTCTAGAACGTACTATACTCAGTAACTCAGTACTGCTTACTATCTGCGGTCTTGGTTCTGTGTGGAGTTGGAACTTCCTTAGTAGTGGGAGTGAAGTACATTCAAAAACTCAGGTACAATAAAAATTGAAGTAAAAATAAAATGATGTCCCTGTATATGCCAAGATAGGACATCATGCATCATAACTCTTAAAGTAAGGATTTGCGGAAAAAAGTTGTATCGAATATTTCAGTCTTATTTTTACCTCTAAATTACACCCACAAAATTTGTACAAGTACTTATGAATTATTGTCCTATATACGAGCAGTATTTCATACATTTTATTCACCTGGAAGGCCTATATAGATTATGTTACTGGATTTGTTCAGCATTAACATTAACACATTGCCAACAGCGGGAATTATCCACGCACGGTATTACAGATACCGAATACACAGAAAAACTCGTGCATATGATTCCATTAACCTGTGCCGATGGCAGCTAGTGGAGCTTTAGTGATCCATTCCGATAGCTGTGACATTTATGTGGGATATATAATGGATATGCAACTTTTTTATTCTTTTGTAGATACGTTATTGTAATACCTCACATACTGGAGGCAGAAAGGCATTCATAAAGTAGACCTATGAATTTATGTCATTACGAATGTGATAATCCAATTATGAAAACACCAGGAATAGAAAACTCAGTTCTCTAAATTTACTGGTAGAAATAAATAATATGTAGGAGAAAGGGGAGCAAAACCGAATAACGGAGCACAAACGGGACCTGCTCTATTTCCTCTGCACAATGTCTCCATCACGCAGTTGTTGTGGAAAGTACTTAGCAAGAAGCAAATCAGTGTCAGAGAAACATTCAGAGGACAAAGGAACGTTTCACAGCGTTTAAAAGTGGAAAACATTACAGTAGTTTTGTGAGTTAAAATATAAATTTTAATGTTATTAATCTGTTCAACAATAAGTTACTAATTTGGTAAATATAATTTAACTACTGCATATTTCCAACAAACAGTCTATATTAGCTTCACTTTACTAATTTCATTGTTTAAGTAGATGTAATTGCGTCCTTGAGATAGCGTATCATAGTCAAAATGATGTCACGGGGCAGAACCAAACACCGTAGATACCCGATTGTGTCCGTAACATTCGTTTTGCTACTTTCTTATACCTTTAGAAATAACTATGGTGCAAACCTACATAGAAGAGGAAATCCGACCGTCAAAATTTGGACAAGGACAACATGCGAGGAGCACTGGAAGAAGTTAGTAACGGAAGGATGGGTTACAAAATGGCTGCAGCTATTTTTAATATTTCGCAGTCTGGTCTGGAAGAAAGAATGAAGAAAGTATAGCATACAATTCCGGTAAAAGACGCTTCGAGCGAAGATAATGTTTGACAAACTCGACCACAAGACATTTCGGTGATTCCACGTTCCAAATAGGAAGACAGAGTAAATCATCGTGGAAAACAGCTGTTCTTAGAGTCTCCCTACAAAAGTGAACTTGACACAAATCAGACGCCAAAAAGAAAGGGGAAAAATTCAGCAGAAAATGGAAAAAGCAAACGTCCTAGAAGACTATGAAGACTACGTACACTTCATAGACGAAGATAGCTATGAAAAAGAAATCGCCAATTACAGTACTGCAATACAAAACATCCAGATGAATGGATAAATTGCAGAAAATGTGCAAAATGGGCTCATGAGAGATGCACTGATTGGCCCAAGAAGGCACTAGATTATTTTAAATGTGATGGATGTTGATAAATATCCATAATAGAGACTTTATGGACTTAACTCGATTATGCGTCCGGAAGTGCCCGGTTGTGCCCGAACTCACAAGGCAAAACCGTAAATTACAGACTTTTTAATTTGTACATAATTTTTTTATTAAAGTTTTTCTTTCATGTACTATTTTTAGGCACTCCGTAGTTAATAAAACCAATGTTCAGTCAACAGACTAATGAGCAAGCTTCGAGACTTCGGACCCAATAGAGCAGTTCAGTGGGAAATCAGCGTAACGGCGTACTGAGTGTAGTGTTAAAGCGTATAGAGGGTGGGAGGTCTCTAGAATAAATGCCAACAAATACGCAAAGAAAAACGCTCTGGATTTGAAGGTTCTGACGAGTAATTTGGATTTCATACAAACTGTGTCTGAAACTACTACACTGTTAGAAAAGTCAGAGCAAGAGAGCCGGAAGCCCTCAAATTATTTTAGAAAATGACACAGAGAATTAATGCGACACCAAGTACACCGGTTACTGAACGTGTAAAATAGAAGTGGAAATCAATTTTATGTAAAAATAACGGATATGGAACATTGTGTAACATAAACAGCAAATTAGTGGACATAGTCACCCGAGAATAAATGACTGTCTCTTAGAGACTGCAATGATGTTAGGTTTTTCGTTTTGTTCCTATTACGTCATGCGACATAGAGCGCAGCTTTTCAAAGTACAAAGTTTGGCAGATAACCGAAAAAGATTTACGTTCGAGACACTGAGAATGTATCTTGTAGTACATTGCAATTCGGTACTGTAACTGCACTTCCTAAAGACGACCAATAGGATAAATGAAAAAATTAAAATTGCTACATGTCTATTTCCACCATTAACACTGTGTATAATTAAACACAAATGCATATAAAAGACAGGAGAATAAATGCTTTTCACATTATTTTGATATTGTCATTGTGTAATGTATATTTACTTTCAGAATGTACATATATGTGTGTTTCCCCATACTACCGTACTCTACTCTAAATAGCAACGTTGTTACCTCAACACATCTCTACCTACCTGCAGCGAATCAGCAACCTATAGTACATGCACAGTAAACTTATTGTATCGGGTCCAAAGTCTCGAAGCCTGCTGATGAGTAATAGACCTTTCCCTTAGCTACCTGATTCTGCCCCCGCTCCCTAGTTAAGGGAACCAGGTAGTGATTAGAGGTCAAAAATCCGATTTTTTATTTTGTATTTTAAAATAAAGTACAAAACTGTTCTTTAAAACAATATAAATATTATGGGAGTATTTCTGCATATAACTTAAGCCTTTTAAATGACCTCTTTAAATTTGGCGGTGCATGTATTTTATGCATTCTTCTTTTTTTAAAATGCAGTTTTCAATATGTTGACATTTTTCAAACTTAAGTGCATTTTTCTCTGAAGCTACTGTATCAATTTACATGAAATTTTCACAGAGTTTTCTGCAGCTTGTGTTCTACATACTACACCTACGGGTTTAAGAATATCACACACATAACACGAGAAAAAAATATATATGCATTGAAAAAAAATTGTAAAAAATGTTAAGCAAAGTTCAATATTTTTTCTGTCTCACTAGTGGTGAAGTATTTAACTAAATTTTGCTTTAGAATTTACAATACACATTACTAGATAATTTTAAAAAGTACAAGGAATATGAGTAAAGATTGTAGCAAGTAATGTGCACCTGAAGAATCAAGCACACTTAGCAGCGTGGGAAAACAAGTTATCAGTTAGGACCTTTCTTTTGCATTTGGATACGAAACAAAATAGGCGTTGTCTTTTATACCACTGAATTTAGAATGACTGATTGTATAAGCCAGGAAATTTTTATTCCATTCTGACTAATAGAAGCCTAGAAATACTGAACTGAACTTTTGTATTGACATTTTTTAATCGCACAAGCACCACTACCCAGTTCCCTTAAAAGACACGAGAATTTAGCCACTAAACTAAACCGAGGAGACTTTGGAAAACGGAAAAGAGTTTAGTTTAAGAAATATTATGTTGTTTCGTTGTAGGCCTATGTGTTACCGTGCGCACTATCTCCTTTCTGGGACTTAGAAAATGTCTGTGCGACAAGACTTTTTTTCTAAGATTGTACTGTACTAAGTTAATTTTGTACAATGAATTTGTAGCACTAACATACTTGAATGTCTCATATCCCAATAATTACCAATTTCCGGACCTATGTTTATATAACTTTTTTTGTCGTGTAGGGCCTACATGGTGTTGAATCTAACCCTGAAACTTGGCTGTGTATTTTTTAAACACACAGTAGACATATTCCCGCCAAAAGCTCTGTACATTCACGACATAGTGCAAAAGCCCAAAAACCTCACACCACAATATTTCACGATATAATATCCCAAATAGACAAAGCCTCTTCAGGAAAATTAAACTGTATGTCCATTATTAATCAGAGAATGTACTGCAATGCTAACAAAAAACCGCAGAACAGTAGAGTAAACAACGCTTTTGGTTTCAAAATTAAATGTAATTTAAAATAG
Source organism: Periplaneta americana (assembly GCF_040183065.1). Taxonomy (NCBI): domain Eukaryota; kingdom Metazoa; phylum Arthropoda; class Insecta; order Blattodea; family Blattidae; genus Periplaneta; species Periplaneta americana. The sequence continues at coordinate 37,077,084 of NC_091117.1, forward strand.
GTACTAATTGTACAAGGTTTCCTGGCACTCGGCGGGATTTTATCTTCTTGTTATGACGATAATAATAATAACAATATTACTATTATTGCCGCTAGGTACTGCGCCCTGCGGAGTATTTACTGCGCATTTTTCATTTAACCACGAGCCAAACGTTTGTTGCGGTTCAGATGTGATATTGATTGCTTGCAATACAGACCGCAGTCCCCAGTGTAGCAACAATGTGTACCTGGCTACGTGTTACTCTGTTCTAGCTGCTCTCTGGAGCGATTGGACGTCCCGTTGACAAATTGTTAGCTCTACATCACAATGAACTGCACTTCATTTATTTCGTTCACTTGGCATTATTTAAATACAGAAAAGACAGTACCTTTTTATATCGCGACCCGCAATCAAACCCGCAGTACACTGTAACATATTAGTTTATTGTGTCTGCCCTATTATTTCTTACTTTTTCTCCTTTATCCACCAGTAAGGCTGAAGAAAAGTATTTACAGTGGGTGATCAAATTATTAGGGGCACTTGGTAAAAGTAGGAATTTCGTCTTCAAATTCAAATAAAACACAAGCAATTTGGATTTTCTTAACTGGAAAAGCTTTATTACTCTAAATAGTGTTTCATAAACAATATTATTACATATTTAATTGTATAATAATGAATATGGAATGACATAAACAAGAAAACTAATATTTTGTCACACATCCCTTTGTTCTGAAGGAACGGCTTCTTTCACAAGTCCGTGAATGGTTTCCAGATGGTATTTTGTGTTCATGCACGACTCTGCGCCCTGACACAAGGCAAATAAGGTGACAAAATTCCTGTCTGACAACAAAATTAGGGTTCTGGATTGGTCTCGTAACTCTCCGAACCTTAATACGATTGAAAATATTTGGGGCTAATGAAGAGGCAAATTCATTCGGAAATTATTACAAATAAACAATCTTTAATAGAAAAATTGATCAATATGTGGCATGACAGCCAAGAAATTAAAAACAATTGTCTTCAATGCCAAAGTATGCCAAAGAGAGTTAAAACTGTAATTGCTGCAAAGGGATGTGTGACAAAATATTAGTTCTCTTGTTTATTTCATTTCATATTCATTATTACACAAATAATTATGTAATAGTATTGTTTATAAAACACTATTTAGAGTAATAAAGCTTTTCCAGTTAAGAAAATCCAAATTACTTGTGTTTTATGTGAATTTGAAGACGAAATTCCTACTTTTACAAAGTGTCCCTAATAATTTGATCACCCACTGTACATCAGAGTAGTAAATAGTTTCTATATTATTATATTATATTTTTTATTATATTTATTTCTACACCTTTTATTTAGTAGTGAGTCTACACCACATCTCTGTATTCGTGCTCCCCATCACCTTCTACTTACAATAACACACACAAACTTTCATCGACGTGTGCAGTCATCTTATTTTCCCTTGGTACTCCTATTACTATAATACATCCCCTCAATTTGATCTCTAACCTCTCACCTTAAAAATGTTCCATTCTATCTCGTGAACACCTCACCACTTTTATGGTTTACTTATATTGAAGTACTTCCTATCGTCTAAAATTTCCCTAATTTTAAACTAACTTTTACTAACACTACTTAATCATAATTATTAACTTTCATCACTAATTTACAATCACTTCTACCTCTCCTCACTTCTATCATCACTCTTATCCCCTATTTCTCCATTAGTCACTGAATCACATGTTTATCTGTTCACTTTCATCCCGATAAATTTTCCGTTAGGCACTATTTTTATAAGTCAACTCAACCTTCATTTGTAAACTTACATTGAAATGTTTCCTCACTTCCTATCATTTTGATCTCTCTGATAGTACGCTAATTTAATCGACATTTCCAATATTAGTAACATTTCACTACCAATTCCTATTAACACTTTCAATTTCCTCTATTCACCTCCTTTATCATCTATTGTTTCTCTGGACACATTAGTTCATACATTTTCCCTCCGATTATTTTGATAGTTACTCTTCCTTCTTGAACACTCTCACTTAATTATTTCTATGTCTTTTTCCACTCTTTTATCACTCCACCCCCCTTAAGCACCAACTTCGTAGACTGTAGTTCTGCGGTTCCTTATTTTCTTTCTTTCCCTCACCAGTAGATGGACTACCCAAATCTTCTTTACTTCCCCTCCTAGTCGACTCCGGACGTCTTGCTTGTTTCTCCTTAACCACCTTCTTGATCTGTTTTCTATGACCTACTCTTCCCGCCGTCAGCTGATTCATTATCTTATCCCTTCCGCCATAATATGGACAACGTAGGACCAATCAGATGCCAGAAGGAGAACCTACGACCTATCACCGCAAGTACTCCCCCCCATCGAGACTACTATATATACCAGCTCACAGACTATCTCCTTATCCAACAACTGCTCTGAAGATGACCACAACACAGCGGTCGAAACGTCAGCCACCAACACCAAGACAACGCGGTAGAAGTCCTGAAGCTTATCCACACACCAAATGTTTACTGTGTTTTCATTTTATCAATACCCAAACGGATCACCCTGTATGTTAACGTTAGCATTGTTCATGAACAATGTTCACCAACGGTGGTGTGAACACATCCTGAGGGAAGCTTTATGGTTGTGTTCTTAATTGCACACGTCACGTAAAACATGAAGATCGCGCTTTCGAGGCGCAGCATCCCGCTCTGTGCCACAGTACAAGACCAGACTCGTTATGTCTTAAAACAGACGGGTATGGCGAAGTAGAAGCTACAGTACCTAACAAATTGCTGTCGTCGTCTGGTGACATTTCCTAATATACGACATAAGCCCAACGTAATTACTTGCCAAACATTCTACGTAAATGTAACTCGGTGTCAGATATAAATTTATCGACCATTTCCTTTCGACGATAAGTTCCCAGGCGTATAGCTCTTTTTTCTACAGGGTTTTCTTCATGAATTACGAGCTCTGTAGAAAAACTGTTTCAGTAATAAAAATTGAAGCGTCTCCAGATGTGAGATTATGTTGTACCTAAAGATATGACAAAATCCGGTCAAAAGATATAAGATGGGCGAAGTAGTAGCTTTATGTTAGAATCCAGAGCTCCTTAATAGGTATGTCATCTCCTAACTTACAAATTTATATATGTCAATGAAACTACTGGATTTTAAGATCCTATAAAATTCTAAGATAACATTTTTTATCTCTTAGTGTCCAAGAAAGGTTAAGACCTATCCTTAGAACTGCGCGTAACGTCATTTTGCCATACGCTCGGTTTACTGTTATTCGACAGTATGTATAAAATTCGTTACGGACAGATTGGTTTCCAGTGGCTCTTTTCCTGTACTTCCGACGTTCCTGGAAAAAGAACATACTGCGCATTCGACACACAATGACGAGTGATCCGGTTTCCTAGGAAATGAGGCACTACAGGGTGATCCGTTTGGGTATGGATAATATAAAAACACCGTAAAACATTTACTACTGAACTTTATTTGTTGAAACTTTGAGCATACAACACTGAAAGATGGAGATTCCTCAGAGCTCAACATGACCCCCATTGCGCACCTTGCACAACTCATAACGGTGATGCAATTCAGCCCATGTTCATTGTAACATAAGAAGGGTGATTTATTGAAAAGCCTGAGTAATTTTTACTCTCAGATCATCAATGTTCCTGGGTTTCTGTAAATAGACAATGTCTTTAACAAAACCCTATACGAAGAAGTCAGGAGGGGTTAGATCTGGGGAGGAGTTTGGGACCAAGCAAAGAGATAGCTGCGTCTCGTACTGTTGGACTACGACGAAAAAATGACAACGATAAAGACAAGAAGGACCACGATAAGGACAACGACAAGAAAAGCGATAAGGATCACATGAATTACGACAACCAGTACAACGGTCACGATAAGGAATATGACATGGACCACGAGAAAGACCACGATTAGGATCATGACAAAGGCAACAAGAAGCACTATATAAAAAAGGACCACGATAAAAAAATAACAAAATAAGGACCACAACAACGATAAGGACTATGACAAAACAAGGGCCACGATAATGACAAGGATCACAATATGGATCACGGCATGGATCACGACAAGCATCACGATAAGGATCATGCCAAGGACCAAGATATATACCACAACTGGGATCACGGAAGGATCACGATACAGACTACGACAAGGTCCACGATAAGGATCATGACATGCATCATGGTGCTTATCGCAGTTCTTATCGCGATCCTTTGTTTTAAAATAACATTTCCCAATTGACAATTGAATTTTGTTCCACACGGTACCTCCCATACTTTCATAAAAGTTAAAAGACAGAAGAGTATCCACCTAAAACTAAAACCTATATTAGTCACAGAGCTCTGATAACATTTTGCACTGATGTGTACTTTCGGGTAGGTTTGCGACAGAAGTGGAGTTTGGGTTAAAATACGCATGCGCGGCCTGACGTCTTTCTGCATGGCTGCATCTATACATGTCGTAGACCAGCTTTATTTCCTTTTCGAAGCCAGTCATAGCAAGAATTTTATCACCTTCGCTGGGTTTGGGTTCGTGAACCTCAGAACTAATAGTGAGTATGATAACCACTCACATACCATCATAATAAAGAGACAGCTCTGTCAATCTAACATAATTTAATTTCATTAATAGTGTACAGTAACACAAAACCAAAAAAAGTTACTGTATTACATTCGTTTACACGATAGATCTATTCGCAACACAAATCACAAAAGATCATTAACTAATAAGGGATACAAATGTTTCACCGCAATTAAAAATTCATAAAAGGGTAATGACGCCACAGTTGAAATTGTACAGGGGTGCAAAGTTATAGACTATAAAATCCGCTCGAAGGGTTGGGTGAACAAAGGATAACAAATCACAGTTGAAATTCTACCTATAGGGATGCAAAGCTACAGGCTAGAAAGTCCGCTCTAAGGGTTGTATGGACAATTGCTTTGCGAATAAAACAAGGCCTACCATACGCACTACGCTAACAATAGACATTTGTACCAATAATTTTTAAATGATTTTCTGTAACAGTTTTGGGGCTGTTCAGTATTAAATAAATGCCTTAAATCCTAATATCGTTGCCCCAAAATACAATACAACTGTAACACACAAGGTTTGTAACACAACAGAGAAACTGCAGCCTTCGGCGCGCACTTTTTCAATAGATTTTTCAACCACACAGAACAAGGAAGAAATTTTGATCTCATTGCTTCAATTATTATTTACTGTAACTTTGACCACTTTTGCAGACTTTAACTATATGTCATATAAATTATGCCTAACACATATGCAATATTATTTTCATATCTTTTATGTATTTAAATTGTTAACATACCTTATGTTCTAATTACAAGACCTAAAGGTGCTATAAGTAGAGTGAAAATGTTTGTCAACAAGACCAAGTTAAAATCAATATTTTGAAATAGATAAGCCATAGACGGAAATATCATTACTTAAAGTTGATTTGAAATGTTTAATGTAATGGCATGACGCATTAGTTTTGTTCATTCCTAAGCGGAAGAGAAGCCGAGTTCATGTAGTAACCCGTTGATGTAAACTGTTGAAGGGGTGAACTCATCATTTATATCTCCCCTCCCTTATATCCATGCCTGTTCTAGACTATTCCATTAATATTCCCAACATAATCTACGAGACGATACAGCAATGTCGAGAGAAGTAGGGTAACTGAATTTTTCCCTTCTTTCGTTTTTTACAAGACGAAAAATTTAATAAGCGTCACATCACAATAGGGGGAAGACGTCTGAAACTTTTCTATTAGATAGATGATATGATATTCATGACATTATGTTACAGCTTGATCAAAGCACCCGAAAAAAAATAAACGATTCAATAACAAAGCATATTTACTATCCTACTAAAAGACATGAGTTTTCTTAGAGAATATGTTCTTTACAACATAAATTCAGCTACATTTTTTTAAGCGCGAGAGATGTTTTCCGGAACTATTTTCAGATAATATATTATGTTTTATTGTTATGCAAATTTCTTGGTTCCGTTACGGTTTTAGAAGTTGTGGCATAGTGAAACATCATACAACACACAGAATTTTAAGGTTCTTCAGAATAGCGGCGGCATAGCTATAGACTTGAGAATAGAAAAAAATGGAGAATTAACAGAAGAAATTTATAAACTGAAAAACAATGTGGGTCTCTGTTGTCTGTATTTTACAGGTACCGATGTTACACGCCAGCATGATTTAAATTTTGTGTCTAGAACACGCTCGCAGAGAAATGTTAAAAACATTTCTGCAACACTTTCTCTCTTTGCCAACAATTCATTTTCATACTGGAAATAGAATCCTGCGTAACATCATTCACAGTGGATGGATGATCATGAAATTTTGGTCTCTATTCTGCAATGGTACCGACTGTTAATGAGCCAACGAGATGACTCGTGGCCAGACTGTGGAGCCGTGTCCTTGAGCGGGAAAGCACAATCGCGGAAGATAATGCTGCTATTCAACCTGAAAACATTACACTGCTCCGCCGATTTAATAGAAAGCGTTTAAGTCTAAAGAAAGCAGAAAACAGTACAACGTGGTCTGTTGTGACGAGAATCCAAGCCCCCGCATAAGTCACAAAACGTTTACGTCTCAGTATTTTTGACAAAGTAAATAATATTATTCCACATCTAGAAAACGGCACAAATATTAAGGGCATTGCTGCAATATTTATTTACTTATTTACTTACTTATTTATTTGCTTACTATCCATCCATCCATCAATCCATCCAACTACCTACCTACCTACCTACCTACCTACCTACCTACCTACCTACCTACCTACCTACCTACCTACCTACCTACCTACCTATCTATCTATCTATCTATCTATCTATCTATCTATCTATCTATCTATCTATCTATCTATCTATCTATCTATCTATCTATCTATCTATCTATCTATCTATCTATCTATCTATCTATCTATCTATCTATCTATCTATCTATCTATCTATCTATCTATCTATCTATCTATCTATCTATCTATCTATCTATCTATCTATCTATCTATCTATCTACCTACCTATTGCATTTTATAGATGGATATGTTCTAGGGAATACAATTAATTTTGTATGAACATTGTATCAGATTCACTTTTTTGTTATGAATTAACAACTCTTAAATATCCATTTACGCATGATCAATGTTTTCCTATCCATAATATTCCTCGACTTTCATGCTTTAAAGACTGGTCTTGGTTTTACCTAAATATGATGCTTGCCGATTGCTGGGGACTTGCACTGACTTTTATATCTAAGTAGGTGAAGATCGACTTTCTCCTACGTGGATGGAATTTCTGAATTCTCTGTCAGAAAGAATGAAGACTTGACTTTCTCTCCAGGCACTCGAATTAGACACATATCTTGTACTGTACAGTATAAAAATACATCATTATTTAATTACAGAAATAAATCAGACTGTTCCAACTAGCGAATATTTTCTTAAAGATTGTTAGGAGCTAACACTGCTCTTATCTGTAGTCAATAGCAGCATTTCTCTTCACAAGCAGCTAAAAAAAAATATAGTCCCCCCCCCCTTGCACGTCACCTCACCACGGATGAACTCGATAGCTTTCTACAGTACTACGATACACAGGCCTATATTTAAGGTTGAATTACTTTATTATTTGAGGGTCACTAGGATAATTATTGGACATATTTTGGAGTAACATTGACGCGACCTCGTTGAATGCTAGTAACTTAATAGGCCTACATAGGCTGTTGAGTATTTATAGGAATATGTTATATGCAAATGAAAGAATAAAGACTGTCTATCCAGAAATAATGTTCATTTTATTCCCAAAATAATATTGTACATTGTTTAAACAAGAACCTAAAACCATGTAAAATTTTTCATAATTTTACAAACTTTCAACCGCTTGCTACAGCTAAACCGAAACAAGATGGATCAAGGAGATACCGAGAGTGAAATGCGCTAATAAATGCAATCTGCTTCTATCCATCTCTTACGGTTTATGAGTTAGGTTTATTTTTGTTTGGCTTACGTAACTGCTATGCTGGAAGAATGAATCAATGCCCTTAAAACAACTACATTACGTAAGAAATATTTTACACATTGTTACATAATTTTTTAAGGGGATACTAGGGCCTATGGTGAACCGAGCGGGCTAGCGGAGTGGTAGAGGGCTGGCCTCGCATTCGGGAGGTCCGGGGTTCGATCCCAGGGGCCGGCAATCCTAACTGAGGTTTTTCATGGTTTCCTCAGTTATTTTCAGGCAAATGCCGGGATTGTACCTCTTGAAAGTCCGGCCATGGACGGCGATCCTTCCCTTAATCCTTTCATATGTGTGAGTGAATGCTGTGTAATGTCTTAAATGTTTGTGTTGTATCGGAGGTGGCCCCGGCATTGAGGTGATCCCTCATCCGGGGAGGCCCTCCATGTCCTTGTGTGATCAAAAAAGTATGTATGTGATCCATAGATGAATTCCTCTCCCGACAGGTCGCGGCCCTGTAGAGCCCGGGTGGCGTGGGTCGTGTAAATGCACCTAAAAGGGAGAGGTTGAACTAAGGGGAAGAAGAAGAAGAAGATGTCCACACCTGTGGAGTAACGGTTAGCATGCCTAGCCGCGAAACCAGGTGGCCCGGGTTCGATTCCCGGTCGGGGCAAGTTACCTGGTTGAGGTTTATTCCGGTGTTTTCCCTCAACCCAATATGAGCAAATGCTGGGTAACTTTCCGTGTTGAACCCCGGACTCATTTCACCGGCATTATCACCTTCATCTCATTCAGACGCTAAATAAGCGTCGTAAAATAACCTACTAAAAAAAAAGAAGATACTATTGTGAATAATGCTGAAAAATTAGAAAATCCTCTTTTTTGAATTTATGATCGTAATTAGACTGTATTTGAGATTATTTTAAAGGATCTAGTCATATAATCAAATGTGGGGAAACATACAGTGCGTGAGTGAGTTAAGATATATGTTTTTACTTGTCGTTTTCCTAATGCTGTTTTTCGACTTTAATTTTAAGTAGTTTATTAAATAAAAAAAAACTTTTTACTCAACAGTTATTGTCAGATTGCTCTGAAACTTTTCACAGAAGTCAATATTAAAAGTTGATAAATAAAATTTAATTAGCATTTATATGAAATATTAATATTAAGTTCCTTCGGGGCATATTCATACTGCACCACTAGATTAAAATATGCTGTAATCATAAATACGTGAAATTAAAAAAAATAACTCTCTATTTAGACTGAGCTCTAAAAGCCAGTTAATTGCTATTCCCATGACTATTTTCAAGTTTTTGAGCAAATGTGAACTAAGTGATGTCAATATAAAATATATTTAAAAATTTCAAAACTACTGTATTAGCTTTAATTGCACAAAATTTTGTACAGATGATAGTATTGTAGATATGTTTATGTAGTTTAAATTTCACAAATTTTGGATGAAAATTGTGAAAGTTTTAAAAGTCATAACTGTGTTGGAAAGAGTGGGCGAAGACAGAATAATGCTGAAATTGATCAGGAAGAGAATAAGGAATTGGTTGGGTCGCTGGCTGAGAAGAAACTGCCTACTGAAGGATGCACTAGAAGAAATGGTGAAAGGGAGAAGAGTTCGGGACAGAAGAAGATATCAGACGATAGACCAGTCATGTCAACTGATGCCCATAGGAGCAAGCGCGGGATTCAGAGCTCAGGAGATCCTGAGCGCTTTACAGTGGAAAGAAAATAGGTAGACTAAGAGGTAGTATATACCGCTTGGTCGAACTATATACAGAGATGGTCAGCATTGATTCAATGGATAAAGGAAAGGGAACTTGTTAAAGCTGTATCCATTTTAGATTTGTCTGAGAAGTATAAGTGCATAATAAGAATGTAAGTTTAAAATTTAATGCTCTTTTTCTCAAGTTTGCTGTTTTTATTCAAAAGGAATATTTTCTCAATTTTTTTTATAGAAAAGTGAAATTTTCAGATATAGGCATATTTATTTAGTAGTCTTACAGGTAGTGAAAAATGTTTTCGTAAATCTAATATACCGTAAATAGGTATTACTGAAGATAGTGTATTGCGAATTTGGAAAATATTCGCATGGAAAATCTTTGTAAGGAAATTAATTAAAAAAGCAACTATTGTTACATCATAAGCAAAAGATATGTGCCCATGTGTTGTAAAAATGTCAGCTCTATAGCTTCAGCAGATTTCGAGAAAATAATTTAATATTCTGATGATAGGAAGTTGCTCACCAATATCACCTTAAAAGCATAATGTGATAAGAGTTTTGTTATGGAATATTAGTTACACTTAAAACATATACAGTACCTAGGTAACTTTGCTTTGTATTGTAATACTGTTTTGATTAGTTCACTGATTACTTTTATAAGGCTAAAGATACCATCAATATCAATTTCAACTTACCATGTCATACTCAATCTCTTACTTTGGGATATCACTTTCTTTATGAATGATGTGATTCATTCACTTAGTACAGTGTGGTTGTACTACTATGGAATTTATATGAATATTCCTTCATAATTCTTGATTATGTTATTGACGTTTAAAACACAACTACAATATTAAGAAATTGGTGTTAGTACTTTTGCTTTAAAGACAATAGATAATATCAAACAGAAATAAGCCATATAAAAATAAGGACATAAAATTTAACGTTCCGTTTGAAGTTTGTGCACCACTGTTTTTTAATCCAACAGGCTGCTTATTCCTCCTTCCATACCAAGCGCTTGATGCCCGCGCACGACGTCGTCAAGGTCAGAAAAATGCGCTTGCTTTGACATCACTGTGATAGACGGTATTAAGATAAATGGATCATAATTATGCGGAGACTAAGAGGAAGGCGGAAAATAAAATGGACAGGAGAAAACTGGATTTGCAGTGAAAACCTGCCGTTGAGCAGAACACTATGAATGAATGAATGAATGGTGTCCCCTTAAACGTGCAACAATTTTCATTCACTATGAGTCTTAAATTACTTGCTTTCAGACACTTTTAACTTAGGGACGCTGCCAAGACAAGTGAAGTAAAAATATTTCACCACGTTAGGTTTCCGTCTCAAGTAAGATACAAGAAAGTCACAGAGAAAGTCTTTGTTATACAAGAGTTATCATTTTTCCTGTACAGAATACAGTGGGCAGTACGAGGCGAGCAAGAAGCAACGTTGCCCCATCTGATAGATGGCAGTCGTCGGCAAGAAATATGGAATTTTGGAAGGGACACAAAAAAGCTTGTGCTCAGATAGAGTACAACAGACAAGCCATGTCCAAAATCAGTGGTCTGTGCGCAGAGTTACAAGTTGTGAAACAGAGGCGACGTCATAAAAAGAAGAGCATCACGTCGTGTCCCCTTAAAACGAAGTTTGCGAGGTGGGCACCTAGAGCTATTAGCATTCTGTGTACACAGAGAGGGCTTTGTGTGCAAAGTCGGCCTGTTTGCTTATAGTTAACTGCACACTGCTTTTAACTTTTATTACACAAGGCTCAAAGGGATTTAACGAAATTTTAATATCGAGTTACTGCAACACCAAGCATCAAATCGCAGCTTTGTTGTACACGTGTCCGCGCTTCGAATACAAGTAAGAACACATTGTAAGAACCACAGATTGTACTAATAATCATGTGAAAGTCAGTTTCATCGTACGTTATACACAGCAAAATAATAATGATAGTGGTATGTAATTTTTAGTTGGTTATTTAACGACGCTGTATCAACCACTAGGCTACTTTTGGAGAAGTGATGTAGTAAAATTTCCAAATAAGAGGTGATCTTGCAAGACATTACACCCGCTCACAAGTCCATCACTGTGTTACAGAAAATTTATGGATTTGTCTCTGAATTGTTTGACAATATTGTCCATATTTCTCAGATTGTTACAGATCACACCACTTCTACCGATTCAATTCTTTACAGTTCAACTTTGTATCCTAATGTACAGTCTTAAAGAATTTACAAGAGTGGTGTGAATTGTAATAATAATAATAATAATAATAATAATAATAATAATAATAATAATAATAATAATAACAATAATAATAACAATAATAATAATAAATGTTGTGATAAGTACGTAATTAAAAATGTAATTTTGTTGTTAGAAACAAAAAAAATCTGTACGAAGCGACTATGGAATTTACAACAAATTTTTAGCTTCAGAATACTAGCCAATTAATGAAATTATACTTCTAAATACTTCATTTTCTATTTGCATTATTCTTTTACCCTTAAAACTAAAGAAAAAGGTATTTTACAAACAACTTCAAATTAGTTTAACTCTGAAGATATTGAGAATAGGGTACATGTTTATATGACATTTTTTGCTCAAAATACCTTCTGAAATATGCTCCGTAAGTGGCGGTAATTCCTCGTGAATCACTCTGTATACACCTGCCTCCGCGATGCAGGCTATCGTCGCCGATTTTTTTTCCCCCCGTACATTCGAAGCTAAATGAGATGAATAATTAACCCTTAAATTGGCAAAACCTTTAATAATATGTGTGGGACCATTAGAAGAACACTCCGAAATAAAACTAGGAAAGATACACAGATTAAACTATATAAAGTTATGGCAATACCAACGGGCTTATATGCGAGTGAAACTTCGACCTTAAAAGAGAAAGAAAGAAGCCGACTACAGGCAGCTGAAATGCGATTTCTTCGAAGTGTAGTAGGAGTAACTCGACTGGATCACATCAGAAATGAAGAAATAAGAAACAATCTAAAAGTTAACAGTCTGTTAGAAACTGTAGATGAGTATAAACAGAAATGGTGGGAACACGTACAACGCATGAGCCAAGATAGAACCCCGAAAATAATCGCTGACTATGTAGGCCTACCCACTGGAAAAAGAAGTATCGGCCGACCAGCAAAAAAGTGGATACAAGAAATAAAGGAGCCGCAACGGGCTTAAATCCTACAGCTTGAAGCAGAAGACGAAGAAGAAGAAGAAGAAGAAGAAGAAGATTGGCAAAACTTCATTTCTCACACTAGTTTATTAAACCGTGTCGGACTGTAAAGAAAACACACTATCGCAATGTCCATATTTTATATGTTGTACAGGGACATCACTTTATTTTTACCAACATTTTTAACATTAACCTGGCTATACTCGGAAACAATGTCGCCCCCTTCCATCACACGAGTTTGATGTTACTAGTGCAATATGTAAACAAATCATTTTACTAGGTATAGGAGGAGAGAAAAGTAGTGTATCCATTTATGTTGTAGGGAAATACGATATTACGATTTTCAGTTTGATCATCACTTTTACGCAATTTATCAAAATACAGTAGAGGAGTGACATTTTTTTTTTTCAAAAACTCAACTTTTCTGGCGGCTATGTTCGTTATGTAATGTCTACTTTATTTAGCATATTAATTATTGATGTTATCATACAATATAGAGAGTGCATTTAAATTGAGGGGGGTCATAAGTAAAGGGCTGTAAGTGCACTTAAGTTACTTTTGAGAAAATGGGGTTTAAATATTTAAGCTTACGTAAAATCGGTGAAATTTTTTATTTAAATTTTAATGTGTGATGCGATTAAAATATCCCTTTGCCACTAAAATTTTAGATACTTTTGCTTACACTGGATGCACTTAACTCATGTTATTACAAATGTCACTAGCATTCCTTTGCTTCTAAGCACCTCAATTCAAAAAAAGCTAATCTGAATTTTTAAACAAGTTGCCGAAAATGGTTGCCGTTCATTGCAATGCAGCCTTCAATTCAGTACGCATATTATTAAAAACATTTTGAAGCATATTCTCTGAAATTTAATTTATCGTTTCTTCAATATAATGTTTTAGTACGATATTATTAATATAGGTTCTTTCTTCTATAGAAAACGCAATCATATTTATGAAACACACTATACACTGCAGTGTTTACTTCACTGCTTGAAGACTTCGAATGCAACAGCGGCCGTAAGTTTGTGTGTCTGACGGGAGCAAGGACATTAGTGAAGGGGTGAGAGTGAAGTACATTCAGAAATGCAGGTACAATAAAAATGCAAGTAAAAATAAAATGATGTCCCTGTATAAGAGACGATCTAAATATTGAAGGAGTTACGTATAGGCTAATTCAATACGTTACAGAGATAACTGGGTAAATCATATTGACAGAATTCACTAGGAAAGATATCCTAAATTAATATTAAATTATCAACCCAGAGGATATCGCAATGTTAAAAGACCGAGGAAAAGGTGGAAAGAAAATGTGAAACCGGAATAGACTTACGGTCTAAACCTTGAAAGGATAATGAAGATGATGATGACGATGATGATGATAATGATTATAGAAGCGATTTTTTTGTAGCAGGGTTTAAATTCCATACAAAATGTTTAATGGCAATAAATTAGTTACTGTTGCAATACCAGGAAGGGGAAACATTGATTCCTACCGACGCGGCGGATGTGGAATACATAAAACAAGAGAGAGAAGAATGGAAGATGGTCGAGGACTTGAAAGAACGCAAAACTGTTATGCAGGAAGCCAGACTCCCGGGCGCTTTGATAAAGGAGATCATCGAGCTTTAAATATTTCCTTCAGGACGAAGGAAATTATTCAAAACATAGAGACATTTAACACAGGAATCTCATGATTTAAAGTACATCGCGTCTAGTATTAAATTACAACGAACAACTACTGATGTTGCGTCCCGAGTTCTAATCCAGTCTAGGGAATGGAAGTTTCTCAAAGATGAATGTGATGTGTCCAGTAGAAATGGTACATTATGGCCCGGCTTCATGCCAACTCAAATGTGAAACGCAAATAATGGTTTAAAACTAATAAAAAGAGTAATGGAACGGAGAAAAATTCTCTCCGGCGCCGGGATTTGAACCCGGGTTTTCAGCTCTACGTGCTGATGCTTTATCCACTAAGCCACACCGGATACCCACCCCGGCGTCGGGCAGAATCGTCTCAGATTAAGTTCCAACTCTTGGGTTCCCTCTAGTGGCCGCCCTCTGCACTACGTCATAGATGTCTATGAACGTAGGACTGAAATCCACACATGTGCTGAGGTGCACTCGTTATGAGTGACTAGTTGGCCGGGATCCGACGGAATAAGCGCCGTCTTTCGCATATATATATATATATATATATATATATATATATATATATATATATATATAATTTTAATGTACCGAAGTACTTATGATATTTCCATACAGATATTCTGCGTCATCATACGATGAAAGAGTAATGGAACGGAGAAAAATTATCTCCGGCGCCGGGATTTGAACCCGGGTTTTCAGCTCTACGTGTTGATGCTTTATCCACTAAGCCACACCGTATGATGACGCAGAATATCTACATGGAAATATCGTATGTACTTCGGTACATTAAAATAATATATATGATATGCGAAAGACGGAGCTTATTCCGTCGGATCCCGGCCAACTAGTCACTCATAACGAGTGCACCTCAGCACATGTGTGGACTTCAGTCCTACGTTCATAGACATCTAGGACGTAGTGCAGAGGGCGGCCACTAGAGGGAACCCAAGAGTTGGAACTTAATCTGAGACGATTCTGTCCGACGCCGGGGTGGGTATCCGGTGTGGCTTAGTGGATAAAGCATCAGCACGTAGAGCTGAAAACCCGGGTTCAAATCCCGGCGCCGGAGAGAATTTTTCTCCGTTCCATTAGTCTTTCATCGTATGATGACGCAGAATATCTGCATGGAAATATCATATGTACTTCGGTACATTAAAATAATATATATATATATATATATATATATATATATATATATATATAATAAAAGCCTGGTTTGATTCGAATATTGTTTCTCACAACACTGCTAAAACTACAGGTATTCCTTTTCCATTAACTAGTAAATCTTAAAAAATTGTCATAGCAATGGCCAAGGAAGCTTTTAATACAAAAAAGAGCATTTTCTGCGGTGAAATGTGGATATGGAGAACACTGGAACGTGTGAAGTGGACAGACAGAATAAGAAATGAAGCTGTGTTGAAAAGAGTGGGCGAAGAAAGAATGATGCTGAAGCTGATCAGGAAGAGAAAAAGAAATTGGTTGGGCCACTAGCTGAGAAGAGACTGCCTACTGAAGGATGCACTGGAAGGAATGGTAAACGGGAGAAGAAGTCGGGGCAGATGATATCATTATGATAGACGACATTAAGGTATGTGGATCGTATGAGGAAACAAATAGGAAGCAGAAAATAGGAACGATTGGAAATGCTGGGTTTTAAGTGAAAGACCTGCCCTTGGCAGAACACTACGAATGAATGAATATTCATAGGCAGAATTCTTTTTAAAGACTACAAAACTACATCGACCTTTTCAAAATCTCCCCCTCCCTCCTTTCCAAAAGGAAGCCACGCTAAGAGTTTGTATCGTCCTTAAAATTCACTGCAATGATCATAGTTTGAACCCAGGAACATTGGATGTAATGAAAGACGTGGAGGCCACTCTACCACTGAGCAAAACAGTATCGGCAACATAATAAGCATATTTCAGGCATTGTTACGGTAGACAGGTTTAATATTCCACACCAAATTTGCATCTATTCTTCATGAATTGTGTGTCAGGTTTTGAAAACTTGAAACGTTTCGCGTGTAACTGTACAAATGGATATTACAATATCTGCGATGCAGGGACGAGTAATGGATGCATTCACGGTAGAGAACGATATTTGAAACTAAATTCCCAGATCGCAGATATCATTTCGCTGAGAACGCTACTCTATACTTCAATTTATAAAAGTGAAAATAATATTCTGGTTATAGTATATACGTTTAATGTGTTTAGATTTAATGATATATACTTGTTACGTTTGTGTATCTCGAAGTACGTTGCATTTTGCCAGTAGCAATGATACAGACACCACAACACACGTTATAGTAAATATGCTTCACGTTACATCAGCAGTTACCATGGACACCCTATTCTGAACAATCTCTTGACTGCAAGTACGTCATGAAGGAAACAAGCTGAAGTTAACGAGATGCCGTATATACCTATAATATACTATCGTTATATCGTAAATAATACGTTCAATTAAAGAAGACTGTGATATAATTTGTCGCTGATGACTTTTCAACAGAAGCAACGTTGTTCGAATCCCGGTATATTTATGTAATTTGTAATGCAAAAGTGTATGTTCTCCTTCCCCTGATTACTTGACACATAATTAAGGATTTTCACACAAAATAAACCGCTGAAATATTTTTGGAGGGCAGAGAGACAATGTTTAAAGCGAAAACTGACATTTGCGAACTGTCCTTCCGGTTTAAAGAAATGGTGCTTCCGGTCAATAAAAACTAATTTACAAATTCATGTTGGAAATGTTCAGCTAAGCCTCGTGTTAATAACATATATCAACATATGATTGATTATTTATTCCGTCAATATGGCTTAAGCCATGAATTACATATGAAAGAAAAACATATGAAAGAAAACTATTGATGTAGTACATCCTATTTTATCTTGATACTAACGTTTTCGCCCCTAGTGAGGCATCTTCAGGTACAAAATATAAGTATCATCTAAAATCAATTACAAATAAGTTTTACATTTGAAAATGCCATGACTAGAGTAAAATATGACGTGGTGACAATATTATCCATACCAACATTAAATGTCCTGTCAAAACGTTAAAAACAACTTTAATTTAAAACAATATGAATTTACATAGTTATATAAAGTAGATCCCCTTGTATAGATATCTAAAATATATTGTTGTCAATGAGGTGATAATCACAATAAAATCAATATAAATACTAAAAATATACAGAATTAAAACCTTATATTATTAAATGTGGAGTCATAAAAGCGTGTATAACTAATTTCATGGAGCGAGCGGAATTCTCGTTAAATGTTCAATGCTCTTGTATAACCTCATGCGTGTCTAATCATCATACACTGGTTGTTGAGCAGAAGGGATGTATTTCTTTTTTTTTAACATTTTGGCAGGACATTTAATGTTGGTATGGATAATATTGTCACCATGTCATATTTTACTCTAGTCATGGCATTTTCAAATGTAAAACTTGTTTGTAATTGATTTTAGATGATACTTCTGTCTTGTACGTGAAGATGCCCCACTAGGGGCGAAAACGTTAATATCAAGATTAAATAGGATGTAATACATCAATAGCTTTCTCTCATATGTTTTTCTTTCATATGTAATTCATTGCTTAAGCCATATTGATGGAACAAATAATCATATGTTGATATATGTTATTAATAAAAACTAAGGTAACTAATTAAGTAAATATCATAGAGACAAACTCATATATTTTTGAAAATTAGAAAGTTCAAGTTTTCAGATGACGTAACAATAAAAATTAAAAAAAGAGCAATTAAGGGTATATGAGTAGGCCTACCTTGAACTTTTTTCTGAAATTTCTGGTTCATTTTCATTGTTATTCCAAAGCGTCATTCTCTCCACTACTTCTTGGTATTTCTTATTTACAACCTAGGGGCGTTGAGAACAAATGTATGAATTTCCAATAAAATTAAAAATTAATCATAACAAATGGTATGAAATACATAATAAAATTCCTGTAAGTTATTATTATTATAATTATAATAATCCTGTCAGGGACAGTCCATAGAAAACCTAGGACTACCAGCACTCCTGGCCTCACGTACACGTCTCAGCAGAGGTGGACGATCATCCAACCGCTTTCTTGGGTAACATATGGTTAACAAGATTATTTTTCAGCCAAGAGAATGTACTGAATCGAGGAAATGCGAGGAGAAACATATAAAATGTACGCAAAAACTCGTCCTTGCAAGGCAAGCTGGGGCTCAGAGAAAGTGTGTATGCCAGTTCCAAGGCTGTTGGCCACTTATCTCATTCCGATTTTCACCGTTCCATATGAAGAAATTTAAGGGAATTTTGAAGTGGAATATCGAAAATGGGTCCCGCGCCGTGGCATCTGCATACTCTTCGTTACTGTAAGGTTCCACTGTAACTATAGTACAGCATAAGTGGCACTCCTCAGACAAGTGACGTGACTGATACCTTTTCAGACTGTGTACTGTAGACCAGTGGTCGTCAGCACTCGCTGAAATGTGCAAAGGGTACGCGGTGCCGTCCCGTGTACACTGTCGTGCAACAGGGAGAGATAGAGAGCATACCCGCTAGCAGCTACGGAGTGCACTCTAGTGCACTGCGTTTTCCCCGGGTAAGAGTGACTAGCCCCAGCGTGCTCTGTGCTGACGACCCCTGCTGTAGACTATCCTTTCTGTACGTTCTGCGTATATGGTTCGATTGCAATTCCACCTCTCGGCAATGTTCAGTTTTGTAAACAAAGAGCATAGGTCCGCTTCTAATGCGCAAGGAGTAAACCATACGATGTTACAAACAATGACGTCAGTGGCAGTTTGTAACCATACATTCGTAATTTCCTCACAAACGGCTCGTTTGTGGACTCATGTTTACTGGGAATTTTTTGCTTCCATTATCGTGTACTTTCAACCGTGTAAGTTTGCGCCATCCTTTTTGATACACTCTGTATGCATTAAGAGAATTGAGAGACTTAAGATGGTAGGAAATCACTTAAGAAATTACACTGTGGAAAACGAAAATTAACACTGAACAAAATATGTAGCAGCAAACAGAATTTTTACTCTTTCTGCAGAAACGAAACCTGAGTGCTATATATATATAATTTGAACTGGTAATTGAAATTACGGGAAAAGGGCTGAATGGATTTTAATAAATGACCCCTCATTTTGAAGTTTGGAACTCAAAGTTTTTCAGAAAAATAGTAGTTTACAGTGAAATATCAATTTATCAACATAATTTTCCTATTTTCCAAAATTCATCTGTCGTCAGTTTTGAGAACTAGCTAATTGCATTCACGGCCGACTTGATGCTCGCTTCGCTTCCCTATACAAAGAAGCGAAGGTAACATCAAGAAGGCCGTGTTGCATTTCAGAATAAAACAAAACACACACTACAGTAAACAGTGTTACACGAAGGCCATGATCTACAAGAATGCAGACACATTTAGAGCTCAAATTAAATTGCTTATTAAAAACTTAACTTACTAAAAATAATTTACAGGTTCGATTCTGTGGTGTGTGTAATTTTCTGGGTACAGCTGTGTATTGGATATTAAGAACTACAAATCTTGAAGTGGTTTGATGACATTATTACCATTAGAAATGAAATATTATTGTAGTTAATGCCATGATGTGACTATTTTTCATTAATTATACATATTAATGCTATATTGATGTGATATGAAAGTGAAACGTTTTGGGGTTATATAAGTAGATGTAGATAATAACTTAAATTAGATTTTGATTTCTATATTTTACTGAGTGGCGGCTACACAGTATATACAGCATATGTTACTGAAAGCTATAAAACTTACGTAAGATAATAATATTATTAAAAATCAAATATTTTTATAGTTATTAATCAAGTGGAGTTGGGTCTTTTTCATATATTTAATGGCGGTGTGGTGTAGATATTTATATGCGTGGTTCCCTTCAGTATTGGCTCGAGAGAGAGAGTATCTTTCATTATTATGGAAGCAAATAACTTTCAGAATATCTGGTATTCTTCATTGAAAATAAATCTGAAAAATGTTTATTTGAACGTCTAATGAACTTAGTTTGCAGGATTTGCTGCACAAGCCACTAGTGTTGCTATAAATACTAACCCTTCAGCTACAGCGGAGGAGAATTTCTATTAATAAACCGATTAATTAAAAGCCGAGTAAAACTTAATTTGGCGTTAACAATTAACGGACTAATGGCTAGGCTCAGGCTCGTTTCATGATACGCTGACATTAACCTCATTCTATCAACGAAATATTACGACCGCAATCAGCTGGCAGGTAGCAGAAAAGAATGTTTGCTATCTAATGAGGGGCACGACGGCCTGCGGAGTGATTGATTTGAAGCCAATATCTATTGTTTCACCCGGTCTCTGATGATAAACCAGGGAGGAGCGTCGGTATTGTAGATCAATCATAGTCAATCCAGTAACTAACATTATCTACGTGCAACTGGCTTCCACAGTTGTACCAAGATGAGAGAGGCGGCATGGATCATGAATAGAGCAGATTCTCCCTCTCTTTCTCTCTCTGATATAGGCCTACTTTAATGGAATTCACGGAATATAATGGACGAAGAAAATATGTTCAAGATTTTGGAATATATTGATAGGCCTAAAATGCAAGTTATTCTTAAATATTCGACAACTTACTGTGACACATATATTGAAGAGTGAAAGAAAGATATAGATATTAAAAAGAAAAAGAGACCTAGGAAGAAAGCCGAAGAAATATTAGAGAAATAAAGGAAAATAAATTTAGAGAAATAAATGACAAGAAATGGAGGAAGAAAGAATTAAGCAAGTAATCAAACAAAATCATAACAACAACACAAAAAAGCCGCCCTTAATAAGGGTTCGAATAGATCGGCCTACTAATCACTTCATAAAGAATAATCATTAAAACCAATTGTGTGATAATTTGAAAGGAAAAAGAAATCATTAAGATAAATGATACGAAAACATAGGAAATCATTTACAATAAAAGTTTGTTGGGTACAAATGATTACTAATTATAGCTAAGGATGACTTTAACAAATGAGATCCTATGGCAGGCATGTCGATTGATGCCCACAGGAGCAAGCGCGCGCTATAGAGCCCAGGAGAGCCCGAGCGCTTGACAGCGGAAAGGAAAGAGACAGACGAAAGAGGTGGTATATGCCGCTTGGTCGAGCAATAGGCCTATTCAGGGATGGCCAGCACTGATTCAATAGATAAAAGGAAGAGAACTTATTAAAACTGTATCCATGTTAATTTTTAGATTTGTCTGAGAAGTATAAGTGCATTATAAGAATGTAAGTTTTAATTTTAATGTTCATTTTTTACAAGTTTGACTTTTTTAATCAAAATAAATATTTTCTCAACTTTTCGTATAGGAAAGTGAAATTTTCAGGTATAGGCCTATTTATTTAGTAGCCTTATAAAATGTTTTCGTAAATCTAATATAGCCTACCGTATATACGTATTACTGAAGATAGTGTATTGAAAATTTTGAAAATATTCGCATGGAAATTGTTTGTAAGGAAATGAATTAACAAAGCAACTACTGTTACATCATAAGCAAAAGATACGTGCCCATGTGTTGTAAAAATGTCAGCTCTATAGCTTCAGCAGATTTCGAGAAAATAATTTAATATTCTGATGATAGGAAGTTGCTCACAAATATCACCTTAAAAGTATAATGCGATAAGAGTTTTGTTATGTAATATTAGTAACACTTAAAACAGATACAGTACCTAGGTAACTTTGCTTTGTACTGTAATATTGTTTTGATTAGTTTATTGATTAATTTTGTAAGGCTAAAGTTACCTCAATATAAATTCCAACTTATCATGTCATACTCAATCTTTTTCTTTGGAATATCACTTTCTTTATGAATTATGTGTTTCATCCACTTAATACAGTATAATATTATACTATTTGGAATTTAAGTGAATATTCCTTCTTAACTCTCTATTATGTTATTAAGATTTAAAACACAAATGCAATATTAAGAAATCAGTGTTAGTACTTTTGTTTTAAAGACAATATAGATAATATTAAACAGAAAGAAGCCATATAAAAATAACGACATAAAATTTTACGTTCCGTTTGAAGTTTGTGCACCACTGTTTTCTTAATCCAACAGGTTGCTTATTCGTATACACAACCCTTCCTCTTTCCATACTTAGCGCTTGTTGCCCGCGCACGACGTCAAGGTCAGAAAAATGCGCTTGCTTTGACATCACTGTCCTATGGCATCAATCGTTGCATCAGAAATTTTAAATTGTTTAAGTTGATTTAAAGTTTCTCGTGGGATCGTACCACGGGCACCGAACATGAGCCCAAAAACTGTCCAATGTGTGACGTGATATTGTGCTCTAAGATGCTGACAACAAGGCTCATATATGACTTGTTTTTCACGACACATCTCTTGTGGCTGTTGCTCATGCATCTCGAAACGGATTGTGGGATCAAGAATGACACCCTTATCCTTCTGCCGATCAATTATGATGGTATCAGCACATCTAGTAGAGCCATCAGAAGAGATGCAACCAACCTCCTCATAAACCTCATAGGAAGCATTCTGACGGATTGAAGATGCGATGAGAGAACGAACCGTATTATGTCTGTTGATTCGGAGCAATTCTCCATGATGGCAGAAACCCAAGACGTGAGGAAGCGTTTCTTGCTCGTCGCATCTTCTGCAACGGGTTGAATCAAGAGTTCTACCAGGGAGAGTACGTACAGGTATTGTATTACAGTTCATCTTAATGGCTTGCGTCCACTGGCTGCTCGAAAGTCCCTTTTTGGTTGAGATCCTCGAATTATCTTTCTTACAGTGAGAAAAGAAAACAACTCCCAAACCTTGTGACGGTTCTTCAGCTACACCAAAATTAAAAAAAATAAGGAACTTGGAAAAACGAGAATAAATTCCAAAAAAGGAAAAATTCCAAAATTACCAAAAAACCTCCCTTTATTACCATTATCTCTTAGATAAGAATTAACAGGAAAAAAATTCAACAACAACAATAATCTCTTGAATTACAACCTCTATCTTAAAAGGGAATTAAACCAAACTTCCAACCATCAGTTACAACATCTCCCTACATTATATCTCTCAATATAGCCTCATAACAAACATTCAGGGAAAAGAACAAATAGCCAAAACTATTTCATAGAACAGCAACCCCTTTTACATAACTTTAAAGAAACTCCTAAACCATTCCTGTCTCATATCTCACAGCCACGGCCTGTGGTTCCCGGTGTATACTTATCGGATAGGATCTTCAATTCAAGTTGCCTGATCCGTCCAGCTGAGCTAATTCTGCCTTCTTCATCGTCCGTCTCGTGCCAGTCCAGGACTGCTCCCACGTTGGAATCACGATCACTCTCCTATCCCCCTCCCCTCGAACATTCAAGTAGGATTAGAATTAGCTCAGCTGGACGCATCAGGCAACTTAAATTGAAGATCCTATCCGATAAGTATACACCGGGAACTACAGGCTGTGGCTGTGAGATATGAGACAGGAATGGTTTTTGGAATTTCTTTAAAGATATGTAAAAGGGGTTGCTGGTCTATGAAATAGTTTTGGTTATTCGTTCTTTTCCCTGAAGGTATGTTATGAGTCTATATTGAGAGACATTATAATGTAGGGAGATGTTGTAACTGACGTTTGGAAGTTTGGTTTAATTCCCTTTTAAGATAGAGGTTGTAATTCAAGAGAATATTGTTGTTGTTGAATGTTTTTCCTGTTAATTCTTATATAAGAGATAATGGTAATAAAGGGAGGTTTTTTGGTAATTTTGGAATTTTTCCTTTTTTGGAATTTATTCTCGTTTTTCCAAGTTCCTTATTTTTTTTTAATTTTGGTGTAGCTGAAGAACCGTCACAACCTTTACTTTCAATTTGCTCCATTGATGAAAAGAATCTTCACGCAATGCTTTTCTTAGTTTTTGAGAAGAAATACGTTCAGAGCAATCCAAGGTAATTGGTAATTGATTGATGCAATGTTCAATTTCGTTTGGAAGATTCCGAGTAAACAGGAAACGATAAACAGGAAAAGGCATAAAACAGACAGAAGTAAAGAAAAATAATTATTAGAGGTAAATATGGTATGAATTTACGAAAAAATAAATAAATAAATAAAGATAAAGAGAAGGAAAAATACGAACTATTAATAAAATATAACAACACACAAGGACATGTAAAAAATTTAAGTAGAAGACAGAATTTTAAAAGAGAATATCACGCTTACATATTGTGAAACAGGCCTACATTTTAATGAGAAGCTACTCTACCACATCGGACAGTTTCGACTACGCTGTTCAGATGTCGCATATTTTTCAGGCAGAAGAGAATTACTCAGTCTGAAGAAGCGATCAAGAGAAATTTCCACTCATGTAAGTATTGCGCTAACAATAAATTATCGCTGACAAAAAACCGTGGGAGAGAGGCTCGGAATTTCAGAGAATTTGCTAAATCTAATCATACACACCTCACCTCTATCTTCCCGTATCCGAAAAATCTTACTCATCAGCGTCATTCACTTGGTCGAAAATATATTACAATTATTTCTCTCTTTCTCTTGTATTCATTGTGAAAAATGAAGTAGTTCTTAGAATTTTCGTATAGCCTACATATTTTACAGCTTGTAGAGTTTTCCTACGAATTTCATTAGCAAAACTGTATTGTTTGTACCCACATTATATGCAGAGAGTTTTATTTTTCAAAATTATGCTAATAAATAAATATATATATATATATATATATATATATATATATATATATATATATGTAGAATACAAAGTGTAGAAATGAACTTTCTAGGAAGGACCAAAGGTTGCACAAAATTAGACCACATAAGAAATGAGGAAATTAGAAGAGAATTAGAAATATACTCAATAAATGATAGAATTCAACAACACCGCATCGGTTGGGAACAGCATGCCCAGAGAATGGAAGAAACAAGATTGCCCAAAGTAGCATATCAATATAAACCAAGAGGACTAAGGGATGTAGGAAGACCTAGGAAGAGATGGAGGGAATCATTGTGAATTCGGAACAGGCGATTCGCCTAATCCTTGAAGTGAAGAAGAAGAAGAATAAGAAGAAGAAGAAGATATATACACACACACACACATATATACACAGTGGGCCAAAACAGGCACAAAATTAGAAATACTCTATTTTCGGAAATACATAAGTTAACATTAATTTATAATGAATACACTGTTGGAAAGAGTAGACTTTAAAGATGATCAGGACTTTTTATTATGTTTTTTTAGGCTCAATTAAAATCTTATGCAGGTCAATACACAATGGTACGAAAAATGTGGGTTTTGAAGACAATTACTTCAAAATACGGGAACTGAATGTTGGTAAAAGTTAATAATAAGTAATGATCTTTCAAATAAACAAAATTAAAAATGATGCTCTATGTGACCGCCATTTGCCCGCACAACCATTTGCAGGCCTCTTCACCATTGTACAATAGTACTGGATATCTGCCTTTGATCAAGCCGGTCCTAACATTCAAGAAGACATTATCTTAAATGTTCAATATTACGAATTCTTGTTTTGTAGTAAACTGCTTTTGTAGTTGACTCCATTCAAAATAATCCACAGGATTAAGATCTCATTTTAAACTCCAGCGGAAACCATCAGATAATCTGAGAAATGCGATCTTTCACGCAATAATCTCTCAGGAGGGATATCATGTCCGTTTTTGTATACTCTTTATTCAAATGTCTGTTTATGACTTTATTATTATTATTATTATTATTATTATTATTATTTAAATCGTGTTTATTTGCCATTTAACACCAATATGTATTCCACTAGATTTGTTTTTTTTTTATTTTTTTTTACTGTGTACATTTTATTCAATTGTCGGTTTCTGATTTAATTATGTGAATCATATTTGCTTGTAATTTAATACAAATATGTATTTCAATGTGTTTATTTTTAATTTTATTGTGTTCATTTGATTGAATTGTCGGCTTTTGATTTTATGTGATTCGTATTTGATTCTAACAACATTAATATGTATTCCACTGCGTTTATTTTTATTTTATTAATTACATTTTTATTTAACTGCCTCTTTTGACCTCATTATGTAAATCGTATCTGTATGTAATTACTTAAATCCGATTCAGTTGTATGTTCAACTATGTAAGCAAATTTTAATCCTGTTTGAGTATAAGAGAAAGCCCTGGGGCCGTGACTCTGTCAGTTAAATAAAGTCATTATTATTATTATTATTATTATTATTATTATTATTATTATTATTACTATATAATAGAAACTCGCTTGACTCTTGAAAAAATTTCCTGCATATAACGTGTGTACAGGAACCAATGTGTTCAATGTAATTTTCGTAATGGCTTTCACACGAAAACTCTACAAGCTGTAAAAATTGATAAAACTGCTTAATCTTTCGCCAATGAATACATTTGTTTTTGTAGTTATGGCGAACTGTTACAATCGAAAATGAACAATAATAATTATAATCGCTATACTCAACAATTCAGCGCCACGCAATACAGGAGATGCCCTATATTTCGACACAGAATATAATAAAACAGAAATTTTGGGGGCTGTTAATGGAATGAGGACAGAAAAACGAGATAACCTCAAGAAAAACCATCACAGCCTTGGCCTGAATGCTGACATTCTTCTGTTATGCTTCTTCGTCATGTAGCGGCTATTAGATTTGTCCATTTTAGGCTTCCACTTCTAAATTCTCTGAAGTCCCTGCAGTGGAATGAGAAAACATGGAGTCAGGAAAGTGGCCAATAGGTATGGAGCTCACATATTTAGTTTTCCTCAGCCCCAAACTCCCTTGTATCGACGCGTTTTCACATACCTTTCAAACATTTCTCCTCCCATATCCCTCACTGACAATGATCTGGATTTGAACATGGGTCTGCGGTCGTAGTAAGCCAGCACTCTGTCCATTGAGCTATCAAAGAGGCTCAGGTCTGCGATTTTTATTTTAAAAATCTGTAGCGATACTTACAGCGGAGAAAATGGCTTCCCCACTACAGGCATCAACTTAATTGCTTCCATGTCTCTCTAGTCTATTATCAGATTCATAACATAGTATGCCCACAGCCTAGTATATACAGTCACGAAGGTCAATACGTAGTAAATATGCATCCATAGATAGTTGCTAACCAGTAGGATCGCTACTATCGCCTCATTACAGTCAATGCGAAATAGTATCTGCACAGTCTATTGTTCCTAGTACCCTCATAACTCAAGCTTCATGACTGTATATACTAGACTGTGGCATGCCTCCGGCCACCAGCCTGAACATGTAGCGAACCTTAGCACAATCTCTCGGTGTCGGTTAGAATGCACCTATAGTCCGTCCGTCGAATCTGTACATTCCAGTCGTAAAACAAACTTTCTGCGCACCTGGCGTCACAGCTGGTTGGTCCAATGAGTACTCAAGGCGCGTGGGAGGGAGAGAGAAAGAAGACAACACGCTATGTCAGACGCGGGCAAACGGGTAATTATGATTACATCCGGTAACGGGGAAGGTTCTAACATCACGTTCCTCCCACCAACTTCCGCCCCCTCTGTAAGCGACTCTTAGTCGATGTGACGGATTGTCTTTGCGATGTAGAACATGTCAACCTCAGTGAATACTCGTAAACGCCAATTCCAGGTAGATTGGGAAGAAGAGTTCTTCTGTTGTGCTCATGGAGAAAACATGATATGCTTACTATGCAACAAAATCGTTATAGAAACGCACAGAAGCAATTACACAGACATTATAAACAATGTCGTAAGCAAGCTGCGGATTTTTAGGCACTAAAAACAGTTGAAATAGGCAGGCAAAATAGGCATTCAAAATTCTAATATATGCATTTAAAAAGGCACTAACAATTTATAATTCATAATGGCTAACACGCCCATTGCGTAGCATTACCTAACATATAAACTAGTTTCTATAGGAATGTCATTATGGCAGTGAATAACTAAATATTCCTCAAAATTTTGTAATGAAAATTGATGTATGTTGTAAGAATGTTCTTAAATTAGGAGAAACTCCTCTCCACTTCACATGAAGTGATGGGGCAATACTTCAAGGATCCAATCTCAGGTGGGGACCAAACCATTGGGAATGCATTAATGTCGACGTCATTTCCAATCAGTGCTTCTGATGTCTTTTGCTTTGGCATATCTCCACTGTATATTTCACGTATTGCAGCAGAAAACTCAACTCACAAACTCGCAAAGCGAATACACAGTTTAAAAAACTGCCCTAGTCAACTATCACCAATGATTCAAGCGCCTTTCGAAAAACATTTTTTTTTTTTTTTTTTGCTATTGGTTAATTTTAAATTATTTGATTTCTCCACGTTCTAGTGGCAGTAAAACGTAACACAGAATGATCGACAATTGTATAATGTCACTGCCCTCTGCAGGATAAAAAAGAAACAAATTACAGATTCAAAAAATACCGATAGAATGGTCAATAAATTCAAGTATAATATATAATACGGATATTTAGGCACATTTTAGGCATTTACTAGTGAAATAGGCAATTATAGGCACTACAGAATTAGCACATAATACTTACAATGCCTTAAAATGGATATGTAACTTAAAAGTTTGGGTCTTCAGGTTAAGCATTAAAATAGGCATATAGGCATAAATCCGCAGCTTAGTCATAAGAATAACAGCTTAATTATTGGTAAGTAATCATATTTTGAAGTTTAATACCCACACAATAACCTAAAATAATAATATTAGCTACGTGGGAGATCATTTTTCTGTTTTCACAAATTAAAAAAAAAAAATGTCGCTCTATCTTTTCTATTTTCTTTTCAATTTCTCTCTTATACGGCAGGAATATACGGAGTAACTTGAAAATTAAAAACCGAAATATTAAGTAACGAGAATAGAGAGGAGGCGAATTTCTTGACTCAAAAACAAAATTAAATTCTTGCCAGTGACATAGTTGCATGGGAAGTCACAAAATCATTTAAACCTTTTAGTGACGGGGAATTTGTTAAAGCATGTTTAATAAGTGTGGCGAGTGTTATGTCTCCTGAACAAAAGGAACAACACGAAAGCATTAGTTTGTCTCGTCGTACTACAGGGAGAAGAATAGAAGATTATTTCATATCTGATGGATGAACAACTAAAATCTAGTATTTTCGAATTCATAGCGTATTCACTTGCTTTAGATGTAAGTTCGGACATTCCTCAGTCAGCATGGATCTTTAGGTAATTATCATTTATTTTATATCAACTTCATGTAATAAAATGTGTACAATTAATTTAATTGATGAGAGCTTGCTTAACACACGGCAGAGGTAATGTGTGCCCATACCTTATATTATGTTTCTGTTACAGTTCGCCACTGCACATGAAATGGGTGAAGTACATTCTCCTACCACACAAAACCTCCTCTGTGTAGCGGGTAGTATCTCAAGATCTGCCCACCACTGCCGTACAGTTCGCCACTGCACATGAAATGGGTGAAGTACATTCTCCTACAACACAAAATCTCCTCTGTGTGGCGGGTAGTATCTCAAGATCTGCCCATCACTGCCGTACAGTTCGCCACTGCACATGAAATGGGTGAAGTGCATTCTCCTACCACACAAAATCTCCTCTGTGTGGCGGGTAGTATCTCAAGATCTGCCCACCACTGCCGTACAGTTCGCCACTGCACACGAAATGGGTGAAGTGCATTCTCCTACCACACAAAATCTCCTCTGTGTGGCGGGTAGTATCTCAAGATCTGCCCACCACTGCCGTACAGTTCGCCACTGCACACGAAATGGGTGAAGTGCATTCTCCTACCACACAAAATCTCCTCTGTGTGGCGGGTAGTATCTCAAGATCTGCCCACCACTGCCGTACAGTTCGCCACTGCACACGAAATGGGTGAAGTGCATTCTCCTACCACACAAAATCTCCTCTGTGTGGCGGGTAGTATCTCAAGATCTGCCCACCACTGCCGTACAGTTCGCCACTGCACATGAAATGGGTGAAGTGCATTCTCCTACCACACAAAATCTCCTCTGTGTGGCGGGTAGTATCTCAAGATCTGCCCACCACAGCCGTAATGTCGCCCGCTCACTAGCTTGGAGAAGGGCTTCGACCTCTCCCGAGTGACGTCATGTACCACTTTACGGAATCCAAGGATGGATTATAGCTGAGGTTTAGTTAGTATTAAGTGCTTGGTAGTAATGAACTCCCATGCAAATCAATCGATTATGGTAACCAAAACTCTGCCACTGTTTCCGTTTCTGTAGCGAAAGCTACGTATAAAATTTAGTCTTGTCTTACTTAACCAGCATTGACTTATGTGCAGGAAGTAAACAAATCAGGCTACTATATACGCAAATTCTTGTTATATTTTGTTGTTAATTCTTGAAAATAATTAATATAGGTCTTTTTAAATGGTAAAAGCGTTTCTGTTAGAGCTGTAAATTAGTAGAAACAATTTTCAAATGCTGTTTCTTTAATTTAATAATTTATACTTATATAGTATTATTTATTATGTAATAACAAATTTCAAGCCAACTATCGTTGCAGTTGAGTTACAATAAATTACTGCTTCGTCTTCTATGCTTTCAATGTTACGTTACTGAAGTGAAAACCATACGAGTCATTCTCGAGTTTTGCAGCAATTCCTGTTCATGACAAATATCATCATTATGTTTTAAAATAATCAGTAGAACACAGAGAACAATCGGGACAACATTTTAATTGTGCTTCAAAGTATTATACATTTAAATTATTTCTATAAGCTACTTGAAGTTACTTGTAAATATATATTATTGTCCAAAACCACAAAATTGAAACATATTTCGCTTTATAACTTTACAGATGGTGAAAAGATTCAGATGCTCTTATTTGAAAACTAACTCCTACTAAATTGATACCAAACCTAGGCCCTTTACATGTTCACTCTAGGAAACTTGAACTTAGAAAGTAATTTTCAAATGCGTCATAGAATATTGATGTCCGTGGTGTTACCTAATAGTCTTGGGTAATATTTATAAATTTGCCATTTGTTTCTGGACTCTACTGTAGAGTGTTCTGTTATCAGAGCATATTCCTCCCTTACGTATAGCTGGAAAGAAGAATAATAATTACTTTACAGTGTGTAACTGATCTTCAAGTCTTACATATATAAAGGTAGATAAGGTTAATTGACTTAATTGTATATCCTTTGTGTTACTTTATACTTGACAGTAATAATAATAATAATACTGAAATGTCAATTATTTGTTAGTATATGCACGACTTATTCCTTTCTTTATATAACATAACTTCAACTTGATACAGGTATTTTTTTCTAAGCATAATAAAATGTCCCCAGAGTTATTGTGCTTTGTGTTACCTTAAAATAGGACCCAAAATGACTGGGTAACACCAACCATATTACCATTTCAATTAAATGCTTTGAAAGTATAAAAAGTGTGTGCAATAAACCAGTTCACTTAAACTGAAGTGTTTCAAGTACTCAGGGGAATTTATAATTTTCCATTTCTGATCCTCACTATTGCTGCGAACTCGAGAATGACCCATATTACTCCGCATGCTTGGCGAGTGATTGACATTATTTGATTGTGAGACAATGAAAAAAAGCAAGTTACATTTATTTAGTAGAAAAGTTATAACTACAGATATAGCATGCAAGGACAGATACAAAACAAGGACAGTTGCTTGGTAACAGGAATTAGGAAACGTGGATTTTTTTAACAACGAAAACAACTTTCCATCGCATTGTAATACTTTCTCCATGCTTGGTATAGTAAGAAAATAAAATGTGAACGCCAATAAAAAAATAAGCGACCCGTAACAGCAAGAACTCGAAGGTAAATAAAGAGAAATATATAGCCAGCAATGCCAGCTTCTATACAACGGGAACAAATTTCTCCGTAACTGTTCACCTGATTGAATTACTGCTCCAAGCTTGTGCCAGCAAGCACACGCTGGAGTACGAGTAGTTAGTGAATACGAGATAACAAAAGATTTCTCGAGCTTTTCGTTTGCTATGAAACCGACTCAACACAATAAAATTCTGACTCCAACCGCTATTCAATTTTAACAGTGTTCAGGTTCCCCCCCCCCCACACTCATAAAACATGTTAAAAGTTAAACGGAATAATCGATATCCGTGAAAAATTACTACCGGTATAGGGTAAATAATAGAACCAAACTAGCAGGCTCAATGGTAAACGCTAGACTCGCGTTCGAGAGGCCCCGGGTTCAAATTTTAGGGCCAGCCAATCTAATCAGGAATTTCAGTGGTGTTTTCGATCATAAAATCATCATCCTTAGCTCGACAACCCATCATGGGTCCTGGTTGTCCATAGGAGTTTCCGTCATTCATCCCTATTTCTAGCAACACTCTCGATTATAAAATACCTACGAATATTAGTACATTATGCAACGAGCCTATTTTGGTAGTAATTAAGAAGCGAGTATGTTTGTTTATGAAACGAGCGCAAGCGAGTTTCATAATTTTCATACGAGCGTCTTAATTACCATTATAGGCAAGTTTCATAAGACTTTTTATGCTCGACCATATTTCTAACTTGAAATTATTCATAAGTATTCATGTAATTCTTATGTGACTAGGGAGCGAACTGACCTTGTGCAATCTCGTAAATTGTGAGATATGCGCAGACGCGAAAGTATTGATTTTTTTCCGGGAAACGAATGTCGACGATCTTGATATAAATTAGAGAGTAAGATAAACGTTAAACTTGATATGACCTTGAAATTGAATTGAAACGAGATGACAAATTGAATTTATTTGAATATTATTTACAATTAACGCTAATTATTATAGTAACAGAACATAACCTTCTGCGACAGTATTGGATTTCCAGCCTGCGTGACATTTTGCTAGTTGTCTTTCGATTGAATGTCCGAGAATAATCGAAAACCTGAACTTTAATGAATAGGTGTACTTTAATGACATGCATTAAAGGACTGCTACCAGGTGTATAATTACTACATTTCGGCATGGTCGAGCATAAAATTATTTAAAAACGTAAATTCCACTATATACAAAGATACTGTTTCGCAAGACCTGAACCTTCCATGATTGCATATGAACACGACTGCGGATATACAGGGTGTTTCAGTGAAAGCGTGCAAAAATCAAACAAGATTGGTGTTCACAATTCCGCGACTTGAATGGCTGGTTCGTGTTGATTAGGAAACTTAAAATGAAACGATGCCTGCCCTCTCAATTTTTGTAGTAGAAGAAATCAACATATCATAACTATATGTGAATCACATCTTCACAATTTGATGATCTCCTGCATATCATTGGCCCTCATATACAAAAATATTCCAATGCGGGAGGCATCCAGCAGAGCGTCTAAGCGTAAATTTGAGGTTAGGTTTCCCTAATAGTTGGTATCTCTCTTTAAGAACTTGGTTGCAGGGGATTTCCTACTTTTTCTCTCTTATGATTTTCGTATTGTAACTTCCACAATGTCCATTATAGTTTTAGAAACAAGTCCTGTAATCTGAGATAAATTGAAAAGCATCTCATTAAGTGGAAATTCTCTGAGGACCATTTCACGAAGGTGGAAGAAGGATATTTGAAATGAATGGCATTATTTACAGTTCATCTTTTAGATTAAGGTTTGTTTACCTGAAATACATAATGCTTTCCATCCATGGCTCCCATAAAGTTCGGAAAATTTCATTTTTTTTGGGGTTATTCTTTGAGATATTTTAAACAAAAAAATTATTTTTTTTTATTTTCCTTTCTGCTTCATTTTCGAGATAAAAACTGTTTTATATGAAACATTTCTTACCGTGTTTGGGGAAAATCATTGATTTAATTCCCAATATGTTCAGTCAATTTACGAGAGCAGTGTAGGCCTATGATGATAATAAATACGCAGAAATTTGATCTAACAAATTTAACGTTTTAAATGTCTTTCCAGAACGAAAATGTACATTCGCACATATGAAATTTCTGCATATTTAAAAACGACAAAAACTATTATTTTTATCATAATACATTACTATCTTAAATTTACTAAGCATATTGGGAATTAAATTAATTCAATGGCTTTCCCAAAATATGCTATGAAATGTTTCACATAAAATAATTTTTTTCTCGAAAATGAAGCAAAAACGAGCAAAATTGTACGAATATTAAACTTTTTGTTTGAAATATCTCAAAGAATAACCTCTTGAAATTAATGACATTACTCACGGTTCGCTCTGTATAATTCAGGGTATCCTTTAACCAATTCTATCAACATCTCATCTGAAAAAATATTCAATTTTGTTGCGGACGACTCCATCATAAACAAAACACATACGCATTTCGGTAACGTCGGGCGGTAAAAGTTAACTCAATTTCAACTTTCGTCGCGTCGCGATCAGCGTCGTGACGTAATGAAATTCTTATTTCCTATTGAACCATAATTTATATAATGTCACGTCATTGTAAACGATGCATAACTCATTGCCGTTGCTAAGCAATAGTGTGACGTAACTCGTTGCTAACTATGTGACGTCAGGTGTTAAAACTTCCGTAATGTTTTCTCTATTTGATCCTCGAGCATAAACGTTCAGAAGTTAAAAGTAAATACGAAGTAGAGAAAGAAAAAGAAAGAAAAGGATGGAAAATAAAAAATGAATACTGTATGTAGAAAACACAGGGACAGCATTTTATTTTTACTAACATTTTTAATATTAACCTGGCTATACCTTTAGAGAACCGGAAACACCGTTTTCTACCCCCTTCCACGACTGTAGTTCGATGAAACTGGCGTAAAACACAAGCAAATCACTTTACTAGGTATAGGAGGGAAGAAAAGTAGTTCATCCATTTACGTAAACTAGGAAATATCGCAATTTTGAGTTTGATAATTTTCATTAGGTTTTTGTTTAATCAAAATACAGTACAGTATTAACAATGAGTGTTTTTACTCACGAACTGAGTTATCCATGCGAACGTATTCATTATGCAATGTATATTATACTGTCTACAGCACATTATCGTACAATATAGAGAATGAAGTTAAATTGAAAAATAATCATAATATGGATATTTAAATACATTTTTGAAAATGGTAGCCGTTCATTTCGATACAGGCTTCAGTTTTTTTTTTGTGCACATTATCGCAATATAGACTATTGCATCTAATTCCACTTGCCAGTTTCGTCCTTCGTACAAGTAACTCATGTTGAAATAATTCTGTACCTACTCTATAAAAGAGTACTTTACGTACTGTAAATTCAATCTTCACTTCTGCCCGACCCGTACAGATAAAATTACTCAGACATGCTATCTACTGTCCGTCCAAGTGGTTATGCCGCAGGATCGTAGAAAGGGGGGAAATCACATAACAGTTAATTACTTAACGAGGCCCTTTTATTTAAGTTATTTTAAACAGTTGTATGGGTATAATATTACGTAGATGTCCAATTCCTAACAGAAATTAATGTCCTCAGAAAAGAGCTAAGACAGCCCAGCCACTAGCCTTTACAGAGAGGCGAATAGAAGCTGGTGGGGAAAACCGGAATGCGACGTAGGCAAATGGACGCCAGTACCTGTGCGAAAATGATGCAATATGGAAAGCTCTTTCGTCATTGGAAAACGTGAATATATTTTTGGAACGTACTGTGACGGTAAGGCTACTGTGACTGTATATGGGTCTTGGATCTGTATGGAGGACGGTTGAACTTCATTAGTAGAAGG
The DNA here is from genome assembly GCF_040183065.1 of Periplaneta americana. NCBI lineage: Eukaryota > Metazoa > Arthropoda > Insecta > Blattodea > Blattidae > Periplaneta > Periplaneta americana. The sequence goes on from NC_091117.1 coordinate 37,113,328, forward strand.
TGTGGGAGTGAAGTATATTAAAAAACTCAGGTACAAAAAAATTGAAGTAAAAATAAAATGATGTCCCTGTACAAGAGAAAGGAGAAAGATATGCTACTAAGAAATGAAACATAACACGATGAAATAGAAAACCGACAAGAGGAAAGAAGAATGAGAAGTGATTATAAAATGAGAAAACGAAAAATGAGAAAAGAATTAGAAGGAACGGGAAAGGGAAAGTCACAGAGAACTCGGCTTGCTGACTTCAACACATTCGTAGCTCACTCTTGCATGCAGAGATGTGTAAGCTCAGAATTCGACGCGGGTCACTGTGAAATAAAAAGTACGAGTATGTGGCATCTAATGCCCGACCGCGGGCGGGCTGCGCATGCATGCAGTTCATTAGCGGGGCATTCCCGCATCTCCTCGTGCGGCGCACTCGGTTCAATCGCGCGTGAGGTTCAGGGGAATCACACCCCGTGCATACCACGTGTCGCAACAATCGGCGAGGCTGGGATGCTTCATAAAAATGTACAGTAATCAATAACCAGGTGGCTGGCAACATATTCGTCAATGAAATGACCCGAAATTTTTTGAGAACGCAGCTAGGTCAATATTCGAGTCTGGAATTCACTCCAGTTTCTACTAACCAGAAGTATTCAGTCTCTACAAACATTACATTCCAATATTGCATAAGCAAATATCATGGCTCCTCATAAATCACAAACAAGTTTCTGATAATAGATATATCAGCCATTCCAGTTGCCATGGATGTTACATTTTTACTATTTTTAAATGTTGAAAATTAAATTACTTTTGTCAAATTTTATTATTAGAATTAGAATTAATATCAGTATCATTTTGCAGAAAAAAATTGTTGAATAAAATTTATTATTATTGCAGAAAATAAACAAAAGGTTCCGTCACGGATGTTACAAGATTTGTGAACTCACTTCACATCTTACTTACAAGTGGTTTTTAAGGAACCCGCAGTTCATTGCCGCCCTCACATAAGCCCGCAATCGGTCCCTATCCTGTGCAAGATTAATCCAGTCTCTCTCATTATATCCCACCTCCCTCAAATCCATTTTAATATTATCCTCCCATCTACATCTCGACCTCCCCAAAGGTCTCTTTCTCCGCTCTCACAACTAACACCCTATATGAATTTCTGGATTCCACCCCATACGTGCTACATGCCCTGCCCATCTCAAACGTCAGGATTTAATGTTCCTAATTATGTCAGGTGAAGAAAACAATACGTGCAGTTCTGCGTTGTGTAACTTTCTCCATTCTTCTGTAACTTCATCCCTCTTAGCCCCAAATATTTTCCTAATAACCTTGTTCTCAAACACCCTTAATCTCTTTCCTCTCTCAAAGTGAAAATCCAAGTTTCACAACCATACAGAACAACCGGTAATATAACTGTTTTATAAATTCTAACTTACAGGTTTTTTGACAGGAGACTAAATGACAAAAGCTTCTCAACCAAATAACAACACGCATTTCCTATATTTATTCTGCGTTTAATTTCCTCCCGAGTGTCATTTATATTTGTTACTACTGCTCCAAGATATTTGAATTTGTCAACCTATACGAAGGATAAATCTCCAATTTTTTAAGTTTTCATTTCGTACAATATTCTGGTCACGAGACATAATCATATACTTTGTCTTTTCGGGATTTATTTCCAAACCTATCGCTTTACTTGCTTCAAGTAAAATTTCCGTATTTTCCATAAATGTTTGTGAATTTTCTCCTAACATTTCACGTCATCTGCAAAGACAAGAAGCTGATGTAACCCGTTCAACTCCAAACCCCGTCTGTTATCCTGAACGTTCCTAATGGCATATTCTAGAGTGAAGTTAAATAGTACAGGTGACCAAACCTTATTAACAAAAAGTGTAAAACTCAAGTTTCGTCTCAAGAAAAAAGAGATTGAATGCCACAGTGTCCATGTGAATGCTATGCAAATATCATGGCATCCAATTAGTTCACAAAGGTAAATATGTAAATATTTTACAGCCATTTCTTCCATGCCACGGATGTTACAGATGAGTTAATTGTTGTTGTTGTTTAATCAACTCTCCGAAAACAGATTTGAACCTCATAAGTAACACCAATAAGGCATCACTCATGAAGCAACTAGGCCAGGAGACAATGGGATAGGGTGGCCAGTTCCTTTCCCCCTCCAACGTATGCATCGCTGATTAGCTACATATTCCACTAATCAGATTTCAGATGCATACAAACAATTGTTTTTCCTCTGACACATATCGTCAAGTGAGATGTACTGTCTGATAATAAATATACATATCAGCCAGAACCTCTATCAGAAGTAGGGTCTACATGAGTTAATGTTCTTCATTTTTCCAGTTTCAAAACAACTGTGACATTTCTAAGTCAAAATACTCGTATTCACTTGAACTGTAAGATTAATTGCAAATCAAGCTTCCAGGTATAACTCCCTGTAAAGTTGATTTGAATAAATTCGAGGGAAAAATTGTTCCGGGGCCGGACATCGAACCCGGGACCTTTGGTTAAACGTATCAAGCCTCTACCAACCGAGCTACTCGGGAACTCTACCAGACACCGATTAAATTTTTCCCTCTATAACCACAGACCTCAAAGTGGGCTGACAACTGTCAAGCAATCAACATTGAGTGCACACTGACTCTGTGTGACTTAAATTGAGGTTTTCTGTCAACGAACAGTGACCTGAAAGCTTGATTTGCATAATACATGTCACTGTTCATTAACAGAAAACCACAATTTAAGTCACACAGAGTTAGTTGCACTCAGTGTTGGTTGCTTGACGGTTGTCAGCCCACTTTGAGGTCTGTGGATATAGAGGGGAAAAATTGGATCGGTGTCTGGTAGAGTTCTCGGGTAGCTCAGTTAGTAGAGCGTTGGTACGTTTAACCAAAGATCCCGGGTTCCATGCCCGGCCCCGGAACAATGTTTCCCTCGAAATTATGTAATATTAACTGTTAGTAACCCGAACTACTGAAAATAAGTTGCAGAAATAATGTAGTACAGAGTAAAAAGTTCCTTGATCCTGGAGCCCTGGAATTAACAGTGCAAATTCTCAAAATATTTCTTCAACAATAGCATCTTGACAAAACATACAGTAACAGCTGATCTCTCTATCAGTAAGCGCTGAAAACTTTAGGGAAACAAAAGAGTACCTATTACGCAGCCAAGACCATCTACAGGGACATCATTTTATTTTTACTTCAATTTTTATAGTACCTGAGTTTTTTAATGTACTTCACTCCCACCCCTTCTACTAATGAAGTTCAACCGTCCTCCACACAGATCCAAGACCGCATATACAGTCATAGTAGCCTTATGGTCATATTAAACAGTACGTTCCAAAAATTTGTTCGCGTTTTCCAGTGACGAAAAAGCTTTCAATATTGAATCATTTTCGCACAGGTACTGTCGTCCATTTGCCTACGTCGTATCCCGGTTTCCCCCACCAGCTTTTATTCGCCAGCTAGTGGCTGGGCTGCCTTAGCTCTTTTCTGAGAACATTAATTTCTATTAGGAATTGGACGTCTACGTAATATTATACAACTGTTTGAAATAACTTAAATAAAAGGGCCTCGTTAAGTAATTAACTGTCACGTGATTTGCTCCCTTTCTAAGACCCTGCGACATAACCACTTGGACGGACAGTAGATAGTATGTCTGAGTAATTTTGTCTTTTCGGATCGTGCAGAAGTGAAGATTGAATTTACAGTACGTAAGGTATTCTTTTATAGAATAGGTACAGAATTATTTCAACATGAGTTACTAGTACGAAGAACGAAACTGGTAATTGGGATTAGGTACAATAGTCTATAGTGCGATAATATGCACATTAGAACTGAAGGCTGTATCGAAATGAACGGCCACTATTTAAAAAAAAAAAGTAAAAAAGTGTTTAAATATCCATATTATGATTATTTTTCAATTTAACTTAATTCTCTATATTGTACGATAATGTGCTGCAGACAGTATAATATACACTGGATAATGAATACGTCCACATGGACAGCTCAGTTCGTGAGCAAAAACACTCATTGTTAATACTGTCCTGTATTTTAATTAAACAAAACCCTAATGAAAATGATCAAACTCAAAAGCGCAATATTTCCTAGTTTACGTAAATGGATTAACTACTTTAATTCCTTTCTGTACCTAGTAAAGTGAATTGTTTGTATATTACGCCAGTATCATCGAACTCCAGTCGTGGAAGGGGGGTAGCAAACGGCGTTGATCAAGAGGTATAGGCAAGTTAATATTAAAAATGTTAGTAAAAAAAAAATGATGTCCCTGTGTATTCAATGCCCATAAAACTTGTAAAATATTTTCCCCTTGAAAATAAAACATTACAATATCCAAATTTAGAGCCTTATTTATGTCTTACACTAACAATAAACAAATATTTCTGAAAAATACTTTTTCATTGAAATTTCCAGTTTCCCTTGAATGTCTGATATACGATAAGCTTACAAATGGGTTCAGAGCAATATTAATACACGCGTGTGAAAGTTTGCACGACTAGTTGTAAGAAACTAATGTCTCCAAGAAAACAGGATTACCTATTAGTGAATAATATCTGATTTCATCTAGACGTTAACGAAAGCTTGAAACGTGTTTCTACACATATCACGTGTTTGCGACATGCGGGCGACACGAGATGCTAAACTGATATTTAATCCACACGTTTCAATAGAGACTTACTGTGAGTTTGAGGAACATTAATTTTCCATCAAAGGAATGGAGAATGATTCATTCCGTCACCATTCCACGTTCGCTGTTCAATCACAACGATTTGAGGAACGCATGTACTAGCAATCGGGCTTATCTGATTGGCTTCCACTTCAGGGGGATTTAAAAAATATAGCCGGTAATTTCATACCTGACGAAATATCAAAGGAAATTCAATCACGAATCCTGGCTTCTCGGTAGTCAAGATTACGAACTTCCATGAAGTCTCCTCTGATAGACTTTGTTAAGTAAAGAGCAGGAAAATTTCTTAAGATCAGTAACCAGAATTCACAATTGAAACTGGTATTAAATTGAGTAAGGAAACAGGCACTGAACAAATCAACACCGACTCTCTCATTTCACAGAAAATTTACGGATTCCTTTGTCATACTTGGTATTAATTAATACCTACGAAAATAATCTCTGAAACAACGTGCTTCTTGCCACAATAATATTATCGTACAAGATTCGCTTATATTATCACTTTGAAATCTATCCTTTTGCATTGTAGTTGCGATTAGGCCTATATCTGATGTTTAAAAAATAGTAATTACAAAAACACATGCCGGTACATATTTGGAGGAGAAAATTCTTTCTCCCCTAAATACTACGCAGTAGTATCAGCAGTAGCAGTACATTATATCTCAAAGTTCCTAACTGTTGACAGGTTTACTTTCGCTTATACAGGGACATCATTTTATTTTTACTAACATTTTTAATATAAACCTGGCTATATCTTTGGATTAAAGGTCTAGAACCGGAAACACCGCTTGCTCCCCCTTCCAAGACTGGAGTTCGATGATACTGGCGTAAAATACAAATCACTTTACTAGGTATAGGAAGGAAGGAAAGTAGTTCATCCATTTATGTAAACTAGGAAATACCGCAATTTTGAGTTCTATAATTTTCATTAGGTTTTTGTTTAATCAAAATACAGTACTATATTAACACTTAGTGTTTTTACTCACGAATTGAGCTATCCATTCGGACGTATTTATTATGCAGTGTATATTGTACTGTTACAGCACATTAGCGTACAATATAGAGAATGAAGTTAAATTGAAAAATAATCATAATATGGATATTTAAACACATTTCTGAAAAAGGTGGCCGTTCATTTCGATACAGGCTTCTGGTCTTTTGTGGATATTATCGCACTATAGACTATTGTACCTAATTCCAATTACCAGTTTCGTCCTTCGTACAAGTAACTCATGTTGAGATAATTCTGTACCTACTCTATAAAAGAGCACCTTACGTACTGTAAATTTAATCTTCACTTCTGCCCGATCCGAAAAGATAAAATTACTCAGAAATGCTATCTACTGTCCGTTCAAGTGATTTTGTCCCATTGTTGTAGAAAAGGGGGCAGGAAATCACGTGACAGTTAATTACTTAACGAGCCCTTTTATTTAACTTATTTTAAACAGTTGTATAATATTACGTAGACGTCCAATTCCTATCAGAAATTAATGTTTTCAGAAAATAGCTAAGATAGCCCAGCTACTAGACTTTACAGAGGGGCGAACAGAAACAGGTGGGGGAAACCGGGATGCGACGTAGGCAAACGGACGACAGTACCTGTGCAAAAATATGATTCAATATTGAAAGCTCTTTCGTCACTGGAAAACGCGAACATATTTCTGGAACGTACTATACTAACTCAGTACTGCATACGCGGCCTCGCTTCTGTGTGGAGAACGGTTGGAAGTTTACTAGTAGAAGGGGTGGAAGTGAAGTACATTCAAAAACTCAGGTACAATAAAAATTGAAGTAAAAATAAAATGATGTCCCTGTAGTAGGCGTTATTACAGCATAGTTTTTATGTATAGTCCCAGGTTTATTGCACTTATTTATTTATTTACTTATGTATTTATAGTTAGAATTAAATTTACTTTTACTTTATTTTTTATTGCTGTAATTATTATAATGTTATTATCAGGGAACGGATTTATATGGACTAAAAATATATGAAATATGTAAATATATATGTAGTTATTTTTACCAAAATATGGAATTAAATATGGATTTTTACGAAAATATGGAATTAAATATGGACTTAAAATTATAAAAAAATGACTATGTACGTTAAATATTGGTACATTTTAATCAAACTAAACAAAAAATATAATGGACGTACCTTATCTTCCAATGTAGTTTCAACAAAACACAATTTTTATTGTCTGTTACCATAACAATAGGTTACAAACATTTCTTTCAAGTGCTGAAAAGTGAATCTTCTTCTATTGTCTCTGAGGATAGATTTATACTGACTAAAAGAGCGTTCGACGTCACAAGAAGTAACTGGTACATAATTCAATTTCACAATGTCTGCTGGGGATAAGTCCAAGTTAATCTTCACTGTTGATTCACCACTCATCACAGCAACAACCTTTTGTAGTTCTTCATATCCAGGGTTTTTTGAAAGTACAGTGTCCACCTTAGCTCTTACTGCATCTGCAACTTTACCTCTACCACGATTCAGTTGTTCCACAGTACTATTTATAATTTCAAAACTTTCAGATAGTGAAAGGTGCCTATTTTGGAGACTTTTGAGCGTTTTTATGATGCATGAAAATGTATGCTGAATGTGAGCTAAGTCATTCTTCACACTTATGTCACAGGTAACTGTTTTCGCAGTATCAATTGAGACTGCATCTTCAGAGTCCAATGCAAGGAGAACATTGTTAATAGAGTCTATATGTTCGGCATAATATTCAACTGCTTCTAGCCATGTACCCCATCTAGTTAAAATTGGCTTTGGTGGCAATGGAATTTCAGGGTACATTTCTTTCAACACGTTAACTCTACTGGGAGCTTTGAGAAATACTTTTTTCACTGATGAAATCAACAAATCTACTTTAGGGAAATTGTCTCTGACCACTTCTGCCACACGATGAAATGCATGCGCCACACAAGTAAAATGAGTCAATTTAGGATATACAACAGATAATGCTTGTCCAGCTTTGACCATATAAGGGGCAGCATCGCTAATAAAGAATAACACATTATCGTACATAATACCCTTTGGCCACAGGATACCCATAGCTTCGTTGAACAGTTTAACTATAGTTTTGTTATTGCACTTTTCTAGAACATCACAATGTAAAAGAATTCGTTCAGAATATTGTTCACTTAACAAACCGATAACTACATTACCAACAAGTCTACCTTCTTTGTCGGGAGTCTCATCAATGGAAACCCAAATTGAACTATCTTTAATTTCATCTCTTATCTTCTGTATTGTCTCATCGTAGATGGATGGAGCATACGTCTTCCTAAGTGTTGACTCATCCGGGATTGTATGTTGAGTATATTTTTCAAGGAATTCCCTGAAGACCTTATTCTTTAGTTTGTAGAGAGGAATATCAGCAGAGATGAGAGAACGGCACAGGTCGATGTTAAACTCAGATCTTACATTCGATGTTGTTGGTTGTGTTAAAAACAATTGTCTCTGCTTGGAATTTAGTTGTTTGTTGGCCTGATGTTTACTAGTTGTAATGTGTTGTTGCACCAGGAACTTTTGTGTAGATGATACTGCACACTGACACAAATTACAAAATAATATTTTATTGTCAGTTGATAAACCATCTTCTTTAAATTCTGAAATGTAACTTGTTAGTTTTGATTTTAAATTGACTGAATGACGTACTTTTGGCATATTTACCGTCTTTATAGTATGATTTACAAAACTGAACCTATGTGTACTCTGACTGGCATTTAACTGTTGAGCTGCACAACTGAAGTCTGTTAAAAATTTTTAATTAAATTAATACAGTTTTGTAACTTACTTTCCCATTGTTGATAGGACTGCTAATTTTCAAATAACTCTGATGTTAAAGGGATTACTGAACATGTGTTTAAATCTCTATTGTTGAAATGTATTTTTAAAAGTTAATGGAATTTTGTTTTGTTTTATTGTTAAACCTAATATAATATGGACTGTTTTATATGAAATATGGAAAATATATGGAAATTAACGAAAATATGTACTAAACTCTAAAATATGGAAAAATATGGAAAATAAAAGTAGGATTTTTCAACCCTACACATTGTGAAACATAAAGATAATGCAAAATATAAATTATATTAGCTTTATAAGTAAATATGTATTTACATATAAATCCTTTCCCTGGTTATTATTGTATATTATATATCACTGCTACCGTGTGTATATCAATTTTGGTGTTAATACATACATACTGTACATACATACATACATACATACATACATACATACATACATACATACATACATACATAACCATTCATCTCTCAGACTACGTAAATTCTGAAACCACAAGAATATCGGAGTCAGAAAATCCTCATGTGGACTATGAGACATCACCTCATCCAGAAAAAGTTCTAGTGTGGTTTGCAATATTCGGTTATAGGATCATTGGACTAATTTCATTTGAAGAAACTGTGAATATTGATGTGTACAAGAACATTTTGACGGACTTCATGGAGCAGCTAGACAACATCGAACTTACGCAGGGATATTTTCAACAGGATGACACCAGATGCTACGTATCAAATGAATTGATGAGACACATCGGCAGCTTCTTCGTAGACCATATTATCTCTAAAGGACTGTGGCCTCCAGGGTCACAGATTTGAAGTCAGCTAATTATTTTCTGTGAGATTATCTTAAGAAAAGAGTCTACAGAAATATACCACGAACCATCCAAGATCTCCGGACAAACATTGCAGCCGAAGTAAACAACATCGACGTGGATATGTTGAGGCGTGCATGGCGAAACGGGCAAGAATATTTCTCCAGGAGGAGGGAGAACACTTCCAGCACATTTTGTATGCTTATAAAGTATCTTCCCATAGAGAAGCTCTCATTTACACTTGGTTATGTTAGTGTTTTGTTCTTTAGTCAACGATAGATTTATTTAAAGACTAGCCGTACCCGTGCGCTCCGTTGCACCCATTAGACATAAATATAAAGTAATTACATAATTAAAATAGGACATTTGAACCAGGGAACATTCGTGTTTGATAGAACGATAAATCGTTTATTGTTACTTAATTTAAATTGTATTAAAAAAATTAAAATGCGATCATTTTGATCCAGAGACCACTCATTTGGTCATAAAAATTATTTTAGGAAATACAGGAAACGAATGCCTATCAAGTTTTCTGTGCATAAGAAGCTATTTTAATCTTACCTGTCCTCGATTCACTCAGAAGTTACTGTAATAACATTAAAGCATTATGTCCATCTAGAGAAACTACCCTTCCCAATGGTGAATTAATAATTAATTATACAATTCGGTTAATTTAGCTTCCGATATTACTTCATACAAACACAAAAACATTATCTGTAGGCTATGTTTCATAGCTTTCGATTGTTGTTGTCCAAGGCCCCTTATAGACGAAGTCATTTCTTTTTATTTCATTACACCGCCATAGATGGCGTTGTTATTGTAACTTTGAAACTCATTTATTTCATTAAATATCAGTCCTATCAAAATTTTGCATGGAATAAAACTTATCGGAAATTATTTTTAAAGAAACTTTTGTTATGTAATATTTTTCACGAAAATTAATAATAAGGGAGATATTTCGATTTATTTAATTCAAGCCCCCTTATAACTCCCCTTTTAAATAAAATGTTTTGAATGCCACATAGCCTACATTCTAAATTACAACGAAACTAATTTATATTCAATTTTTATATAAATCGGTTCAACCATTATCACATGAAAAGGTAACAAACATCCAGACAGACAGACATACAAACGAACATTAAAAAAAAAACGATTTTCGGTTTCAGGGTGGTTAATTATATATGTTAGGACCAATTATTTTTGGAAAATCGAAAATCACCAGAAAAATTTCGGCTACAGATTTATTATTAGTATAGATTGGGATATCCAACTGAAACATTCTGTATTAGTGAAAGAGGTTCCAACAAAAAAAACTGAATATCCAAGGAGACTAATGAAGGATAAAATATGGCATCCTTACATCATAAAAGAATCAGCGTAATACAGACCCGGCAGTCTCTCCAGATGCTTACGAATCCGGTCGGTTGCAAATTGCAGCACTAGTACTCGTATGAGTTCAAAGCACCTGCACCGGAGTGAATACAAGCGTATAATTGGCCTCAAACGAGATTCCCCAGATGTCTATAGATCTGTGGTGATAACATTTTACTAAGAACGTTATCTTTTATAGAGACCTGTGCACGAACAAATTCTGTAGAGTGTAAGTTCGCAAGAGACCACTTGCTGTCCCCTTAAGAACAATGTTAAAAATTGTACTGCGTGGTCTTTCTCCTAAATTGCATCGGTTTCTTTCGCCTTTAGTACTACAATTTTCTTTAGCACTCCAAGTTATAAGACTCCATTATTACTAATATGAAGGACCTTTCTCCCTCATGCTCTATTAAAAAAAGAGAAACGAGTTCGTAGTTTATTATTACAAAGGTTTCAGAAGAAATGAACCTGGATGTTAAGTTAAAAATCATATAGTTAGACAAAAAATGTGAACCAGCTTGCCATAAATGTTTCCCTAAATTATCTAGAACTTAATTTTTAGTTTACAAACTATTTAATAAAATAAAATTTACGACATATAAGTACTATAAGCTAGAAACTCGGATGTTAGAATACATTGAAAAAAGTTTTTTTTAGATTTGTACGCGTATGTGCTATAGCTACTAAGATTCTGAACGGCCTAATATAAATTTATTTCACTGTACAAAGATAAATTTAAAGTTATTTTAGGAAGAGACTATTGAAGTGCTTTGTGTGGAGTGTGGCATTGTATGGGGCAGATACATGGACATTACGACGAAGTAAAGAGAAATAATTAGAAGTACTTGAAATGTGTATATCGAGAACAATGGAGAGTGTGAAATGGATAGACAGAATAAGAAATAAAGCTGTGTTGGAAAGAGTGGGTGTAGAAAGAATGATACTGAAACTGATCAGGAAGAGAAAACGGAATTGGTTGGTCACTGGCTGAGAAGAAACTGCCTACTGAAGGATGCACTGGAAGGAATGGTGAACGGGAGAAGAGTTGCGGGTAGAAGAAGATATCAGATGATAGACGACATTAAGATACATGATTCATATGCGGAGACTAAGAGGACGGCAGAAAATACGAAAGATTGGAGAATGCTAGGTTTGCAGTGAAAGACCTGCCCTTGGGCAGAACATTACTTAGGCTATGTATGTATGTATGTTTGTACGTACGTATATATTACATGATTAGTTCATAAGACACTACTGGGTGTTCATTTCAAAGTGTGTCATGACGTCACTGTTGTTGGGTCACCGATTTGAAGCGAGTTTCAGCTTATATGTTAGAGAAGTTGCGTATTATTTAAGGCGTTCTTCAATCTGAACTTGAGAACGTGTACGGTATAACTTGAACGTCGTAGCAACAGATTGCGGTCTGTACGGTCTGTGTGCTACCATAACCTCTTTCGAACTGTGTTTTGCGCCGGCAAGTCGTACGCAGGGTATTTGTTATCATCGGTTGCGTACGGTAACATTCCACAACACAAATCAAATGCTCCGTGTCCATGTTGACCGTCGAAGTTAGTAATGTCAACAAATACGTAAGTAATCGTCTTAACCCTCTCCCCATATCCCGACAGTACGTATTTCCAAACAGTTCACATTCCTGCCACTACCGGCGTTACCGTACGTATCGGTATGTACTCTTCAGAATAAACGCCGTACTTGCTAGGCAACTTTTCTGCCTCTTAGGATATGCACTTCTGCGGAAGTGTAGGAAGATTGAATTCTCTAGGCTCATCGGCAAGCCACATGACGGCATACAGCGAGCAATGACACATTTTGAACTGAACACCCAGTATAATGTAATTTCTTGAAAGCGTGTTTTCTAAAACTTATTCTCTAACTTAAGTAAACTTTTCTGACATTTCATAAAAATTGTTTAACTTTCATTTTCATTCTTAGAAGATAGCCTAACATTTTTGTCTTTCTGTTTAAATTTACTCACTACATTGTCCTCAGCTTCCATTTTTCTTCGTATTTCCTCGCTCGCAATTCATTTAACCGGGAAACCATTTTTGTTTTAATGGTTTTGCGTAGTAAAATATGTACACTAGTAACTGTAACAACGACAGTTCTGATTCAGATAAGTAAGGCATTAAATGTAGAGTAATCACTTCATAAAAATTATTAATGTAACATAATCTAACAATGTTAAAATAATTTCAATGTTATCTACTAATATGAAAAAAAAAAAAAAACGATGTTTTGTAAATACAGAAGTAGGGATACTAAAGTGATTAACGTTAAATGTGATTGTGGATAAATATTCTTGTAACATTTGCTTCAGCTTGAAACACACACAAAATTAATTAATTAAATTTCACTCTCGGTCATAAATAATTCACAATTTGAGTAATGTCTTTTTATACTCTTGAGTAATTATGAATATCATGAGAAAGAATACAGGAAATTTTAATAAAATTAATGTTTCATTTCCACTACTAATATATATTTTAAGGCAATTGTAGTAAAAGCAAATTTAATTAGAGCCATGCACTTTAAATAACATTAATTAATTAGAGTTTTAGCACGAATGTACTACTTAGAATATTAATTTACATATCTCAAATTTTACGTAGGCTAACAAAAGAGACATGCATTGCGTATTTATTTATAGTTCACACAGTTTTAATAATTCAATATTTTTTCAAGAAAGCAGAACTGCAGTACAATCCCTTTTAAACTGATCCGTAGATTTGTAAACCTGCTTACAAACAATCAATTTAGTTTTGTGCACTTAATTTTTCATGTCTCGTTTTAGCTATCATAAACAACTTTTTCTTTTTTAAATTCTGAAGAGTAGGGCCTATTAACAAGGGAATTATACGAGGTGTAAGGTGAGTAGCTTAATGAGACTTGAGGTCGTAGAAAGCAGGCTGACAGTCTACTATAAAACTGAAATCCGTTTCGAGTGACGTTCATGCGTTTAAGAGTTACGAGGCTTCAAAAGTCAGTGTACCTAGAACAATTACTCATCGTGTTGGACGTAACTATTCAACTACAGACGTCGATCTGCAAAATAAAGCTCATTCCTTCACTGAAAAATTTAGAAATTCTGTAATTTCTAAAGCAATTCAGCCTCACCAGGTATTTACAACGATCAGAGTCGATTTGACAAAGAAGCTCATAGTTCACATACACTGCATGCTAAAGGAGACAAACGTGTCTCACTTCGGTGGGTTCGGCTGCAGCTATTATGACAGCGGTGACTAAAACTCGAGCTACAGTGATTGCATGCGACAGACAGTCTATGAAGTAAGGAGACTGAGGAAAGGTACTTGGCATGAAAACTACAACCAGTGGTGGTTCCTGTACTAACATCTTGATCAATCCCGCGGATAAAAATCTCAAGCTTTGCTGTATCATAATGTCACTGCTGTCATCAAGAGCCAGTGAATAATATACGATTTTTCTTGCTTCTTTTTGTAATCTTCCTATTGATTATAATCAGGAATTTTCTAAATTCTTCTCTCGATACTTCGTCGAGAAATTCGTAGTTTTTCAAAATTAAAAAGTCTTATGGACAAGTTATTTAAGTTATTTTAATCATAAGCTTTTGAGAAATTCTGTTCTATTAAAAGGCTTTAGAGCACGAGATATTTCAAATCCCATTAGGTAGCTGACTTCGTTACATTTATTTATCTTATCTTTTTCTTCCTGGCTATGATTTAAGACATGTCAATTCCTGGCGTTTAACAGTTCGCTGGCACATAATATTGAATTAGCTTTTCTACAATAGTATTATTAAATGAATAACTAAGAAATAGTACCCTCATCTAAAGATTAAGAAGATTGAAATTGAGATAAGACCTAATAATTTTATCCTTCTAGGGAGAAGATCTAAAAATATCAATATTCATGCACGTACAGTAATATAGAAACACATACTTAGTAGTCAGTAGTAGTAGTAGTAGTAGTAGTAGTAGTAGTAGTAGTAGTAGTAGTAGTAGTAGTAGTAATAGTAATAATAATAATAATAATAATAATAATAATAGTACATTATTCAGCATGGCAATTAATGTTTCTATACACTCCTAATTAAACCGTTGAGCAAAGTAAACATATTACATTTTGTCCGGAACAACAAAAAAGTTATCCTCATTCTTCACGACACCACCTCTTACTCACTGCTTGTAGAGACAAAGTTTGTAGAGCGACATGATACCGCCACTGCTTGTCTTCAGGACGGTAATGAAACACACAGCAATGCACAGGAAACTCCTCGTACCCGTCTGAATGTCTGTGATTACACGATGTAATCACGACAACCGCTTTGGTCACCGCTGTGTTATGATTATGTCAATGTTTCCAGATGGTAAGCTTCATTCTCCCTTGTATACAGAGTGTAAGTGGTAGCCTATAATTGTCATCCTTTTCACAGTCTTCGGGGACGGTCTACAGCAGCGGTCGTCAACACAGAGCACCCTGGGGCTAGCGTCTCTTACACACGGAAAACACAGTGCACCATGGTGCACTCGTAGCTGCTAGCGGGTATGCTCTCTACCTCTTCCTGCTGCACGACGGGGCACACGGGACGGCTCCGCTTACCCTTTGCACATTTTAGCGAGTGCTGACAACCACTGGTGTACAGGATCAAAAAATGTTCATACAACACAGGGTCAAAACTTCATAGTTTTCTCAGAAAAAAATATCTCTTTCCTTATTTTATTTGCGTTATACTGCTTATATAGTTAGTAAAATTACGAAAACAACTGCATCAGTAGGTATATCTAGCAGAGAGTTAATATTAGATTAAATAAATATTTGTGAGTTCCATTACATTTTCGCGAAATTAAATAATAATACATGCTTAAATTTGTTGATATTCTGGCGTGAGAGACGTGGCAACATGTTCAGCAGAATTCATGCAGTTGATAGTATTCTGCACAGACGTACAGCTCATCTGAGTTCAAGCTCCCTGTCCATAGGTCTCCTGCCGAGCGGATGGCAGTTCAGTACAAGTAATCGATAAACAACTTACAATGTCATTCACAGTTCAGCAATATCATGATGTTATTAATTTATGGAGAAAGTCGTCATACTGTCAACGTTTTCCGCAAGGAAGGTTACATAATCGGCTAACTTTCTTAGATTATTAGAAACTGGGAGTCTCTTTCCCCGTTTCGAATATCACACAACCATAAATTTATTTAGAAATGATACCGGTACTGCTTTACGGAAGGTGGGAGAGATAAAAATTTTGCATTAGAAAAAAGTTCGTGTGATTTTGTGCAGTAAACTATTATTGTTTATTTTTTAGACGTACAATTAAAAAATGAAAATAAAGTGCTAAATAAAGTGGAAATTTACCATAAATTTTCTATTAATGAGATTGAATGTTTGTATTTGCTGCTCGTTTTATGTAAACAACAGTTGTCCTGGTCCGTCCCTGCAATAAAACAGAACATCTGTTTTGTATCGGTATGTCTGTATCCACTTTAGTTGTACTGTACACTTGTAAACCCCCTCCTCCCTACTCATCAACGCTGTGAAACGTCTATTATTTTAAACTTTTATAATTAGTTAAATACTGCAAATAGAAAAAAATTGTGAGGAAATTTTTTCTTCCTTATGACATGAATAATCATCAGTTAAAATAATGGAACTTATACCCCTTATACTGTGTATATTTGCTGCAGAATCAAATGGAAAGTTCCCTTACAATATTTCAGATCCACAAAGTCAACGAAGTAAAGGTTCTCCTGATTGTAGACTCCTGGAGTGGGTAGAGTAATAGATATGGTTCCTTAACACCCCTTATTCCAGATAACATCTACTTTTCATTGAAACAAGTGCCTGGAAAATGCACTGGACTTGTTCAACCTCTCGATTTATTTATTCCGTCCATACTAAGTAACTATTACATACAGAGCAGGATCCCATAATTGCATCACTTTATCCACAAAGAATAGGGGTAGAAGAGATGAAGGAAGGGAGATAGGAGAGATGACGAAAGCTCGAAATGAGAGCACTTGACGAAATTTTATCAGTCCGTTATCTGGCAGAGGAAAATATGAATATAAAATTAACTTTCGATCCACGGTAACACTGTAAGAAAAGATGTGAAACGATATTCTTGAACAATAAACCAAACCACTAAGCCCAGAATGCAAGAGGAGGTAGTCTACAGACTCCATAAAAATGAACAAAGTAAGGATCTAAGTATGCAGGCAAATAGTACATTTTCTTCTGTTTTATTGAAGTCTTATTTCCGTGCCCAGTGGTACTATATACATTATAAAAGCCGACTGTCTTTCCGAGTTGGCTATGGCAGTTTTAGACAGAGCTCCCATTCATTTGTAATCCTGCATGGATCGTCAACATGGTCAGGAAGGAAGAGGACGGAAAGGAAAGAAAGAATCGGACTTCGAAATCGCCAAAGTTTCCAAACTCTTTTCTAAGTCCTTTTTCTTTCTCCTCGCTTCATCGAATATAAGCATGATAAATGTTGATCAAAAGCAAGTGGGAAAATATATTCGGCGTTATATTTAGAACTGTCTGCTATAGCGGAAGGTATGTTCCAGGAAGTGTGTATTTTTTAGAAGGTATGTAATGACCTAGATATGTATCCTGCCTAAGATACAGTATAAATAATTATAGTCATTTATCTTAGCAACAAAACTTCGAACGTAGAAAACAAAATATTATTAAAATGTATATTAAACATTTCGCTGATATAGTCCAGATCAGTTTACTTAATACCGTAAGGGTGAAACCCAACCATTTTTCCTCTATTACTACATATATGCTAGTGGATTATAGTGATATTATAGTTTGAAGGTTGAATTTTCTTTTGCCAACTTCGTTTCAAATTTCGGTACTGAGAAATACTACAACTGGTAGTGATTTTCTAACTGTTACGTTGGCAGCAGTGATAGCAGATGTCGGTAGTGAAAATTCTGAAAATTCATCTTGTTCTAGATTTCTGAGCCGATTACTGAAAACTAGTGAAATTTGAACATACTAATAATTAATTAATAACATTATTAATATTAATACTTAATAGTTATTTTGTGTGTAGCGTTGTGGTTAATTAAAGATTATAGTCACGTAAGTGTAAATAAATATAACATACTAGGTGTGATACATGCGTTTGGGTAATCGACAGAAATGCCATTTCACATTTTAATTAATTTCTTTCGTGTTTAGATTTTTATTACAATACTGTCAAAGAAAGGAAATATCATGGCAGTGACGTCTTCATGAATGGAGAAAGTTATATATATATATATATATATATATATATATATATATATATATATATACTTACTTACTGGCCTTTAAGGAACCCGTAGGTTCATTGCCGCCCTCACATAAGCCCGCCATTGGTCCCTATCCTGAGCAAGATTAATCCAGTCTCTACCATCATATCCTACCTCCCTCAAATCCATTTTAATATTATCTTCCCATTTACGTCTCGGCCTCCCCAAAGGTCTTTTTCCCTCCGGCCTCCCAACTAACATTCTATATGCATTTCTGGAATCGCCCATACGTGCTACATGTCCTGCCCATTTCAAACGTCTGGATTTAATGTTCCTAATTATGTCAGGTGAAGTATACAATGCGTGCAGCTCTGCGTTGTGTAACTTTCTCCATTCTCCTGTAACTTCATCTCTCTTAGCCCCAAATATTTTCCTAAGAACCTTATTCTCAAACACCCTTAATCTCTGTTCCTCTCTCAAATTGAGAGTCCAAGTTTCACAACCATACAGGACAACCGGTAATATAACTGTTTTATAAATTCTAACCTTCAGATTTTTTGACAGAAGACTAGATGACAAAAGCTTCTCAACCGAATAATAACAGGCATTTCCCATATTTATTCTGCGTTTAATTTCCTCCCGAGTGTCATTTATATTTGTTACTGTTGCTCCAAGATATTTGAATTTTTCCACCTCTTCGAAGGATAAATCTCCAATTTTTATAGTTCCATTTCGTACAATATTCTGGTCACGAGACATAATCATATACTTAGCCTTTTCGGGATTTACTTCCAGCCCTATCGCTTTACTTGCTTCAACTATATATAGTCCACACCTGTGGAGTAACGGTCAGCGCGTCTGGCCGCGAAGCCAGGTAGCCCGGATTCGAATCCCGGTCGGGACAAGTTACCTGGATGAGGTTTTTTCCGGGGGTTTCCCTCAACTCAATTTGAGCAAATGCTGAGTAACTGTCGGTGCTGGACTCCGGACTCATTTCACCGGCATTATCACCATTTCATTCAGACGCTAAATAACTTAGATGTTGATACAGCGTCGTAAAATAACCCTATATATATATATATATATATATATATATATATATATATATAAAGTGTTAGTTGGGAGGCCGGAGGGAAAAATACTTTTGAGGAGGCAGAAACGTAGATGGCAGGATAATATTAAAATGGACTTAAGGAGGGGGATGGAATATGATGTTAGGGACTGGATTGCTCAGGATAGGGACCGATGGCGGACTTATGTAAGGGAGGCAATAAAGCTCCGGGTTCTTTATTAGTCATAAGTAAGTAAGTTAGAAGTTAACGCTTCCTGCAATTCATGATAAAACTCTGCCATCACCTTCAATTTATTGACTTTTACTACTATTTACAATAGCCTACACACGAAATTTATTTTGAATTTTTCTGAGGAAAGAAAGGAACTCCCCAGTGCCTTCTTTGTAAAGCGTGACAATTTTATTGCAGCCTATGTATCAAGATAGTATCTATATAGCCTACGAGCTACAAGTTTCCAACAATTGTGTAGAATATACACTGTGCGGAGATTTGAATTTTTCTACGATAAACTCCTAATCTTGACAAATGTAGAAGGTAGAAAAAAAATACATGAATGCATGCGATATCTCGTCGGGCAATTTGAATTTTAAATAAAATAAAGGAGACGAGAAGTCGAGACTAAGCAGTAGGAAGGAGTAGGAGCTGGAAAAAGATAGAGAGAGGAGGAGGAACTTAGAGCCGTTCACATCACTGAACACAAAGCAGTCAAATCACCAACAAAAAAAAAAAAAGTATAACTTTATGTACACTGGCATGGGCTCTCCAATGAAAACAACTCCGGATGGCAATAGTTCTTTAATTCCTTGTATCGTTCAGATTAATTTAAAACTTGCTACGAAATATCTCCCCACACGACCAAAACTAAAACAAAATTGTACATAATATAGCCTACAGTTTTCCGAACTTCCGACATTCGGCACCATTTACAATTCCGCGGTTTAAAGATTAAGGGCCGTATTCATAGACATTCTTAGCGCGGGCTTGAGGTGTATGATCAGCCTTTTTCGTATTCATAAACCAGTGTTAGCGATAGGATATGATTTGAATTCTGTACAGGTAACCAGTGGATATCCGGGGCTAGTTTAGCACGCTCGTAGCGCGTGCTGCGAAATGTCTATGAATAGCACCCTAAATGTTATATATTACAGAATAAAGAAGAAAAACTTTATTTAAAATACGATAGGCTATGTTTGTAAATTGCGATTCCCCCCTCCCCAAATTAATAAATAGAGCAATTTTTTGAAATAGTGGAATTACTTCTATTGCAATAAATGACTATCACTACCACTACTGCTGCTGCTGCTACTTTTTCATTTTATCATTAAATTTTATATCGCAAAGTGACAACAAAGTTGACTTCTAGGAAACACTCGAAGAACACAAGCCACCCATTCTACCAACATTCCAGAATTTCAAGGGTAGGCCTAAGTGAAACTTCTAAATTTCCTTTTCGACTCATTGAACTCGTGACGTCAATGAATTTAAGAAACCATAACAAAGTGTACTGTAGGTCTAACATGAGCTGTTGGTCAGGAAGTCAAAAGGAGGATAACAATGGCAAAGGAAACTTTTAATAGAAAAAGAAGCATCTTCTGCGGATCTCTGAAAAAATTACTAAGGAAGAGAGAATGGAAGTGCTTTGTGTGGAGTGTGGAAATGTATGGGGGCAGTAACGTGGACATTAGGACGAAAGTGAAGAGTCTAGAACAGCGGTGACCAAAACTAGAGCTGCAGTGATTACATGCGACAAACAGCCTATGATGTAAAGAGACGAAGTAAAGGTACTTGACATGAAAACTGCAACCATTGGTGATTCCTGCACTAACATCTTGATCAATCCCGCGGCTAAAAATCTCAAGCTTTGCTGTATCAGTAATGTCACTGCTGTCATCAAGAGCCAGTGAATAATATACGATTTTTCTTGCTTCTCTTTTTAACTTTCTCTTGAATATAATTAGGAATTTTCTGAATTCTTCTCTCGTTACTTTGTCGAGAAATTTGTAGTTTTTCAAAATTAAAAACTTCTTATGAACAAGTTACTTAAGCTATTTTAATCATTACTCTTTTGAGAAATTCTGTTCTATTAAGGCTTTAGAACACGAGATATTTCAAACCCCATTAGGCAGCTGACTTCCTTACATTTATTTATCTCGTCTTTCTCTACCTGGCTATGATTTAAGATTTACGTCAATTCCTGGCGATTAACAGTTCGTTGACACAGTTTTTCTACAATATTATTATTAAATGAATAATTAATAAATAGTTACCCTCGTCTAAAGATTAAGAAGATAAAAATTTAGATAAAACCTAATAATTTTATCCTTCTAGGAAGAAGATCTAAAAATATCAATATTCACAAACGTACAGAAGAATTATAGAAACACATACTTAGCGGTCAATAATAATAATAATAATAATAATAATAATAATAATAATAATTTATTCAGCGTGGCAATTAATGTTTCTATATAATCCTAATTTAACCGTTGAGCAAAGTAAACATAATATTACATTTTGTCCCACAGAACAACAAAAAAGTTATCATTCTTTACGAAACCACTCTTACTGCTTGTAGAGACAGAGTTTGTAGAGCGACATGATACCGCCACTGCTTGCCTTCAGTACGTGAATGAAACACGCAGCAATGTACAGGAAACTTCTCGTACCCGTTTGAATGTCTGTGATTACTAGACCCCGGAGAAAGTAATGCTTACAGGGAAACGCGCGATGTAGTATAGCTAATGTTTATAAACCGAGGACTCTTGCACGCATCACTGTGCAGGTAGGAGTAGTGCCGGCGTAGCTTAGTACAACGCAGTCAAAAGCAATCGACACGGGTCTTCAGAATGCCGAGACCAAAAATACGCAAGATAGAGGAAATATGTTCTTCAATAAAGTGTGTTTTCCATCCATGGTAATGAACTGTTTTGTGAATTGTGTCATGTGAAATTGGCAGCCGACATGGCATGCAACGTTAAGAAGCATATAAATAGCAATAAGCATAAACTCGCATGTAAAAGACAACAGAATTTCAGCAAGGTGCAGCAGGAATCTCCTTCACAACTACTTGAACGAACATTTTATGAAGATATGTGTGACGCATATTGCTTCAAATATTCCGTTAACAAATTAGAAAACGCGAAACTGTGTGGCTTTTCAGAAAAGTACACTGGAAGACAAATTCCTAAAGAAGCAACACTGCGGAAGAAGTATGTGCAACATGCATATGAGAAATGCCTGCGTGAAGTGAAGTGTAGATTACAAAATGAGAAGATATGGGTTTCTATAGATGAAAGCATGGACTCCGTTGGACGTCATGTTGCCCTTAGTGCGGAATGTTGCTGTAGACCCTATATCTTAATGAGTGAAGTATTAGATAGAGTTAATTATTCCACCATATGTGAACTTTTTGATAGTGCTATGGCCATCATGTGTGCAATTCGAAAATGTGTTACTGTATGTTACAGATGCTGCAAACTATATAAAGAAATCTGCTAAGTTTCTTGAAACACGTTATCCGAATATGATACACGTTACATGTCTTGCACGTGCATATCATAGTTCATTGCAACGCATCAATACGTAAATCATATTATTACCAGTATGCCAAGTACAATGAAATATTTAGGTCTCTTAATGAGAATAAATTAGAATTGCACTTTGAAAACTTCATAGCTAATCACTGGAAACTAGTCAAAAGGACGCACAAATAATGAGACTTTCATGTATTACTTCATTTCTCATGAACCAAACTGTACTACTGCCAACGTCACGCTGTCTATCGTTATTTACCCCATCCCTCTCAAAGCAGGTATGCTATGTTGCATACTAAGCTGATAGCAATACTTTTCCCGGGGCCTAGTGATTACACGATGTAATCACAACACCTGCTTTGGTCACCGCTGGTCTAGAAGCATTTGAAATATGGATATGGAGAAGAATAAAGCTTGTGAAATGGACAGACAGAACAAGAAATGAAGTTGTGCTGGATAGAGTGGGTGAAGAAAGAATGATGATTAATCTGATCAGAAAGAGAAAAACAAATTGATCGGGTTACTGGCTGGGAAGAAACTGCTTACTTAACGATGCACTGGAAAGAATTGTGGACGGGAGAAGATTTCTGTTCAGAAGAAGTTATCAGATGTTAGATAACACTGAGATATATGGATCATACGCGGAGACAAAGAGAAAGATAGAAAATAGGAAAGATTGGAGAATGCTGCGTTTGCAGCAAAAAAACCTGGTCACGGGCAGAAAACTATAAATGAATAAACAAAGTAAGTGATATCGATTCCTTCTTTGCTCATTTTTTTAATCCACTAAATATTTTCAGTAGTTTCATGTATTTGATAAGTGTAAAGTACAGTTATTTATGTATATCATTTTTTTTTATTTTAGTAGGTTATTTTACGACGCTTTATCAACAGCTTTGGTTATTTTGCGTCTGAATGAGATGAAGGTGATAATGCCGGTGAAATGAGTCCGGGGTCCAACACCGAAAGTTACCCAGCATTTGCTCATATTGGGTTGAGGGAAAACCCCGGAAAAAACCTCAACCAGGTAACTTGCCCCGACCGGGAATCGAACCTGGGCCACCTGGTTTCGCGGCTAGACGTGCTAACCGTTACTCCACAGGTGTGGACATGTATATCAAGGGTATTATGTTGATAAATTAAGCAATGAGGACAACAGATTTGCTAAACCGAGGACTTGTGGCCTGATGTTTTGTAACTTGCCCGAGGTGTATTAATTATCAATAATTCACGTTAATTTGATGAATGTTTGTCAAGGTTATATACGTCAGAGTCAACAATGAAGTTACAAATGAAATGGCAATTACGAAGTTTGTTATTAACAAACTCCTACAAAATGGATGAATGTAATATTCCTCAAGAAGTTTGTGAATTGGCTATTGAAACTGAAAACAAATTATTACCTGAAAAGTCTAAAAATATACACAACAAGGAATACACTACGTGTTTCATTTTATTCATTTCTGTATTTTGTCCAGTTCCAGAAGTTGTGTAAATTGAAAACATTACTCTCTTGCAATAGTCTGTAACCATGGCAAACTTCATAGGCCCGTGGGTATGTTAAAAATCCTTAATGCCCGCGCGGGCGAAATGTACTTTCTTATATATCTCTGAACACTGAAACAAACTGCCATTTTGTCAGAAGACAAGTGAAACAAGTCCACCTCACTTAAGCCCGATTGTATAAACCATTTAATCTTAGATCAGAGGTTAAATTGATCCTTGTTTCAGCTGAACTTGGAATTTTGTGTTGTATAAAGTCTAATCTGAGATTAATTTGTCTCAAACTAAAGTCAACTTTGACTGAAGAAATGTCTTCGATTAAGTTCGATGATCCAAGTTCAGTTATTTCTTTTCTGTTTGAAATACACGAGTGACAGATTGTGCAAATAAAATATCCATTATTATTAATATTAATAGATATGTTAGGTACATTTATATATATTTCTTTCAATTTCTTGCCTTAATACACAAACATTTTTATATTTTATAAGGCTCTATTGTGTTCAGCAGTATCAAATAACATAACCTATAATTATATTATGTTTATAACAACCATTAATTATTAATGGATATGATAGGTACATTCATAAATGTTCAATTAACTGTATTACTAAACGAAAATTGTCGTTTTATAAAGCTTTATTATGTTTAGCAGTATCAAACACCATAACATGATAACAACTTGGAGAACAGTCAACCTTCTTCTTATTGTCCGCCATTATTTACATTGCAAAAAAAAAACCAGTGTCTCCAACAGAGTGTAATACGGAAAGTTGCGAAAAAGTAGTTGTAAAGTCGCTAGATTTTTCTCATTATCAACAAAGAAAGATTAAATTTTGTCACTATGGGTGCTAAAAAGGTCACTAAATCCCTATTTAAGCAATGTAAAAGTTAAAAGAAATTGTTGTTGAAAAAGAGTTAAAATCGCTAGATTGGCAACACTGAACAAACCTGTATAACATGGTCCGCGCATCACGTATTTCACCTGTTTATGCCATGTTGCCAAATCCTTTTCACGTGAACTTAGATTGCATTTGAAGCAAGGTAATTTGATCGCAGAAAAGTTTTATACATTAGAAGAAGTGTCTGAACTCGGTTTACTTTTCGATCTTCGATAAAAGTTGATCTTTAGTCAGGGAGTTTTATACAATTGGGCCTTAGTAACCTTTCCTTTTGTGGCATATATATGTTGACGTATATCCAATGTCAACTGCCATTGTACTAGGAGCGCACTCAGCTGAGTGTCTTGTTGGCCGGGAATCCGCAGTTATTATGCATCGAAGGAAGAGAGTTCGACCCAGTGCTGTGGATTGAATTCGGCGTAGCTCAGTGGTCAGAGCGCTTGGTACGTAGAACCAAGGACCCGGGTTCGATCCCCTGCGCCGGAGCGAATTTTTCTCCTCAAATATTAAGAACAGAATAGGCTATAAATGTATGTCTTTTTTTTTAGGACATTATTGCAATTATTTATAATAATTAATACTGATAGAGAATTGTTAAAATTGTATAACAAGTGAAAGTCATAAGCAAATTATTATTTTAATATAGACTACACTGACAATATTGCCATGTGAAATATTTCAACATTTTCAGCGGACAAATGAAGCCAGTTCATGGTTTATTTGTCATTTAATTTCAGCAACAAATTTTGTTTCAAGTATTTATATTCCTATAGCAGGCCTATAGGTACAAGGATATTAGTATTTATGAATAAATGTATATTGGATGAAAAAGTGTGTTACAGATTTTTGTATTTGATCTTTTGTAAAACAGTGAATATCTAGCTAACTTTTTCTGTGGATTTGCCTCATATACGTTTCATGCAATTACAGGGATCATATAAATCTCATATCACAATTTTATTTGCCACAAATACACGTTCGTGATCATGTGACCGAAAATTCATCTTCTTTCCCTTTACAAAAAAAAGGTAATATCACTGAAACTTCATTTTCTTCTCTTTTACAAAACAGGACACTATGTTGTACATCAACCGGATTATGGTCAGTGTGGTTTTTATGGATTGCATATGTGTCTACCTATATGTGATAGGAAAGGTCATTTGTTTCACCTGAGCACGGTGGCATTGTCAAATTCGTCTGTCGCCTGGAGGTCTTGTCCGGCAACCACTTGAATCCCGGCAGATCAGCAACCTGACAGGTGTCATTCTTCCACGTGACAATATGACGTAATGCCCGCTTGACAACAAGATAGCAGACACTAGGCAATGTACGCGTTTTAATCGATAATGAGAGCGAAAAAATAAAAGTAAAAACCATCAAACTATTTCAGGTATCTGTATTTACAGCATTACACCAATCTAATCGCGCCCTCTAAGACAGGGTTGGGCAGAATTATGCACTTTGTGCTTGCAATGTGTACTACGAGAGAAGTGTGCTTCTAGAGTGCACGAAAACCGGTTTATTCAAGTTGCCGTACGTACTGTATGTTTCAAAAGAAAATGTTATTCTTTCTACCAAACTAAATAAGAACTCAAAGTAATGAAACACTTCCTTAAACACAAAACAAAACATGTCTGTTGCACATTAATTCATATTACTCAATTTATCAAGATTTAGAGAAACTGTATTAGCACAAGCTATGTGAAGAACTGCCGTTAAAAGCCCATCATTTCTTGTTTGAGATTTGTTTATTTTCGTAATAGAAAATAACTGTTCACATCTATAAGTGGAACCAAATAAACACAAAACTTTCTCACACAGGTTATGCAGATTGGGAAAGCGTCCTCTTGGGAATCCGTCATAAAACTGCATAAGACTCGACCTTGAATCATATTTCGCTCGCATCTCTCGACCATATCGCAGGTCAATCAATTCACACTATAATGAAGGGGGGACGTTATCAATAATCAGTTGGAATCGGAACATGTTGCAAAAATACGCAAATCCATTTCCAGGCAATCTAAATCGTGGAACCTTGATGTAAATTCCTCTAATAGACCGGATAGAATACATGCGTACATTTCGAAATTTTCACTGTTCAAAATTCTATGCGCTTAGCTAAGAATGGGAAATGACATATTTCGCCCTTTTGCGTTTGACGTATCCATAACAGCAATTTCTCCTTAAAAGCTGCAATCCTATCAGTAAATTGTGTATTAAGAATTTCTTTTCCCTGAAGTCCTAAATTTAGCTCATTTAAAAGCTGTGTAAGATCTGTTATAGCTGCTGGCACACTACAGCGCGCTACAGCGCTCGCACTTGGAATTCCCCGTGCGCACGGAGGGCAAATGCACTCAAACGCCCATCGCTGCTCTAAGATGTGGTTCTAGTACTGCGATAACAACTGAACCACACATGAGTTAGTGCTCACGGCAAGTACTTCAAGCGGTACGCATGCCAGTAGTCAAATCTCCAACGCAAGCCAGGCAGTCGCTGTACAGTGCCGGTACATAGAACTTGTGGATACAACAAGGGGATTAAAAAATAGGGAACCGTGCTTGAAGATTTACTATTTTTAACTTTATGAAGAAATTCTACAGGGTGAACCGTAAGTAATGCCATTAATTTCAGGGTGTTGTTCTTTGAAATATTTCAAATAAGAAAGTTTAATACAATTTTGCTCGTTTTTGATTCCCTTTCGAGATAAAAATTGCTTTATATTAAACATTTCATAGCTTGTTTTGAGAAAGTCATTGCTTGAATTCCTAGTATGTTCAGTCACTTTAAGAGAGTAGTGTATTATGAATAATTTCAAGGGAAAAATTGTTCCGGGGCCGGGTATCGATCCCGGGACCTCTGGTTGAACGTACCAGCGCTCTACCACTGAGCTACCCGGGAACTCCACCCGACACCGTCTCAACTTTTCCCTTTATATCCACACAACTCGCGTGGGCTGACGAAACGCCAGAGACCCACAACGAGTGCACACAATCTCTGTGTGACTTGGAATTGTGGTTTTCTGTTAACGTACACAGTAACGTATATATTATGCAAATCTAGTCTTTCAGGTGAAGCTCCCTGTAAAGCTGTAAACCTGTAGTGTATTATGATAATGAACTAATGTAGAAATTTTAGTTTTTTCTTTAAATGTGCAGAAATTTGATCCGAACGAATGTAACTTTTTAGAATTATTTTGTAGAACGAAAAGTTACATTTGTTCGGATCAAGTGATTTGTTTGTACTTTACACTAGTATCATCAAACTCCGGTCGTGGAAGGGGGTAACATAGTGTTTGCGCTTCTCAATCCTTAATCCAAAGGTATAGCCAGGTTAACATTACAAATGTTAGTAAAAACAAAATGATGACCCGGTAGCTGCAAATAACATGAACACTTAAACAACCGAATCCATTTTCTCTCTTAGAGTTTGCACACAACTATGACTTACAGTTTGTGACTTCGTTATATATACGAATTGTGGTTCGTGACAATATATTTTAATCTACAATCGTTATGACTGGACTGCGGAATGGAGAAACATCACAGAGAATGCGAAGTCAACAGCTAAAACTATGGAACGAGATAAAATTGTATAGTTTCAAGACACGCTATCCGAACATCTTGCTACAACAAGTATAGAACAAGTAGGTCACTAAGTTTAGTGCATGTTTACCAATATGAAGCATTCGAAAGCTACAGGGTGATTCATACAAAACTAACACATTTCCATTTTCTTATTTCAACGAGAATGATGCTAACCTCAATTAGTTATACCTCAACTGGAACATCCAAATCACAGAAACCTGCACCTTCTAAATTTTGGTGCATGTGTCTCCTTCCATCCTGTATAGGCATTTTAATCAGCAATGGACCAACCTACAACATTATTTTGAAAATTTTTAAGCATCATATACACAGAGTAGAGCGTACATACACATACAGTATATATATATATAAAATTTTAACTGGTAATGGAAATTACGGGAAAACGGCTGAACGGATTTTAATAAATGACCCCTCATTTTGAGGCTTGGAACTCAAAGTTTTTCAGAAAAATAGTAGTTTTCAGTGAAATGTAATTTTTCAACATAATTATCCTATTTTCCAAAATCTATCTGTCGTCAGTTTTGAGAACTAGCTAATTGCATTTCAGAATAAAACAAAACACACACTACAGTAAACAATATTACACGAAGGCCATGATCTGCAAGAATGCTGACATATTTAGAGCTCAAATTAAATTTGTTATTAAAAACTTAACTTACTAATAATAATTTACAGGTTCGATTCTGTGGTGTGTAATTTTCTGGGTACAGCTGTGTATTGGATATTAAAAACTACAAAACTTGAGGTGGTTTGATGACATTATTACCATTAGAAGTGAAATATTATTGTAGTTGATGCCATGATGTGACTATTTTTCATTAATTATACATATTAATGCTATATTGATGATATGAAAGTGAAACATTTTGGGGTTATATAAGTAGATGTAGAGAATAACTTAAATTAGATTTTGATTTCTATATTTTAGTGAGTGGCGGCTATATAGTATATATAGTATATGTTACTGAAAGCTATAAATCTTACGTAAGATAATAATATTATTAAAAATCAAATATTTTTATAGCTATTAATCAAGTGGAGTTGGATCTTTTTCATATATTTAATGGCAGTGTGTAGATATTTATATGCGTGGTTCTCTTCAGTATTGGCTCGAGAGAGAGTATCTTTCATTATTATGGAAGCAAATAACTTTCAGAATGCCTGGTATTCTTCATTGAAAATAAATCTGAAAAATGTTTTTATTTGAACGTCTAATGAACTTAGTTTGCAGCATTTGCTGCACAAGCCACTAGTTAGTATTTAATTTTAAATTATATAATGCAGGATGGAAGGAAACTCAATAATTAATTCATACAAGCTACAGATCAGGTCATTACGAGCAAACTTTGTCAAATAATGTTTTTAGTAAGACAGAAAAGACTTTTAATTTGAAATTGTCGAAGTCTCATAAGAATATGTTCTTGCATATGAAGTGACGAAATATATTTCAGGCTATATTTTCCCTGATTTTCAAAACCAAAACAATGGTAAAAAACTTTAGTCCAACTTTAAGAGTAATGTTATTCAATAAATGAAGAGAATCAAATCCCAACACAGAGCAACATTCAATTCAACGTACCCAAGAAATATCTACCTAGTGATTCTCTACAGAGATTCACCAGGAACAGCAATGAAGCTCCTTAAAAATTGTGCTATAAAACCGAATATTGACTTTAATAAAACTCAAGTTTTGAAATTCAGACATGCAATCTCTATAAAACATGTTTTATAACTTTGTTACTACGTCTCAATTGAGATCTAATTCATTTTAACTGCATCAATATTGCCTCTGCATTCTTTAGCAGATTGGATTTTACAGTGCATTTCCGAAGCAGAGAGATGAAACTAGCAGCAGAATTCTAAACATTCATCCTAATTATCTGTCGATATGTACTCTTAATATTCCTTCAAAGTAATAAATTTGTCACAAAAGAGCTAATATACACATTATTGCATATGCAAGGTCTTAGAATCGTGCAAAACCCTGAATTTTATTGCGTATACATAGGAAATAGCAACTGAAAATAAACCTTTTATACAACCGTACCGTAATGCGACAATTGTCTACCTGATTTTAGAATTGAAAGACATATGATAGTTTGGAGCACTGAAATAAAACAATTGAAGATAAGTGCGGCAAGGTAACTTTGCAGCACTACATTTCCGCACTAGGATACTTTGCCGCACTGTTTTCTAAATGATATATAAGTGGAATTTTACATAATTTTAATGTAATCAGATTACAGAACTTGGATATATCAACATCATAACACAAATTTATCGAGCATAATAGATCATAAAGCTGAAGACTTCATTAAATTAGATTTTTTTAGGAAATACGTCAGCACAACATTTTCAGTAATTCTAGTTGTACCTATTTATTCTTGGACCAAACTGTGAACAATTAACATTCTCTCTCATATCGTTGTCTAGGTTTTTCAGGAAGTAACTCGTTCCTCACACTTCCTGCTGCTTCAGCGATATCGGGTGAACTTCCTATTAATTCTTCTTCACTTTTGTAAATATTCATAAGAATTTGCGATATTTCTTTTTCAATATCTTCAAACAAACTTGAAACAAAACCAAAAATATTAATAAAATAAAACAGTTATTTGACCATAGTAACAAACAAAGAAATGCTGGTCGATTCGCGTCTTCTACCATTCTGAGATTCTGAACGATATACAGGATGATTCAAGAAGTTCCCCCTCCCCCGCGCTAATGAAGTGATTTCTGAGGTTATTTGGAACAAAAAATATAAATAAATTAATGGGGTCACATTCATAACTATGGAGTTACGGTAATTTGAAAACGGCAGAAAAAAAAACTTTTTTTTTCAGGAATTCACTTACTAAAATGGAAAAAAATAATTTAAATACAAACAATTGATTGTTTATGTATCAATCTCTTTTGTTTAGAGTAGATTTAAAGCATATTTTCGAAAATGCCTCCCTGAATCTCAACGCAACGGCCCGCACGGGTGTGAACAGCACTTGTAGCATTTCGCAGCAGCTTCATCCGTTTGTTCCTTATTGTCGCCGCGGCATCCAGAATGCGCTGAAGCAACTCTTCACATGTTTGTACCTTAACTTGATACACGATGTATTTCATTTATCCTCAGATGCAGTAACCTAAGGGTATTAAATCTGGGAATCTGGGAGAATCTTTCGCATTACCTTCGCACACGCTCAAAATAAACACCATATCAGCATACTCCTCAGAAGAAAACTTGTAAGGCATTGTGATGTAACTTACAACACAGATAACAGCTTAATAAATAGAGACTATCAATAACTGCACGTAGTTTTAGCCACACATATGCCTAGCGCTCCATTCACTATGACGCGTTTCGAAAATGTGTTTTAACTCTGTATTGTGAATGTGATCCCATTAATATATTTACATTTTACGTTTCAAGTAACCTCAGGAATCACCTCCATAAACCGGGGGAGAACTTTGTGAATCATCCTGTATTGTAACATTATCTACTATGTATTTTTATGAAAAGAATATGTAAATAATATGAAGGTGATTTATATTCGTATGCTGATGATACTGTTTTACATTTTAGTGGAAAAACTTGGACTGATGCTTATTATAATACAAATTGCGGCTTAAAATTAATAAAAAAACAAGTTCGATTTAAATTCACTTGCAATTAATAAAGATAAAACAATAGCTATCCCATTTTCTTTAAATAATAAAGGTAATAAACCAATTTCATCTATACTACAAATTAAAATGCATAATTCTGATTGTTCCGATATAAATTGCAATTGTTCAGTTATTAATTAAGTTAACAAGGTTAAATACTTAGATATTTATTATTGATAATAATTTAAAATGGAATAATCATATTCATTATATTTTTAATAAATTACGTAAAACATTATGTTACTTTGTTGTTTTAAGAATTATTTTGTCAATTAACTGTTTGCGTGTAACTTATTTAGCATTATTTCAATCTATATTTATGTATGGTATTATAGGTTGGGGTGGAACTTATAAATCCAACCTTTATCCGTTAATTTTACTACAGAAAAAAGTATTATACATTTGTTTAAAAAAGCAGACAGATTACCCAACTGAATTGTTCAAACATTTCAAAGTTTTCAATATTACACAATATATTTTATTTTATTAAAATATTTTCATAGAAATTTTAATAACTTTGAAAGGTATATACATAAGTATAGAACTAAAAATATGAATTCTCTGCGTTTGTGTGAACCAAAATGTAAAACCGATGCAGCTTTTTATCATAGTATGAGTCAAGGTCCCAGATTATTAAACACATTTTATTCGAGTATTATTTTAACCAAGAATCCTCTCCAAATTAATAAAAAAATAAAAAATTTATATTGGATTTATAGTTTGGGTTTAAACATATTAAGCACTATTTAATATGTATTCACTCTCAATTTTAAATTTATTTTTGTCTCTATTGGAATTCCCTCCTGAGCACGAGTCTTGCTCATTCAGGAGTGGACTAGTTTATCTTTCATTTTATTTATTAACTTGTATTCATTTCAAACTTACTAGCAATAAAATAAATAAATAAATAAATGTTTTAAAATCATGGTAGTATAAAGAAAAATATTTAACGCACGTGTAGAAAGGCCCATTGCAATCCTAGTGCCATACGCAATCCTCTGTTAACCTCTGGTTACAACCAATGACAATCGGAAGTGCAACGCATGTGTTTCTACACTAGTATTACAATATACTATTACTAGTAATGTATTACGGTCTACAATGCACTGTCTAATTATTTTAAAGATCTTAAGAGTCAAGAGAAGAGGTTCAGAACAGAATGAAAAGAATTTCTCCACACTCATATCTTCTGCTGAACTGATGAATAGAAGATAGTAATCGCAAAACTCCCTCAGTCCATTTATACATGCATAGCATTAAGTTTAAACATGTTTTCTTCCAAAACAATGCAATTATTGTCTAAAATATTGTGTTATTATGCAGGTCACTTGAAAACTCGCTCAGTCCATAGAACGGTGGATATAAAATTAGCCCAGTCCTTTCATAAAAACGTACTGAACCATTTTCAGGTGACGCTCTTCAATTGTCTATTCTTGTAAATTGAATTAATTTATGTGATATTTAGGCTCATTGTATAACTTTTAACTTGATCCACACCGCAAAGCTACAATGCTGATGTGAGATCCATGAAATACAGAGTGTTTCAAAATGAATATGGGCTTTTTAATGCTTTGTAGTATTTATTACATTTAACGTACAATTATAAATAATACACCAAAATGAAAGAGCAACTCAAAGTTTTGCTACAAGTGCTGAATGTGAGCACCATTCGTCACCCGGCACACATCGAGTCGATAAGCGAGTTCTTCCCTAACCTTGAACAGTGTGCCTGGAGTAATTGTTGCAACAACTGCTTCAATCCTCTGTCTTAAGTCTGGTAGGTCAGCTGGTAGTGGAGGTACATACACAACATCCTTTATGAATCCCCAAAGGTAAAAATCGCATGGCGTAAACCTGGTGAACGTGGGGGCCATGCGAAACAAGCTCTGTCATTCGGCCCATTTCGGCCAATCCACTGGTCGGGTACAACGTCGTTTAACCAATCGCGTACTTCTATATGCGTCTCCTTAAAATTACCCACACAGACGTCGCTGGAATTACTAGCCTTCCGAACAGATTTCTTGGGGTTACGCGTGAAAGACTCTCTCACTCGTTCTAACGGCAGACAGAGGAAACAGTGCATGCGCATACAAAACTGTTTTAGTTGCTCTTTCATTTCATGTACTATTTATAATTGTACGTGAAATGTAATAAATACAGGGACATCATTTTATTTTTACTTCAACTTTTATTGTACCTGAGTTTTTTAATGTACTTCACTCCCATCCCTTCTACTCTCCTCCACACAGAACCAAGGGCGCAGTACTAAGTTAGTGATTATAGTACATTTCAGAAATATGTTCGCGTATTCCAGTGACGAAAACTTCCAATATTGAATCATATTTTCGCACAGGTACTGTCGTCCGTTTGCCTACGTCGCATCCCGATTTCCCTCACCTGCTTCTGATCGTTCCACTGTAAAGACTAGTGGCTGGGCTTTCTTAGCTCTTTTCTGAAAACATTAATTTCTGTTAGGAATTAATTGGACGTCTACGTAATATTATGCAACTGTTTAAAATAACTTAAATAAAGGGCCTCGTTAAGTAATTAACTATCACGTGATTACTCCCCTTTCTACGATCCTGCGACATAACCACTTGGACGGACAGTATATAGCATGTCTGAGTAATTTTATCTGTCCGGGTCGGGCAGAAGTGAAGACTGAATTTACAGTACTTAAGGTACTCTTTTATAGAGTAGGTACAGAATTATTTCAACATGAGTTACTGAGTATGAAGGACGAAACTCGTAATTGGAATTAAATGCAATAGTCTATAGTGCGATAATAGGCAAAAAAGAACTGAAGCCTGTATCGAAATGAACGGCCACCATTTTCAAAAATGTGTTTAAATATCTGTATTATGATTATTTTTCATTTTAACTTCATTCTCTATATCGTACGCTAATGTGCTATAGACAGTATAATATACACTGCATAATGAATACGTTCGCATGGATAACTCAGTTCGTGAGCAAAAACACTCATTGTTAATACTGTACTGTATTTTGATAAAACAAACCCTAATGAAAATTATCAAACTCAAAATCGTAAATGGATGAACTACTTTTCTTCCCTCCTGTAGCTAGTAAAGTGATTTGTTTGTATTTTACGCCAGTATCATCGAACTCCAGTCGTGGAAGGAGGTAGCAAACGGTGTTTCCGGGTCTCAATCATTAATCCAAAGGTATAGCCAGGTTAATGTTAAAAATGTTAGTAAAAATAAAATGATGTCCCTGTACTACAAAGCCTTAAAACCCCGATATTCATTTTGAAACACGGTGTAGAATAAATGAAATGAAATATATAAACCTATTCATGCTTTCAACAAACGACAGTTTTAGATTCAGACATAAGAAACACGCATCTTCGTCCTGAGAGATTCCAAGAATATTACAAACTCGATGCAGAACTTGAAACTAGAGAGCTAAAAGAAGGTTGGAATGGTTTCAGTGGAGAGCAGCTCCTCTGATACCGCTTCATGAGATATTACACAGGCCACTTTGTAGAGTCAGATACAGCTATACAGCAGCTCTTTCTCGAATATTCTGGTTGTAATACTGTGCAAGTACGTTATTTATAGCTTTACAAAACAACGGATATCCTCAAATGCGTTATTAAAGTTGGAGTAGTGCAACTGGAATTGCAACAAGCTGTGCTCTGCCAAGATAAGACCGCTACAGCGAGATATTAATTCGTGTTTATGATTACAGCATCTCTTTTTCTCGATTAAACTCCCGTATTTATGTGCTGATTCGATACATTTCTAAATACGAATACAATATAGCAACACATATCTTGGTAAATTTCCCTAAAACAAAGTTAGCTATTCTAATTGCGAAAAAGGAATCCATGAAACAAGATTATAACACTATTACATATTTACTGTATATATGTAACATCACTGCATATGTCTGATATTTGTTTAGTTTTTTTTATATACTACCAATAAATTAACGGTATTACTGATAAACTGTGAATAGTTTTTATACGAGACTTATGTAGAGTTGAGACAGAAGACGTTACTAATAAAACATGCATAAGCGATGGACGTATAAACAGTCTGTAACTATACAATGGGAATTGCTTTGCAGTAGTGAGTATATACACGAAACCCCTTGTTTAAGTGTTGTAAATAGAGCAAAATGGCCGTCCCCCCCCTAACAGCTGTTCGTATCGACTGTCATTTTATGATGATTGTTGCCTTGTAACCATAGAAGAACAAACCAAAGAGCACAGAATAATTAGAATAATATTGCTGTAGCTTGTACTCTTTGACCAAAATATAGTGTGGTAATCGATCAGAGCCAGTTGTACTATCGATACATAACACGGCGCTCTACCGGATGCAATAGAGAACCTCACATATTCTATTACCTTTCGTAATGAAGTAATGACGAAAGTATGACGTAGCTGTGTAACAGTTATACTGTTATACACGAAGTATGTAGTGATTATTAGTAAAGAATTTACGCACGACTCATAAACGAGCTACTCACTGTATAAGTATAAGACAGTTTAACGTCTGTATATAGAGTTTTTATTAGTAAGACCATAAAAAGATACGGAGTTGTCCGTGTTCATGGAATAATTCCCTGCCCTACAGTTAACTTTTTGGCTATTATTTTTATTCAATATAAGATACAATAAATTGTATAAAGTAGCATAATCCATTCAGTTCAAGAAATTATACTCATATGAACAGAAAGTGATTGCTTCACGTCATCTCTCTATTTACAAACCGATTTCCCTTCAGCAAATGTTCTTTCTGTTGTATAAGAGAATGTTAGAGAAATGCTGTAAGCCATCCTTTTTCAAAATACTGAAAAAACTGGAAGAATTTAAAACAGTTATTTTTCTTCCCAGCCGCTCAATGGAATTTTAAATTTATTTAGCCGGTTGTATACATAAAAGTTTGTTACATATGCCCTATTTTTTCTACATTTGTACCGTTTATTACTTCTGAGAAAAGTGCACCCAAAATTGAAGAATTTAATATTGCAAGATATGAAAAATTGTTTGCACTTTCTTATTTTAGTGACGTTGGTACACATTTCTCAGAGTACCCAGAGTAGATTAAAAAAAAGTTAATTTCTATCTTCAGCAAAAATTAAAAAAATAGTTTGCAGTCAATCTTAGTGCAAAAATGTTATCAATGAATTTTTATTTTATTTTATTTTTATTTTTTTTTGCTAACCGCTCAATGGAATTTTAAATTTATTTAATCGGTTGTATACATAAAGGTATGTTACATATACCCTATTTTATTTTTTACTACATTTGTATCTTCTGAGAAAAGTGCACCCAAAATTGAGGAATTTAACATTGAAAGATACAGACTCCTCTTCAGAGGCATGAAGTTATAGGAGAATGGAGAAAGTTACACAACGCAGAACTGCACGCATTGTATCCTTCACCTGACATAATTAGGAACATTAAATCCAGAAGTTTATGATGGACAGGGTATGTAGCACGTATGAGCGAACCCAGAAATGCATATAGACAGTTAGTTGGGAGCCCTGAGGGAAAAATAGCTTTGGCGAGGCCGAGACGTAGATGGAAAGATAATATTGAAATGGATGGACTAGGGACTAGATTAATCTTATTCAAGATAGGGACCGATAGCATGTTTATGTGAGGGCGGCAATGAACCTCCGGGTTCTCTAAAAGTCGTTTGTAAGTAAGTGTATTACAGTAGAACTCCTACCATCCGAAACATTCAAAACATTAACTTTCTCTCCACTCGTTAAAGCTTTACCACGTTTAAGTTTGACAACAACACTTTCACCTGTTTCACTTTATGAAAATTTCAAACATAAAAATAAAAATTTAAGATCCTGGGGTTTTAAATTAACTTTCTTAAGCAGTAGGCTACTGTTTGTAGTTTGGCATTTGTTAGCTATAATAATCAGCTTCATTTTGGTGCAAGAATGATTAAAATATCTCAATTTTAAATGTATTTTGTGTTAACATTAGTGCTGTAAAATGCTGTAAAACTTAATATGGACAAAAATCATCTACATCATGAGGGTATGAAAAAATGAAAACCGAACACACAGCTTCTTGACTGTATGAAAAATAATACAGTCAAACTTTACCACCAAATTCGAATTGTTATTACACGAAAAATATAAAAAAATTGACAAAATGTGACGGGCTGACACTTGCAAAACTGCACTTCCAGTTTAAAGAAAGTGTGTTTCCGGTCAATAAAAAAATGCATCGCATTAATTAATCACAAAAGTGATCTATTTTTTTAAAACTAGGAAGTTGAAGCTTCCAGATGACTTAAAAATAAAGAGATCAATTTTTTGAAGGAAAATTAAAAATTACCATCGAGCCCGTGGAGTAACGGTTAGCATGCCTGGCCGTGGAACGAGCGGGCCCGGGTTCAAATCCTGGTTGGGACTAATTACCTGAGTGAGATTTTTTCGGTGTTTTCCCCCAACTCATTAAGAGCAAATTCTGGGTAACTTTTGGTGCTGTAACCTGGGCTAATTTCTCCGGCATTACCACCTTAATATCATTCAGACGCTAGATAACCAGAGCAGTTGACAAAGCGTCGTGAAATAACCCACTAAAAAGACATCGAACCCCAGTCTTTTGATCAAATGCCATCACGTAATTCAACTACAATGAAACAATGTTCAGCCGAAAAATCGGAACCATTATCAATTTTCGTCTCCTTTACTCTTTTTTGTGTAAAAAATAGTAGGCCTATATATTTACG
This sequence comes from Periplaneta americana, assembly GCF_040183065.1. Lineage (NCBI taxonomy): Eukaryota > Metazoa > Arthropoda > Insecta > Blattodea > Blattidae > Periplaneta > Periplaneta americana. The sequence goes on from NC_091117.1 coordinate 37,152,306, forward strand.
AGGAGAGTGGCTGTTTACCTTTATTATTTTTATTGTTGCGTCGTACACAACATTACTTGGTTAAAAAATAAACAATATTTTAAAGTGAATGCTTTTACATTAGTACTATAGTAGTTATAATATAAAGTACACATAATGGATGCACTTAGCAGTTCTAAGCTAAAATACAAACTAATTCTCTTGGTAACTGGAGGGTAATACATTCATTATCATGTGCTCCACTGAGAATAAATAAACCTGTAATTGCATACATAATTAATCCCATTTACAGTAACCATAAACTGTGTAATGGAAATTAATATCATACAATGGAGCTATACTTCATAGCATGTAACGAAAAGACTTAAGATAAAATAGGGACACTCATGTTAACTACAGTATAAAGCCTACTGCAGTATAACATAAGGTCGATATCTAAAACGAGGTCCAGACCACGGTCATGGCTTTAAACCGCGTTTGGATTTATAAAACAAGGTCTTTTTCATTTTTCTGAGCCATGACTCGAAACCATGGTCTGAAGCAGAGACCACGGCAGGGATAAGTTTAAAACCACGGCTTCTTGTATGCAATATGGAGATAGTATATCAGCTGGATGGTTATCAAAGGAAAATTTGTGTCTACAAGTATTAAATCCCCGGATTAGAGTGATGAGAAACTTAAATAATTCTTTGTAACTATATAATGACAATAATTTCAGACGAATATTTCCATTTTCGAAGGAATCAACGCAAAATTTAGCAACAATGCTAAATAATAATCTGCAACGAAATGCAAGAGGTGGCAGGTTTACATTTTTTTTTTTTTTACACTTTGTTGCTTTGAGGAAAGTAAGATATACAATTTCATATTAATTATACCTTTATATCTATAAGTCGATGTAACTTAATTTAGTCTTTACAGTAGTTTTTTACATTTTATGTAATACTCGAAAATTATGTGGACCTACAAGAATATGAAGCAAACGTGATTTTGTCTTCTTATTTTAAGCTTTATGCTATTGGGACTTTCCACATAGTAGGCCTATTATGTGAAACTAGAACCATACTACACTTCAACACCAAACTACCTTTCGTCTCGTCTCTTATCTATAGGCCTACTTTAACCACGACGTAAACACCAGATCACTTATCTGTGGCGCGTTAAGTATACCTCTTCATAGAACATCTCGTTATTCATCATCTTTTACAGTATCCACCTCGTGACAATGGAATTCCCTGTCACAAAGTATTAGGGGCTGCAAACAATAAACACTTTTAAAAACAGGTTAAAAGATAACCTTCTTAGCATTTCACTCCAATCATACTGACTTGAACTATCACTGTCTACATTATTACTCTTTCCTTTAGACATGCATCCTGATAGTGCTGTATTTTCAAAATTGTCTCGTAATAATCTCTTCCTGTTATCTAACATTATTTGAAATATATTAACATTCTATGTATTTTAGCTTAATTCTGCTACATAGTTTGTATTTCAGTGTTTAATTAATAGTTCATAGTATTTTGTTGTTTAATTCGTAAATAACTCTTGTATACATGTAGCTCTTCTCTAAATCAAATAATTTGTTGAATTCTTTTTAAGTTGATACATATGTATGTATACTTTTTGCTGATTGAGTGAAAGAGAAGACCTTACGGCTTTAACTCTGCCAGATAAAATAAATAATAATAATAATAAAAATAATAATAATAATAATAATAATAATAATAATAAGAATAATAATAATTATTATTATTATTATTATTATTATTATTATTATTATTATTATTATTATTATTATTATTATTATTATTATTATTACATTTTAGTTTCAAATGAAATTTTTATCCAGTTAATATTTAGATTATTAATTCCTTATAACCAGGTTTTCAGATAATTAATGTTGCTAATAGTTATGAACAAATGATAAACTACAACATAAAAGCTCAACTTGTGCTAATTATTTGATCAATATCATTCTGGTGAGGCCAAGGGGAGGATAGAGGTAGTACCTTTGTTAGGGGTAGACCTTGCACTGGTCTTCATCCACCCAGGGTTAAGTGGAGGGGATATGCAAGATCTTTATCCCTGATGAAGCTATAACCAATTCCGTCCGTGCGTGGTGAAGAACCACAACCTGCTTTGACAGAACACGGCGGATCTAGACATGGCTGTCGATAAACTGCCCCAACACACATGACCCAATGTGTGAGTACTGGTAAGGGTGTAGGAGAAGGAAAATTCCGAAAATAAACCCGGGAAGAGGACTCTCTTTAGCCATGGAGAAGGCAAACTTCTAAGGGAAAGAGACCCCAACAGGAAACCTCTGGTCCTCTAGGTTGGGGATTATGCGTCGGGCTGGAAACCCACCATGTAAAAAGATCTTTCTCAGCAATCTCACATAATTAAGCCGGACGGACTTATAAGACGACGACTCGGATTACGTAAGAAGGACAAACGATTAGGAAGAATGAAGAAGACAGAATACCGAAGATGGCAATGACATATAGACCTAGAGGAAGAAGAACAATCGAAAGACCAAAAAAAAAAAAAACGCTGGACTGAACAGATGTGAGATCGGAACAGGCGAAGACCTAATCCGTGAAAGCAGATGATGATGATGATGATGATGATTGTGGTACCTAAAAATCCTTTCCCTATTAAATACTAAGTAATGCTAGTATTAAACGCATATAGCCTATATTCTGTAAATTAGTAAATATAACAATAACTTAGCTGAGAACAAAAGAACGTGACTTACTGCAATTCAATAAAAATATTAAATCCGATGTTCATTTCTTTCTAATATCGACTGTTTATCAGGAATAAAAATCGATTCTTAGTTGCGTTGCCATATATAAAAAAACTCACGAATCTCGGTTTCTTCTCAAGCCGCGTCTCGACTTCGATTTATAAATCGCAAAAGGATTCAGACCTCGATCGCGGTTTAAAAGTCGAAGTTTGGAACCACGATTTCGTCCGTGTTTTAGAAATCGAACCATAACGTTCCTACCCTCTCAAGCTCAAGTGTGTCACAGAAGATGCGAACAAGTCATCGCTGTAATTATATAATTAATTAGCTACCAGATCTCACAGAAATTAAGGAAACAGGTATGGTGTACAATTAAACAGATACCAAAGAATATGGGAACACTGGCGTTCATTAGAAACATTTATTTTCCTTAGGGCCTATACGATAAAGTTGAAAGTAACCTTTCATTTATATTTATTATTATTATTATTATTATTATTATTATTATTATCATTAATTGATTATAGATGTCTTGTGCATAATTTTTAATTTACCGATGTTACGAAAATAATTGAAAAAAAGGACTAATTATTATTAAACAAAATATCAAAACCGAAGTCAAAAACAAATAGAAATATTAATAAAATGAAGTTGGAATGTGCTGCAATTATATTTAATGAACACCAGTGTATAATTATTAGAAGATGATTAAGAAAAAACAATAGAGACTAAATTAAATACAAATTGGCTGAAACTAGCGTTGAGTTTGTTCTGATGATTTTGGAAGGGAAAATCCGCCATTATATCACCTTATTACTGACAACATCAGAAAACAAAAAGCCAACACCCTATGCACAAGGTATATGCAAAGCATAATAAAAGCCTAAACTAACCTGTAACAGATCCGTATATGCAAGGGATAATGAAAGCCAAGCCTAACCTAACCTGTCAGAGATTCATATATGCTAGGCATAGCGTGAGTGTACATTAGCGTGAAACTTTCGTAATGTCACCAAAGTTATGTTGGTATTACAGAGGAGTCTGCTGAAGGGTGGAAGCGGAATACGAGAAAAAAACTCAACGCTAGTTTAGCAAAAAAAGTTGTATGTGGCCATGGGACTACAATGTTGTCAAAAGACCTATGAACTGCTGTTGCTATCGCTACCTCTACTACTACCGTTATCATTACGAGAATACTTTCAGCTGTAGAGGTTACTCAGTTTCAAGGTTAAGTACAAAATAAGAAATAGATGCATATTCTGTATCTAGAAGAGTTTGTAGTAAAACATAAAAAGTTCACCAACTATACAGATTAAACTAACCTGAAAAACTTGTCCACTCGAAGAATCCTGCCTGTGTCATGTCCGAACATACCAGAACAAACTTACATCCGGATTGAATGTTGAACAAAATTATTTTCCTCTATATTAATTAACATACGAATGTCTATTCATTATATATTAATACAATACACAGTACATGTTGTGAAGTTGTTATTTAACACAACAAAAGTTTCATTTTCAATTTTAAATAGCTATTTAATACGAAATAATTATTGTTACGCTACATCACATTCCCATGTAGCGTCTTTCCACAAAACATGTCGTTCTTTTAGTAATCCGAGCATTTCCGATCGCAATCGGTTCTTTCCGTTGCATGGAGATGTTAGAATACAAGCGGATGCAAAGCTATAGGGATTTTATATATTGCAAGTGTATTGGTCTTAGGAGTCACCGTTGCTATAGACACAGAGTCGGTGGTACAGTATTATAACTATGTTTTGTACAGTATATTTCTTTGTAATTATTGTTGTAAATAAAATTTCGCCGCATCTCCAATAGGACATTCCTATACAATGGACATGGGCACATAAAAAATTCGCCGTAAGACTAATGCAGTTCCTTGGAAGTGAAAACCCTCATGCCATATTCTTCTTTCCGAAGGAAATGCTTTAAGGGGTTAGGTACAGCTTACAGCAGTAAAATTTTGGAAATATTCAACATTTTTTTTCCTCCATTACTGTATCTTGTACAATAATGAAAATTAGCATATATAAAACACTGTCATTCTGCTATATGAAAAAAAAATATCTTTAAGATTTAAAAAAAATTATCTACATTCTTTTTTCAAAATTCAGTTCACTGTGCAGTGATGAAACGTTTCCCACATAACTCAAAAGCTATCCAACATTCTGTGATTAAATTTTGTGTGTATTTATGCATGTCATACTTACAATAAGATGATGCAAGATTACTTCTCTACTTTTGATAAATTGCCTGATAAAAAATAAATTAATTTTAAAACTTGTTAAAAATCAGTATTTTCTTCTAACACAAAATAAAAAAAAATATTTATTAAGGAATGTAGATTAAAGAGCATGAGCAATAAAATAAAAGAGAGAGAACATGAAAAAAGTTAACAAATTTATGAGTTATGAGGGAAACGCTTCATCACTGCACACCATTTTGAATTTTGAAAACAATAGATATATAAATCATTTTTGAAATCGTAAAAATATTTTTTTTTTCAAATAGCAGAAGGACAGTGTTTTACACAGCCTACCAAATCTTAATTATTGTACAAAATACAGTAATGGAGGAAAAAAATGTTGAATATTTCCAAAAATTTTACTGCTGTAAGCTGTACCTAACCCCTTAAGACTGGTGATTAAGTATTAAATAAATATTTTCCTCCAGCAAATCAATTGGATTGTGTTAATTTCTCTCATTTAAAAGGATTTTAATAAAAATTAATAAAATAAACAGCTGTATAAGTACCATAAACAAAAGAAGGAAACTTATCTGCCTTGTCTTATTGAACAATATGATTAACAAAATGTAACCAACATGACGTTTATAATTTTTCTTTCAAAACCAAGACTTTCTTACTAATCATCGGTAGGTAGGCCTAAATACGTTAATCTTTTTTTATAAGTTACATTATTAATCGAAGCTATTCTCAACTGTGTATTTATTTAGCGTAGGTGAAATTGGTCATAGTGAGATGATATTTGGTGAGATGGATTACCATACATTCGTCTTATAATTGGACAAAACATCAATCACGTTAAATTACGATAATTACATACGTACACACCATAACAACAGCCCTGTATAGGTTACAGTTCATGTACGAATAACATTAATTCATTAAAATGGATCGAGACTTTATGTCCACTCTGTATTGGCATAGCTTTTATGCTGGAATTTTCAGAGTTTGTTTCTTTCTGGATTCTTTTTTATTTCCTGTGTCTTGTTTCATAATCTACTAGTTAATTAGTTTTTTCTACATCAATATTTTATCCAATACGAATTTATAATGACATTTTAATGAAAAGCTTAATGAAACCGTCTCCCTAATTAAGTAAATTCTGTACATAAATTAGCAACGGAACGTATCGCGTCTTCCCAAGTGGTGGTATCCTTGTACCATCTATTCGAATGCGATCTCACTTTAGTCATAAAGTAGGTCGAGTGACAAATGGAATTCTCATGAATATTCAATAATCCAGTGAGAGTGATTTGCGTAGTAGTGTGACGTGCCACACATTAGGCATGCAACACGATATGAATACAGTAGATGATGATATAACAAGGGATATGCGGCCTCAGCCCGGACAGAGAATAGTACGCAAATTTGCCTCTCTTTATTTAACAACCATCTCCAATACATTGTCTATTTAGAGATGACGAATTAATGATAGGGCAATAACGAAGCAAATGTAGAACCATCTCTTTGACTTTCATCTCTACATCCTGCTATTAATTTTCGAGAACTGATGTTTTAACATTTTATTTGCCACATCTCTCATTTTATTTTCAGTTTCCTGTATTCGCTTTTTCATTATACAGGGACATCATTTTATTTTTACTTGCATTTTTACTGTACCTGCGTTTCTGAATGTACTTGACTCCCACCCCTTTCACTAATGTTCTTGCTAACATCAGCCATACAAACTTACGGCCGCTGTTGCTAGCAGAGTACAGTGTGATTCAGAAATATGTTGTATTTTCTATAGAAGAGAGAGCTTATATTATTGAAGTTTATTTTCACACAGGTACAGTGTGTAGCATAACTGAATTTATCTGTGCGGACTGAGCACAACTGAAGATTAGAGTTACCGAAAGTACGGTACCCTATAATATGGTACGGTACTTAACAGTATTATTTAAACAAGAGTTTTGTTTTACTGTTTGTAGGTATGAAGGATGATGATGGAAACTGGAATTACAAAATAACCGAATGTGAACAACAGTTTTTTTCCTGATTATATCATTACGGAATATGTTCGTAGAAATATCATTAATCTGGTAGATAAATTTAGAGCAACAGTGTGTACAGAAAGGAAGAAAAGTGTAAGATGGCCAACAAAGATGACAGAAGATGCTGTAGAATATGCTAGAGAAAGGATGCAGCGAAGTCCTAATAAGTCGGTCAAGAAGTTAGCTGTAGAGATTGGGTTTTCTTACGGAAGTGCTCACGAAATTCTCAGGAATAAATTAGGTTTGTAATATGCTGAAAAAAGTAGACATTACATAATGAATATAACCGCCTGAAGAGTCAGGTTGTGAAAAAAAAAATGTTACTACTCTACTGTTTTTTGGTAAAATACTGTAAAAGTAATGATCAAACTGAAAATCGTAATAGGCTACTGTATTTCCCTGTAGCATAAATAAATACACTACTTTTCTCTCCTCCTATAGCTAGTAAAATGATTTGTTTACATATTGCGCAAGTAACACCAAACTCCTGTAATGGAAGGGGGTAACAGTGTTTCCGAGTATAGCGAGGTTAATGTTGAAAATGTTGGTAAAAATAAAATGATGTCCCTGTACAAACTACCCTTACAAAACATTTTGTGCCTACAAAAATGCATTGATGAAAATAATGATTATTATCAGTATCATCATAAAAACAATAACAAAGTCATCGGTGCAGATCAAACTTTAGTGCGTTTTCCTACTAAAGGTAGCCATTTTGGAAGTAGGAGAACAATCGTCAAATGTACACTAACGTTTAAAGAACCTACTAATCGATAATGATCGATAATAATTTGTTGGTATAAGCACAGTCTAGAATATACAGTCACGAAGCTCAATATGTAATAAATATGCATCCATAGATAATTTCTAACCACTAGGATCGCTACTATCGCCTCATTACAGACAATGCGAAGTAGTACCTACACAGTCTATTGTTCCTAGCAACCTCATCAACTCAAGCTTCGTAACTGTATATACTAGACTGTTGTATAACTGTGGCTTCTTTAGTTATTACTTTTATGAATAGATGGCGACGATAATAGTCAGTGCTGCCAATCGTACACAAATATATCCGCATTATAGAATTGAATATTTCATCCCTCTCTGCTGATTGTAAAACAATACTGGGTTTAGCTGTCAATTATGAGAATAATTTATGCTTAATCTACATCATAATTTTTCCCGACAATAATGGTGCCACCCAACTGAGAACTAGCGGAACTGTTTCAAAGTTTGTCATTTTTTTTTTTTAAGATCTGACATCTCGTGGTTAGAAAGTTCGCTTACACGATCATAAAATCGTAGGTCAGATATCTCTGAACGTCTGTGTATCTGGCTATATTTGAAATCACTGGACATTCCCCAAATGTCCTCCAAGATGCTATCTCGGGGATTTTGAAAGACTGCATACAGATTTTATATCATCATTTGTATTTTAACATGTAATATTATAATTTTCTCCTCATGAACTTTATGAATCCCGAAAAGACAAAGTATATGATTATGTCTCGTGACCAGAATATTGTAGGAAATGAAAATATAAAAATTGGAGATTTATCCTTGGAAGAGGTGGAAATATTCAAATATCTTGGAGCAATAGTAACAAACATAAATGACACTCGGGAGGAAATTAAACGCAGAATAAATATGGGATATGCCTGTTATTATTCGGTTGAGAAGCTTTTGTCATCTAGTGTGCTGTCAAAAAATCTGAAAGTTAGAATTTATAAAATAGTTATATTACCGGTTGTTCTGTATGGTTGTGAAACGTGGACTCTCACTTTAAGAGAGGAACAGAGATTAAGGGTGTTTGAGAATAATGTTCTTAGGAAAATATTTAGGACTAAGAGGGATGAAGTTACAGGAGAATGGAGAAAGTTAAATAACATAGAACTGCACGCATTGTATTCTTCACCTGACATAATTAGGAACATTAAACCCAGACGTTTGAGATGGGCAGGGCATGTAGCACGTATGGGCGAATTCAGAAATGCATATAGTGTGTTATTTGGGAGACTGGAGGGAAAAATACCTTTGGGGAGGCCGAGACGTAGATGGGAGGATAGTATGAAAATGGATTTGAGGGAGGTGGGATATGATGATAGAGACTGGATTAATCTTGCACAGGATAGGGACCGTTGGCGGGCTTATGTGAGGGCAATGAACCTACGGTTTCCTTAAAAACCATTTGTATATGTATGTATATGGACTTCACGCATAGAATCTTATTTAGTTGTTTCTGTAAATCCTGAGGACATTTCTAGAATTCCACTATTTTGTAAACTGGTACCTTTTTAGTTAAATATATAATTATTATTATTCTAATTGGCTCCTAAGCTGAAATTTCTTCAATACTGTGACCCCTTCTGTCCTCCTGAGAATTGCGCAAACACTGACCATTAACATGGACTGAAACCCCGCAGTTATGAGGTTAGGATGATGCAAGAGTACCTCCTGAGATGGTGGAGATTAACCGCAAACAAGGCATACAATTAATCCTTAAGGGACAGATTTCAATCTACAATTCCCTTGCTTGGAACCAAATCCAGCCTCTATTTGCACGAACAATGAAACGTGGTGTGTGGCTTTAAATGATAGAGGTACACAGTATCTCATGCGAAGCCCTTGGGATCAGACATGATCCGTAATCAGAATTTGTCGAGTTTTGATAAGGCTATGTAGAGTATAGTGTAACTATCGCATAGCTTATTCTCAATATTGTTTATTGCAATAGATCTAAGAACACAGGAAGAATGAAAACCTCGAAAAGGCTGGTGAAGCGCGAAGTCGGGTTTTCACGTGACATGAAGCAACATTCCACCGACAAACATTCATGGTCTACGTGGCATTCTGACTCACGATCATGGATTGCTATTATTTGTTACTTATACAGCGACCACAGGTAAAATTTTAAACAGGTTATGCAGAGAAATTTCTGTGAAAAAGTAACTCATTTAAAATTGATGTTTCAACCATAATGAATCCCATAAATTATTTCCACTTTATCGCTTAACGCCTTCATTATTAGCAAAATAATGCCCTAGAACAAAAGACTCACTACAAAAGCTAGGTATAAAAATTGTAAATTAATCTCCACAAACGCAAAAAGTCGCTTTTATTTGATTCAATAAAATTTATTCTCTCTCTTTACAATCATATTGAACTCTATTACTGCGTAACAATTTATTTCCAGAGGCGGGGAACCAAACAATCCAGAATGACGTTTTGTGGCCATGAGTTTCGCTTTTATGGCCACGACTTTTGCAACCAGTATTAAAGACTACCACAATTTGAACCTATCGAGTTGCATTACTACATAATGAAATACCATTCACAAAAAAATTAATTTTTTATTTTAATGTGAAACATTTAAGCGCAAATTCTATAAGAGTAAAATTGTCCCATTTTCTTGTAATACGGAGACGACACTCATGATGCCATGGAAACAGTTCTCGATGCGGTCAGCCTCGCTTTGTTCTGTGTTTAATGTGTGTAGAAGTTTTCCATGTTGAAATAGCCTTGTCCTCAATCAGGGCTGTTACCACAGTCTAGTATATACAGTCACGAAGCTTGAGTTGTGAGGGTACTGGGAACAATAGACTGTGCAGGTACTATTTCGCATTGTCTGTAATGAGGCGATAGTAGCGATCCTAGTGGTTAGCAACTATCTATGGATGCATATTTACTACATATTAAGCTTCGTGACTGTTTATACTAGACTGTGCTATTACTATAACAATAACACTAATCCTTCCCAAATAATATTCTCAGGACTGATCGAGCCATGCTTCAAAGAGCCAATTGACTGTACTTCGTTCCATAATGTCTGACAAGACAAGTAAACATTGCCGGCAGAAGAGGAGAGAAGTAAGATTATAATTGCTATTCAACCAATGGCAGAGATCTCATTCCGTGCTTGACTTGAAGTTGGGCTGTCTGAAGCGTTCTACCCCCACCCAACTTCAAGACAAGCGTGGAATGAGGGCTCTGCCATTGGTTGAATAGCAATTATTATAGCCTACTTCTCTCCTCCCCTGTCGGCAATGTTTACTTCTTTTGTTGGAGATTATGGAATGAAGTATAGTGTCCTAAACTGAAATAATTCATCCTGCCTGTCGTTTTTACGCGGTTTTCGTAAGGCGCTAAGATAAATGTCGGGTGACCTCTAGGAGAAATAGGCCACAGACCTAAATTCGCCGGACCACTAAAGTTTCGGCATTTTCCTAAATTAAAACCTACGAAAAAGCAGCCTTGGATTTCCCATATTGCCTTGCGTACATTGGCGAATTTACTCGAGTTTTACTCGCACTATGAAAGGACTCGGGATCTTTCTCCGTGCAGGCTTTTTACATCTTCCGGCGTTCCTTGTCCTGATGATGTTCTGTCATGCTAGTATTACCTCCCTCCTTTAATGTAGTAGACTGGTTATAAGATTATGTTCATTTTCGGCTTTCAAGGATATGTCTTTCGGCTTTCCTCTTCAAAATTCTCTAGAGTGCCTTCAGTGAAATAGCGAAACTCGAAGTGAGACAAGTGGCCAAGAGGCTTGGAGCTCACATATTTCTTTTTCTCAGCCTCAAACTCCCTTCCAAGGACGCGTTTTTACGTATATTTTAATGTTTCTACTTCCACTTCCCCCTTAATTAATTAATTAATTCACTCATTCATATAAAAAAATACATTTCACTAACTTTTGCAGACCAATGGTGTACTTCCCCCCTTAAGAAAGAACAATATTACGCTACGTCTTTGCTATAAATTGTTAAATAATTCATATAACAATAATAATAATAATAATAATAATACTAATAATAATAATAATTTTTTATTTGAAGCGTCGGCTGGAACTAACGTTATAAGTTATATTTAGTAAAATTTATAGGAGCTGCAAAAATGTGTATACGTACAACGTTGTTCTTATAGGGTAGCAAACTTTTGAGTGGACAAATTTCACGTACTGCATTGATGGACAGTTGCAAGCCAAAGAGTATAGCAAGGTAACATGACATACAACATTATTATAGGGAAACACGCTGAATGAAAATTATGTAACTTACAACGTTGTTCCAGCCGACGCTTCATTTATTCTGATGTAGCTATGGCCATCAGCCATACCGAAGGAAAAAAAATTAAAAGTGGAGAATTCTTTCTTCCCTTCCGCCCTGAGAATTTCGGTCAGTGTTGTTTACATCAAGGAAGGTTTTATTTTGCATAGACTAACTCTATAATGTTCACATGTTCGAAGAAGAGGGAATTCCATGACTCAGACCCAGTAAATAACAAAGTTACCAACAAAATATATAATTTTCTCCAGAAAAAAATAGTTACTACAGCAACGAGTACAGAAAATAACCGCTCTTTTCCGTTTCCTTCCGCTCTGTTGAGGAAGCATTCAACTGTATTATCGTATGCAAACAGAGGCGATCTTTCTTTGTTAGTTTCCACCCATGTCTTCAGTATTATACGACGAAAAAGTATCCTTATGTGTGGCGTTATTTCCGAATTCGATAAATAGGATTGATGAATGCTGTGAGCCTCGGGTTGCACACATCAAGGCGATATATGTCTCATTTCATGGCCAATATTGCGAGCTACATAAGATACCGTTCACTGTTATATCTCCAGATGCAATAACAATTTTGCGACTGCTGCTCACAACAAAAACCCAGTTGACGCTGTAAGGAGAAAGATATTCATAAAAATGAAAAATAAATTTCTTTCTATTCCTGAGACAGTCGGGACACAAGAGTGTAATCCTCGCGTGTAAACATTTCACATGAAAACCAAATTTTCCAAGTTCACATAAAGCGAAGGGCGATAAAAATTCTTAGCGCTCCATCCTTCCGAAGGGAAATGAATAAGGAGGTCCGTGTCGATTTATTACACTGAAACTGAAAAGATTCCAGGCATCGACTATAGTAATCACAACCAGTACTATAATTAAGGATTCCGTTTTTAGCCCGTTTCTTCCTCTTATTCGCCAATTCTGAACCAGTTCCAGGGCTTCTTAGTAAGTAGGACTAGGCCTAATGCTTAATAACAGTAATAGTACATTATGCAACGAGCCTATAATGAAGGTAATTAAGGAGTGAGTATGGATATTTATGAAACTCGCTTGCGCTCGTTTCATAATTTTCATACGAGCTTCTTAATTACCATTTTAGGCGAGTTTCATACGACTTTTTATGCTCGACCATATTTCCAACTTGATATTATTAATTTTATTGTATCTGACCTGGAGCAATGTCCCGTATGTTGTGAGATGTGCGCAGACGCGAAAGTATTGATTTTTTCCGAGGAACAGATGTGCACATTGACCTTGCTAGGCCATAAGAACCTACAGAGATAACATCGAAATAAAATTAGACATTGAAAAACGAGATGACAAATTGAATTTATTTGAATATTATTTACAATTAACGCTAATTATCATAGTAACAGAACATAGCCTTCTACGACAGTATTGGATTTCCAGCCTCCGTGACTTTTCGCTAATTCTCTTTCGATTGCATATCCGAGAATAATCGATACTTGCGGTTTTATAACGGTAGAAAACTGACCTGTCATTGGCTGAACAGTTGTAACCTGAGTCGTCATTGGGTGAAAGACCTGACCTTTAATGAGTAGGTGTACTTTAATGACATGCATTAAAGGTCTGCTACCAGGTGTATAATTACTACATTTCGGCATGGTAGAGCATAAAAATAATAATAATAATAATAATAATAATAATAATTCTTTATTTATAATAGCAGAGTTAAGACCTTAGGGCCTTCTTTTACACTCTACCAGGTCACAAAGTATACAAACAGTTAAAATTTAACAAAAGTTAAAGAGCAGAATACTAACATATTACAAAAATAATGATAATAATAATGATAATAATAATAATAATAATAGCATAATAAAATCGACACTAAGTAACATGAAAATAATACCATAATAGAAAAAAGAAAGTAAAATACATTGGAATATAGTAGATGAAACTCATTTAGTACAAATTGTTAATATGGAAAACGTAAGGAAGAATATAACAAAATGGAATGTAATAAAAAAAGAAAAAAGAAAAATACGAATATTAAATAAAATTCACAATAAAAAGGCTGTGATAATAAATTCATCGGCTGATAAAGAGAACAAAAAGGGGAAAGGAAGGAATAACCTATATTTTTACAAAACTATCGCAGAGAGAAAGGCTTAACACTGAAAGGAATCTGAATTGAAAAAGTGAAATACTTAGTACCAATATAAACAAACAAAAAATATAAACTCAGAGTAAGCTATACAGAGAACATGGACGAACAATAATCTCTATAGAAGACGGGGAAGGTTAATAAGCCTAAAACTCATTAGTACAAGAAGAAGACTTAATTCATATTGAGATGGCTTTTACTTTCTCTCATATGCAGTTCCGTGATTACGACACGTTAAGATAGTTGTAATATATGCATTTGTAAAAATGTTGGAAAGAAACAAATAAATATCGTAATATTGCTACGAACTTTTTTTTAAATTCTAGATCTCCTGCCTACCGATATCATATATGCCGTCATAAATCCGTCAGACTTTGTACGAAATTGCTTACGTTGGCAATACTGCACACCATAATACCATGCACACAGAAATTCCATTAAAAATAAATTTATCTCCATCATAATTATAAAGAATTATTGTTATTATTATCAGTTTTAGAATACTATTGTTAAATGTTATCTACTGTAATCTCACTAGAGGTTTCGACATCTAGAGAAAAGCAAGACTCGAGTGGGATTTAATTGACTATCATACGATTAGAAGAAAATATATAAAGATTAGAAGACATAAAGTACTCTAATACAGTAAAATATTAATTGACTTGCTAAAATATGTACCTACTAAACTGTCTTGAAAATGTATTATTGTACCATCTACAAATATTCCGCCAGATGGCAGTAATGTGTCATGATGAGCTGTTCTTTTGTTAGCAGTTGTGCCAACTATACAATCTTCATTGAACTCTATGGACGATTTACTAGTGTTAGAAAGAACTCGTCCATACCCTTCTAAATATAGCTTGCTGCAGATAAAACAGTAGAAGCTATTTCTCATAGCATTCTCCAAATTTTAAAGAACATGAATTCATATTAATCCATGCTTAACTTAACAAATGCAAATTTGATTTTTGTCTACCTAGATTGGGAAAATTGCACACTGTGCAACCTGAAACATAGTCTACTGTACGATTAATATTATAGCAGCCAACGTAAACCTCCAGAGTCCACACCTATGGAGTAACGGTCAGCGCGTCTGGCCGCGAAACAGGGGCCCGGGTTCGAATCCCGGTCGGGGCAAGTTACCTGGTTGAGGTTTTATCCGGAGTTTTCCCTCAATCCAATACGAGCAAATGCTGGGTAACTTTCGGTGCTGGACCCCGGACTCATTTCACCGTCATTACCACCTTCATCTCATTCAGACGCTAAATAACCTGAGATGTTGATACAGCGTCGTAAAATAACCTAATAAATAAATAAATAAATATATAAATAAACCTCCAGATAAAATCTCAGCTAACTACTCGTTTGCTAACCGTATGCTTCTTTGACCAATCATATGTTATCTTCCGTAAATAACACACCTTCAGTGCGTACGTTTCGCAGGGTGCGTGTGCGTGCGGAGCACGACCTGCGCCACATGTAATGTACGTGACATTTCGGACTTCCACGCAAGAGAACAAAATACAAATTAAGGACCACAGGTTCCATATTGATTCTTCCCCCGACTGTTCATCCGTGTTCTTCCAGACCAGGTCCAGCTGCAGCTCCGTATGTAACCTCAAAATTTCTTAACGAGAGGAACATGAGTTCAATTCCATGCAGAGCTTAAGGGAAGACATATATGCAGCCTAAAATTGAGACACAGACACAGCTGCATATATGTTTTGCAGACTTCAATTTTTAAACAAATTTTGATCTATAAGCTGCACACATGTTTCTGCAGGCTTTAACTGCAAATACTTTTATGTATTAATTTTTTAGACCTCATGAAGGTTTAACTGTCATATATATATATATATATATATATATATTAGACTGTTCATAAGTCAAATTTTACTTGTTTTTCTTATCATTGTATTTTTATATCCTCACGTCATGTACCTTAACACATTTCGATGTTACTTGTCCATCTATGTCTTTATATGAAAAGCTTAATATCACGAAAGTCTGACCTGAAGATGCTATTATAATAGCGAAAGCGCTAGTCCAAGATACTTTCATGTAACCTATGTAATATTTTGTATTTTGAATAGACAGTTATTGAAGGACTTTTGATATTTATTTCTTTAAATTTGTTAAATTGTCGGACCAACATGCCTTTCAAATTCCCATTACATATTTCACATGCCAAAAACGTTGCCGCGGCCTATATCTCTAAAAGGAAGCAAAAACGATCAAAATTGTATTGAAATTTTTTGTTTCAAATAGCTACCTTAAATAATAACCACCTGGAATTAATGACATTTCTTACGGTTTACTCTGTGTCTGTGTAACCTGCATGTGTAGAAATTTAGGAGCGAAAATTTGCTTAATGCTGAAGAGATCGTACTCAAATAGCGGCATTATCTCGCAACACATTTGCAAAATCCGGACAATTCATCTTGGTGTAATTCAGCACGGTTTTGAACTGGCGACCTCTGGTGGTGCACAGCTACAAGGTCAAACTTACAGATGGTCGGAAGGGATTACAGGGTATCTGTATTCTTCTGCTCCTATGTACTCGTAATCCAAATTGTACACCCTCATTACTCTTCTGTATTCCAAGCTGGTCTCGAATATCCGCGCTGCTGTGCAGAGAGAATACAAGCCCCGCTAAACTAGCAGAATTACAGAAGTACACACAAGCCACACCCCAACTCATCGAATGGGCATGGCTATTCACCTGAAACTCCTTGTTTTCATCCCTCATTTTATAAATGTTTAGTTTTTCAGTATTGCATATTTTCAGACTGATCTCGCCGCGTCTGTTGCTGAAGCACTAGCGCGCATCAATCCAGACGGCCCGGGTTCTATCCTTATCTACTATCTACAGTGAGTCACTGAATTATTCGGACATGAAGGGTATAAGTGCACTAAGGACATTTGTCTCTTTACATATAACTTTTGAAAGGAAAAATATAATTCTTTACTTTTGTCACACATATACAATCATATCTTAATGAAACATATACGTTAATAGTTATAAACAGAAATAAAATTCATAATAAATTAAAACTTAAGTCATTCTTTGGTTAACAAAATTATTCGGACACAGGTCATCTTTCTAAATAAAATTAGTTTTGTACCTCTATAAAAAAATATTCTATACCTGGCTGACCTCCCTTTCATTTTTATAACTTCTGCTAATCATTCAGATAAACTTTGCACCAATTTCCTTGTGTAAACCATGCTCACGTTTCGCCATTCTTTCTGAAACCTCTCCTTAAGATGTTGTTTTGATTTTATTGGAGGTTTCCTCACTTGTTTTTCTAACCTGTTCCATACATGTTCAATCACATTCATGTCTGGAAACTGCGGAGGAGGTTGGGGTACCTTGGAGCAGTGGTACAGCGACCAGAGTTGTACAATATAGGACGTATGCTTGGAGTCACTATCTTGGTAGAATGCGAACCGGTCATGAATTCCCATTTTTTCCGCACTTTTCTGTAGATTATCCTTCAGGAGTTGAAGGTATGAATACTTGTCCATTTTTCCGTCAATGAACACTACATTGCCAACTCCGCTTGTGGACATACACCCCCATACCCTTACACTGCCGATATCATGCTTAACTGTCGCTTGCATATTTTCCTCGCGAAACTCGTCATTGGGTCTTCGCCATACTGTAATCTTGCCATCTGATTCGCTGATATTAAATTTACTCTCGTCTGAAAAGATAACTCGATTCCACCAATCCTGATCCTTTTCTAGCTACTCTTTTGCGAACAGTAGTCTTTTACTCTTGTTTCTTTTGTTGATGTAGGGCTTATTTATTGTCACCCGGCCATGGAAATTGTTTCTCCTGAGAACTTTTCTAATAGTCTCGGGATGGACTTGTTTCCCTAATTCTTCATTGACCTCAGAAGCAATTCTTGGAGCACTTAATCTAGGATTTTTTTTTTTACCTTCCGTACTATTATCACTTTTCTCTCATGGAAAATGTCCTTGGATGTCCTGAGTGAGGATACGATTCAAATCTGTCTTCATCTCTGAATATCTTTGAACAACATCCGCCACTGAGCTTTTCTTCATCTGTAGTAATATTGGCAATGTGTCGGTAGGATTTTCCCCTTGCATGGTGGAAGACCACTGACTGACGCTGCTCGAGCACACTGTCTTTTCCTCTACGCCCCATTTGTTTCTATCCACCACACAATACTGAACTACTGAAGGCACACACTGTTACTGACTATTCGTGTATCTGACTACATTACTGTGTAGACTGTGGACAACTTACCTGTAGTATCTGATTGGTGTCCGAAAACTTATGTTGATGTCACATTAAGACGTATATGGGTTCGAGCCGCACTACTGCTTCCTAATCAAAGTAAAAATATAAGTTAAACCCACTGTGTATAATCTTTGAAAAGTAAACTTTCCAACAGTTCACTTAAAATTCTTTATTAATACTTTTTACACATGTGACCGTATTATTTAGTAATAAATGGGCATTGTCCGAATAATTTAGTGATTCATTGTAGGTCGTGATAAAATTATATTGGACAAAACAGACGTTGCAGAAGATTTTTCTTTGGGTACATCCGTTCCAGTTCATCGCTATGGAGCAGCCGCGGCGAAAATGCGACTCACGATCACATTGTGGCTCGCAGTGCTTTTCTCTTGCTTCCTACCTACAACCCCCACCCTCTAACTCACTGGAGTCAAACTCCGTTCCATTTGTATTTGTCTCGGACCTGCGAGTGGCGTATCGTCGCAATGTCTCTCTCGAAACCATGTACCTCTACAAAAACGAAAGTTCCACGTAGGATGGGAGGATGCATTCTTTTGCTTACAATATGATGAAAATATTAAATGTATGATTTGTTCACAAATATTACTAGGAAAACGGTTGTATAACATAAAACGGCATGATAAGTTACTACATGTTACTGATGAAACATTAAAGGTTGTGTTGTTGTTATTATTATTATTATTATTATTATTATTATTATTATTATTATCATCATCATCATCATCTCTGTACGTCGATTATTTTACAGCAGATGTACGAATAATGCGGTTAGATTTTCAATTTAAACTCACGGATTTACAATGTGACGTTAAATGAAAGCTAGATGTAAGGACTTGACAGATATTGAACTTTTCAAATATTTGGAAAAAAAATAAATATTTGAAGCTTCGTTCTTTCGCTTGCTCTGTTGAAGCCAAGTTCGCTGTAACTTACGTTTGTGAAAAATTATTTTCAACAATGAAAATAGTAAAAATCAAATTTAGATCACGACTGACAGACAAATACCTTCGTGATCAACTACGATTGGCAGTAAGTGACATAATTCCTGATTTTGAAACTTTGTCGCGGAGACATTCTGAAGACAGTTAATTTTAGGTTGTGATAATGTGTCCTATGTTTTCTTGTTCATTTCTTTCTTCGTCACACGTCCTAAACAACTTCCCCTTCGGTTGTCCCCCTCCATAGGTGCTCTGCACGTTGCAGCTCGGCACACCATGGCCTTTTCGCCACGGCTGCTATGGAGTAACGCTTTGCACGCCTGACTGCGAAAAGAGCGGACCGGGTTCAAATCCTGGTTGGGACAAGTTACCTAGTTGAGGTTTTTCCGGAGTTTTCCCTCAACCCATTAAGAGCAAATGCTGGACTCTGGACACATTTCGTTGGCATTATCACCTTCATCTCATTCAGACGCTAGATAACCATAGCAGTTGATAAAGCGTCGTAAAATAATCAATTAAAAATTACTTTCCCCTTTTTCATTCCACCAACATTCTCCACCTCCTCATTTCATCCACGAGGCGCGTCCAGAAAGTAAGTTTCCTTCGACCCTTTACAGAAAGAAACACAATTTCATGGAAAGATTTATTGGAACAGATACTGCAAATGTCGAACTATTTTCAATATATTCTCTACCCGAATTGAGACATTTGTCATGCCGTCGGATCAAAAGAGAGATGCAGACGGCTGTCGCAAACTGGTGAAATGAAAGAGGGAAGTGGGAGTAGCCTATTCTGCAACGTTTGTTCCATGCCAGGAATCGAACCCAAGCTGTCTGAACGGATGGTCAGGGCTCTGATTCTGAGACACATATGCGACTAACGGGCGATGTTACAAGAACTGAACAGCAATTACCTCTGCATGGTCACGAATGTGTTTTAACTTATGTCCAGACATTTAGAAACGTATTAAAAAGCACGATATATTACTGTTAATATTTATATAATCTTATTTTCCACAACTATGCACTTTCATTTGCTAATTGTTTATATTTTGATTTTGTACGAAGAGCGAAAAAGTCACCGGCGTAGCTCAGTCGGCTAAGACGCTTCCCTACCTACCGATCCGGAGTTGCGCTCAGGCGCGGGTTCGATCGCCGCTTGGGCTGATTATCTGGTTTGGTTTTTTTCAGAGGTTTTCCCCAACTGTAAGGCAAATGTCAGGTAATTTATAGTAAATCCCCGGCCTCATCTCGCCAAATACCATCTCGCTATCACCTATTTCATCAACGCTAAATAACCTAGTACAGCGGTCATCAGCACAGAGCACCCTAGGGCTAGCGTCTCTTACCCGCGGAGAACACACTGGTGCATTCGTAGCTGCTAGCGGGTATGCTCTCTACCTCCTTCTGCTGCACGACGGGGCACACGGGACGACTCCGTTTACCCTCTACCCGTTTCAGCGAGTGCTAACGACCATTGACCTAGTATTTGATACAGCGTCGTTAAATAACCAAGTAAAAATATTGTAAATTGCTTTTGTTATTATTATTATTATTATTATTATTATTATTATTATTATTATATTGACCAACGTATGCGAATCTTCTTAATTAAAATGCTATTAATTCGAAAGTAGCTCCTCAATTTATCTCCCTTTCTAATAATACGAGTAGTGGGATGTTAATAATTACTGATGTTGCGAACAATTATTTTATATAATCCTTCAATTTAATTATTTGTGAGGTAACCAGAAAATAATTATATTTAAACAATTTGTTTCATTAAAACAAGAAAATCCATTGCATTTCGGAATTCATTACAGAATACCTTGTTATAAAAAAAACATGTAATGACTACCGGTATGTTTCGTAATTTGCTTATTTACTAAATGATCCTAACAATTAAATCTGAAATAAAACGAACCAATAAAGACAAAGGACTAGTCGATAAAACAAAAGAAAAAAACTCCACCACAGTTACGAGAGTAATAAAAATAGATTACATAAGCAATATGGGCTTAATAAATGCAAAATGACTGATGTTTTGAAATAAACTAAAATTAATTGTTTCGTAAGCAATTTCTGAATGGAAATTTTTCATGTATTGAGTTACTATTTCACAGTAGGCCTACAGTATATTTATTATGGATATCATAGAATGGGAATGCCAGCTATAACGGCTGGGAGGATCATCGTGCTAACCACACGATACCTCCATTCTGGTTGGATGATCGTCCACTTCTGCTTCGGCATGTGGGCGTGAGGCCAGCAGCCGGCTGGTCGGTCTGGGCGCTTCACGGGCTGTAGCGCCACGGATTATTATTATCATAGAATGGGATGGAATTTACGGGAGGGGGCACTATGGCTCAACGCTGTGACAAGTTACGATCTATTGCGCTAACCCTCAAGCTGGGCGCATTCTCAAACCCACACCGGCTGACTACACTAAGGTTCTCTGCGTACCCAGGCTTCGAGCAGGTAAACCCACTCGTCCCTAGGCCAGACCCCTCCGTGCGTCGCCAGTCGGCGATCGGGAAATGCTATGGAACGATGATGAAATGGAGAAATATTGACGGAATGATGTAAATGCCTAATATGGAGAAAAACGGGAGAACGCCAAGTAAAACCCCACCTGCGACCTTGTCCGCTACAAGTCTCACTATGGATTTTTCAATAAAAAAATCTCACACCTAACCAGGACTCGAATCCGGGCTGCCTGCGTGACAGGCTTGAGGTCTGACCATTCAGCCACCGCAGGGTCTATGGGTGTCGTCATATTCGAACAAAATACAAGGTCCGTGGTTCAAGCTAGGGGTATTCTTATCTATATGACGACATAATACTTCTTTTAGTAGGTTATTTTACGACGCTTCATCAACATCTTAGGTTATTTAGCGTCTGAGTGAGATGAAGGTGATAATGCCGGTGAAATGAGTCCAGGGTCCAGCACCGATAGTTACTTAGCATTTACTCATATTAGATTGAGAGCAAACTTCGGAAAAAATCTAAACCAGGTAACTTGCCCCGGCCGGGAATCGAACCAGCCCACCTGATTTCGCGGTTAGACGCGCTAACCGTTACTCCACAGGTGTGGAAACATAATACAGTGGACTCTCATAAGTTCGACTGAATTGAAAGTTCAGTCCAATAATGGGTGTGGCAGGTGAAATGAATACAAATTCTTATTGGTTATCCATCAACGAATACAGTACTGTACTTGCATTTCCTGTCCGCCTCGAGACTTGTGTATGCGCTTCTAGTACCACAGTGGGTTTCGACAGTTCCGTCTCACAAACTGCACAATTCTCAAATAGAAAAAGAAGAATTCATTAATTTAAAATCAATGATTAAATTTGGATGTCCTAATCAATAAAATATTATGTTTTCCTTTAACAAAAATATCACTACAAGACACAGAACCAATTCCCATTCAAATGGCAAACCCATTTCTTAGTGCCCGTATAGGGGCGTGTCTAGTTCTCCTACGTAAGCAGTCGAACTATAGGATGTCGAACTTGTTTTCTGTCCAACTTAAGAGCTTCCACTGTACTAGTCTATGGTCCGTTACAGGAATCTTTGAAGTAAGTTTGCGCACGTGGGCGGAGTGAATGGGCGCAATCTATCTGTGCCGGAGTATATTTGCGGGAAGCATCAGCTCGAGTCCGCTAAGGGGTAAGATGCTCGTGCTAGAAGGTAGAGTTCAGACAGAAATTATCCCCTCCTGCAAACGATTGCTCGCTTAGTTCAAGCAATACCTCTCCCCAGAGCAGTCATTGGTCTTTGCCCTCCCACATACCGTAAACTGGGGTTACTTTGAACACAAAGGAAACTTTGACTATTTTTTCAGACAATCATATTTAGGTTTCTACATGCTGCATTTGTTATAGATGGAGGTAAATTATCATAAAATCATTCTCATACCAAATTTACCTCCATCTATAACAAGTGCCGCATGTAGAAACCTAAATATGATATTCTGAAAAAATGGTCAAAGTTTCCTCTGTGTTCAAAGTAACCCCAGTTTACGGTACTATTTGCTTAGGATTCTTGTTTCGTCTTTCTACTCCACAGAATCCTGGGACGGACCATAGGTCTCAATTTAACTATAGTTTCAAATGCATATCATCCTGAGTCTTGAGAGTAGGAGTATACTATATCATACTTCATACATGATTATGATATAAGGTGTATATGCAGAAACCCGAAGTATAATGTAACATCCCTGCATTAGTACCCCAACTATAACTTGCAGAATTTTTCCAGCATTTTTCCTCGTGTCAGTGACATTTTCGAAGTGTACAATTATATTGAACATCAAAGATAAAACAAATGTCTCAGAACTCAAGAGGATAAAAGCGTTTTTGGACGTACTTTTATTTAAGAATTTTAAATTTAAAATAAATTACAGATTTCACTCTGAAATGATGATTTTATGAAGTGAAAATTAAAATGTGCAAGACGGAGAAAAGCGGAGGAGACTACCCCAAGAAAACCTATTCACAGCCGCTTCAATCAGCACAAATCTCACAAGATCTTTCAGGTATCGAACTCTGGTCTCTTTAGACCAGAAGCCATAGTTCCCTGAGCTAGAGCTAGGTACTTACATACAGCAGAGCAGCCTATGAAGCTAGAAAACACGTTGGAATGGGAAAAGTTCTCCAAAATGCGGGTCCATTGTAATAAATTCCTACTAGCGCAGTTTGCTCGAGTTTCCTCGTAAACCTAAAGAAAAACAAGTGAAAGATAAGAGTGGTACGGCCCACTCAACCCATTTACTGCGCAGTCGTAATACTTAGGACAGGGACAGTCATTTCGCGTGATGGTCAGGACCTATCGGGCCTCGAGTTCACCCTTCATAATCTCACGGTATCCGTGCATTACCAGGCCGTAAGGTCTTGTTTTAAAATGGCTGCGGGCCCTTCAACTTTAATGGACATAGCCTCATTGCACCCCGCAGTTGGACATCGTGCCATGGTCTCACAACACTCGTATTAGCAAATCTCCAGGTGGCCATGCTGGAGGTACACTAAAAGGTAACGGTGCGGGAATTCCGCTAACGAAAGATATATTTTTAAATTCATATACCTACAGTTAAGGACAAGTGTTCAACTTTCTACAAATCTATACTAATAATAAATCTGTAGCCGAAATTTTTCTGGTAATTTTCGATTTTCCAAAAATAATTGGTTCTAACATATATAATTAACCACCCTGAAACCGAAAATAGCTTTTTTGAAATTTTTGTTTGTATGTCTGTCTGTCTGTATGTATGTTTGTTACCTTTCCACGCGATAATGGCTGACCGGATTCCGATGAAAATTGGAATATAAATTAAGTTCGTTGTAACTTAGATTTTAGGCTATATAGCATTCAAAATACATTATTTAATTGGGGGTTATAAGGGGGCCTGAATTAAATAAATCGAAATATCTCGCTTATTATTGATTTCTGTGAAAAATGTTACATAACAAAAGTTTTTTTAAAAATAATTTGCGATAAGTTTTAAAATTAAAATAACTGCCATCTAAGGCCGTGTAATGAATTAAAAAACAAATGACTTCGTCTATAAGGGGCCTTGGACAGAAACAATCGAAAGCTATGAAAGAGAGCCTACAGAGAATGTTTCTGTGTTTGTATGAAGTAATATCGGAAGCTAAATTAACCGATTTGTATAATTAATTATTATTTCACCATTGGAAAGTGTAGTTTCTCTAGATGGACATAATGCTATAATGTTATTACAGTAACTTCTGATATAATACAATATAATATAATATAATATAATATAATATAATATAATATAATATTATATAATATAATTTAAGTTATTTGAAGGGTTCACAACCATAGTGGGCCAAGCGCCATTTACGGAATACGTAGAAAACAAGGGTTAAAATTAAGTTATTACCATAATTCAATGGAAACCTATAACAAGTAAAATAAAATATACACATTAAATCTAAATGATGTCAATCTTCATTAAACTATGGTTGCATGTAATAAAAATTAAGAAACAGGTTAAAGGAATTGGCATTGCACCAAATGAGTGTCTCTGGACCAAAATGATCGCATTTTAATTCTTTGGATGCAATTTAAATTAAGTAACATATTAAACTATTTATCCTTCTATCAAACACGAATGTTCCCTAGATCAAACGTCCTATTTTAATTACGTAATTACTTTATATTTATTTCTAACGGGTGCAGCGGAGCGCACGGGTACGGCTAGTATTAGAAATAAATAAGTCTGAGTTGACTTTTGGTTGGCCGTTGATCGCTAATGTCTCTGTACTTTCCTGTAATCTGTTGTTCGGGCGTTGTTAATTATTCCGTTACTGACTGAGGTAAGAGTATGTTCTGGTGCGAGCAGAATAGGAATATGTCCCTCTTAAGTACTAACACTGATTGGGAGGTATGCGTGTTTGCCTACAGATCTGAAGCGTTATTAAATAACAGACTAAAAGATCATTAGTTCTGTGAATTATTGTTAATTTTAGTTATAATTTGTAATTTACAAGTAATTAAACATTCATTTGTATTGTATGTTAAATTTAGTTATCTTGTAATTTGCTATTTAATTCGAAATTCTTTTACACTGCTCTCAATTTAGTTAGCTTGTAATTTGCTATATAATTCAAAATTCTTTTACACTGCTGTCAATTTAGTTATGTTGTAATTTGCTATTTAATTCAAAATTCTTTTACACTGCTGTCAATTTAGTTAGCTTGTAATTTCCTATATCCTTCAAAATTCTTTTACACTGTTGTCAATTTAGTTAGCTTGTATTTTCCTATATCATTCAAAATTCTTTTACACTGCTGTCAACACTGCTGTCAATTCAGTTAGCTTGTAATTTCCTATATCATTCAAAATTCTTTTACACTGCTGTCAACTTAGGTAGCTTGTAATTTGCTATTAAATTAAAAATTCTTTTACACTGCTGTCAATTTAGTTAGCTTGTAATTTCCTATATCATTCAAAATTCTTTTACACTGCTGTCAATTTAGTTAGCTTGTAACTTACTATATCATTAAAAATTCTTTTACACTGCTGTCAATTTAGTTAGCTTGTAATTTCCTATATCATTCAAAATTCTTTTACACTGCTGTCAATTTAGTTATGTTGTAATTTGCTATTTAATTCAAAATTCTTTTACACTGCTGTCAATTTAGTTAGCTTGTAATTTACTATATCATTCAAAATTATTTTGCACTGCTGTCAATTTAGTTAGATTGTAATTTCCTATATCATTCAAAATTCTTTTACACTGCTGTCAATTCAGTTAGCTTGTAATTTCCTATATCATTCAAAATTCTTTTACACTGCTGTCGATTTAGTTAGCTTGTAATTTCCTATATCATTCAAAATTCTTTTACACTGCTGACAATTTAAGTAGCTTGTAATTTGCTATTAAATTAAACATTCTTTTACACTGCTGTCAATTTAGTTAGCTTGTGAAAAGGGCTAAGTAAGAGACTAGTGAAGTTCTTTGTGTGGAGTGTCACTGTATGGGGCAGAAACATGGACATTACGACGAAATGAAGGGAAACGAATATAAGCATTTGAAATGTGGATATGGAGAAGAATGGAGCGTGTGAAGTGGACAGACAGAAGCTGTGTTGGGAACAGTGGGTGAAGAAAGAATGATGCTCAAACTGATCAGGAAAAGAAGAAGGAACTGATTTGGTCACTGGCTGAGAAGAAAGAGACTATTAAGGATGCACTGGAAGGTATGGTGAACGGGAGAGACGTTCGTGGCAGAAGAAGATAGTTAGTGGGGTTTGAAAAGGGCGCGTCAGCTACTATGGCTATTTGAGCCTTCGGAAGAAGATATGAGAAGATAGACGACATTAAGATATATGGATTATATGAGGAGATAAAGAGAAAGGCAGAAAATATGGACTGAAAAATGCTGGGTTTGCAGTGAAGAACCTTGGGCAGAACACTGTGAATGAATGAATGAATGAATGAATGAATGAATGAATGAATATCAGTCGTGATTTATGTAAATACATTTTGAACTACAAAGTTTATTCAGTTTCGAAATTCACAGGTCGAGAAATTGTTGACAGTTTGTTCTGGAGCCCTATATCAGGTACAGGTAACTTTAACACGACTTAGTCTACGTCACACAGTTTTACTTCCCCCACGAAGGGAACCATGCTAAGGATATCATCGCCCTTCCATCGCCCTCAGTAGACTTTGAACTCACGAACCTCGGATACAACAGCGTACGTGGTACCTATTAGACCATGCAAGATAACTCATACTGCTTGAAAAACTCACAAAAAATCCAGCAACATTTAAAATTCCGGTTCAGTAGACTGTAATATTTCTTTGCAAAACTGATTTCGTTTCTGCTCCAAAATAATTACCACTATTCCAAGGCTTAAAGCCGTATGCCAGAATTGATTGCTGGACTATGTTTTAAATAACAGGAATATAAATCAATCAAAAACTCACACAGCAGAAAAAGCCGTCCAACTGTTTGAGCTTTACTTTCATTCGGAGCGTCACTTATTGATGAACGATGAGCTTCCATGCCTCGCACAGGCATCCTTCATTATCCTGCCAACGCCACTCAGGCGCCCTGTGAACTAGGATTATGTTGTTTACTGGATGAGCGAGAAGTTCAAATGCTGATAATATATCCAGACTAGCTCGATGGGATTCAAGTTCCTCTCCATTGTTAATCGGGAGTAAATTCACAATAAAGTGAATGATCACTGAAGCGTGTTTACGGGTATTTATATTTTTGAGCAATATGGAAGTAAATGGAGAAAGACAACAGTGAGCAAAAGTGTATAAAAACATGAATTCTTCATATAGCCTACAGCGCAGTTAAGGAAATAATTTAGTATCACGAAGATTCTCATATATTTGGTCCATTTCGAGAGAAAAAAAATAGTCCTTACGTTATTCCTTTCATTACTGTTTATGTTATGTAGGCCTAATCACGTTTTAAAATTTGATTTTACATTTCACCTCTGTTACTGTACAAATTTAAGGAGACGATGTCTGCGAGGGGAATATGGTTCATGCAGGGTAAGAGGAGAAGGTAAGCTAGTAACCCAGCGCTTCTGAAAAAGCAGATGGATAGGGGTGATCTCTTTGGCCGACTGGGACAAACAAGGCACAGTCATTGGCAAGCTGGTTCCGTATCTTGTGCTGGTTGTAAGAGTGGGGAAAAAACTCGCATGTGTTACTCGGATCTTCTCCTGAAATGCGAAAAAACCTCGCTCAAACAGTAACATACACGCGGACACCCATTCGAATTCACGTACAGACTAAAAAAATCATATGAAACAAATCTGTATAGGAGAAAAAACGGATAAGGAGGAGAGAGAGAGAGAGGAAAGGAAGAAACAAATAAACGAAAGAAAGAAATGATAGTAAGAGAGTAGGACAGGCAGAGTCATAATGAAAGAAATGAAAAAAGAAAAAGTTAGAAAGGGAGAAAGAAAGAGGGGATTAATACATTGATGGATGGACAGATAGATGGATGGATGAATTAATTAATTAAAGAACGACAGAAAGAAAGAAAAATAAAGACAGGACTTCTGAAAAATAGACAATGAAAAAAGAAAGAAATGAAGGATAGAAAGAAAGAACAGAAAGAAAGTAGGATATACATAAACACACAACGAAAGACAGAAATTAAAAAAGAAAGAAAAAGATAGAAAGGGAGAAAGAGAGAAAGAAAGTAGACAGACAGAAAGATGTAACGAAAGAAAGAAAGGAAGAAAGAAAGAAAAAGTTAAGAAAGAAAGAACAGAAAGAGAGGATTGATCCATTGATGGATGAACAGATAGATGAATTAATTAATTAAAGAACTACAGAAAGAAAGAAAAATAAAGACAGGACGAATGAAAAAAGAGAATGAAAGAAAGAAAGAAATAAAGGATAGAAAGAAAGAAAGAAAGAAAGAAAGAAAGTAGGATAGACATAAACACACAACTAAAGACAGAAATGAAAGAAGAAAGAAAAAGATAGAATGGAAGAAAGAAAGAAAGAAAGAAAGGAAGTAGACAGAAAGATTTAACGAAAGAAAGAAAGAAATAAAGGAAGAAAGGAAGAAAAGATAAAAAGGAGAAAGAAAGAAAGATAGATAGAATTGATAAATTAATGGATGGATGGATAGATGGATTAATTAAGTAAAGAAAGAATGACAGAAA
The DNA here is from genome assembly GCF_040183065.1 of Periplaneta americana. Taxonomy (NCBI): domain Eukaryota; kingdom Metazoa; phylum Arthropoda; class Insecta; order Blattodea; family Blattidae; genus Periplaneta; species Periplaneta americana. The sequence goes on from NC_091117.1 coordinate 37,181,895, forward strand.
GAAAGAAAAATAAAGACAGAACGAATTAAAAAAAAATGAAAGAAAGGAATAAAGGATAGAAAGAAAGAACAGAAAGAAAGTAGGATAAACATAAACACACAACGAAAGACAGAAATGAAAGAAGAAAGAAAAAAATAGAAAGGGAGAAAGATAGATAGATAGATAGATAGATAGACGGACGGACGGACGGACGGACGGACGGACGGACGGACGGACGGACGGACGGACAGACAGACAGACAGACAGACAGACAGACAGACAGACAGATAGGATTGATACATTAATGGATGGATAGACGGATTAATTAAGTAAAGAAAGAATGACAGACAGAAAGAAAAATAAAGACAGGACGAATGAAAGAAACAACTGAAGTACAAAAAGAAAGAAAGTAGGACATACAGAAACACATAACGAAAGACGGAAAGTACAAAAAGAAAAAGACAGTAGGACAGACAGACATACATACATAACGAAAGACAGAAAGAAAGAAAGAAAGAAAGAAAGAAAGAAAGAAAAAGAAAGAAAGAAAGAAAAAGAAAGAAAGAAATATAGGATTCATACATTGATGGATGGATGGATGTATGGATGGATGGAATGATGGATGGATGGACTAATTAATAATTAAATAAAAACTATAGAAATACAGAAACAAAGAGCATGACAGAAAGGAAGAAATAATGAAGTAACGAAGATAGGAAAAGTGGCAGGGGATTTACGAAATCTCTTGCATTGCGTCAAACACCTTTATGCTTGACTATTACACTCTTACTACGTCATACTACTTTTGAGCAATAAAACGGTACGAAAGGGCGTATTTCAACCAATCATGGCTGCTTATCGCACAATTTTATCGCGTCCCTAGCATTTGTTTAATTTTATCGCGTCCCTAGCATTTGTTTAATTTTATCGCGTCCCTGGCATTTATTTCTTTGTTTGCCAATATTTGAAACTGCGCTGGTCTGGACGTCAAAAATATATATAAAATTACAAACCACTCCAGTCGATGCACAGCAGTTTCAAATATGACTCGCATTGGCATTCAAGAACAAGAATTAATAAAAATCACTGATCATACCTATGCATCTTCTGAAATCCGATTTACAAATAAATGAAGAGTACCATTCGGAAATCCTGAATAAGTTGAGTACACCATATAGGCCTAAATCAACGAGTTCCACTTCTATTATGCACACGTCCAATATAACATCAATTGAACCACCAACCACATTCAGATTTGAAAATTGTACATTCAATAATTATTCCTTTTAAAATTATTCATTCGGAAATTCTGAATAAGTTGAATACACCATGTAGGCCTAAATCAACGAGTTCCACTTCTATTACGCACACGTCCTATATAACATCAATTGAACCACCAACCACATTCAAATTTGAAAATTGTACATTCAATAATTATTCCTTTTAAAATTATTCATGTTTGTTTTTTTATGTCATCGTCGTTAATTAAAACTTTTCTAACACTTGTGTATATTAGTTGGGTTATGTTATAGCTTCTGCTCTGAGAGGATAAAAAGAACTTCTGCTATATGATATTATGGATAGTCACGTATCAGAGATTGTTTAATATTAAGATTTATTGAATAGTAATCATTACAGTGTCTGTATAAAGACACTACTGCCATCTAGCATGCATCTAGCGTAATATTTGTAATGTTGAGATGGTATAATAATACATTTGAAGACAGTTGTATTTTCGTAAGTCAATTAATATTTTATTGTATTGGAGTACTTCGATACTTCTAATCTTTATATACTTTCTTCTAATCGTGTAATAGTCAATTAAATCCCACTCGAGTTTTGATTTTCTCTAGATAAATCAAAACGTCTAGTGAGATTACTGTTGACAATTTTTAGGTTAGATAAGGATAGATTTAAGGATTAAATAAGTAATACTACAGACAGGATGAGTATCTAAGTTATTCAATAATTACATAGGCTAATGGTGAAAGACGGGCGAGGCACATTAAACAGAGAATGGAGTGAGACGGACAGCGTGGAAAAACACGAGACACTAAGTTCATCTTACATTTCTGTTTCCATGGTAGCACCAGGACGAAGTAAATTAGATATATTGTGTAATTATTAAGCAAAAATTTTTCACGAATTTACATAAAAATAATACGATCGTAACTATACAGTATTATATATTACAATGTTATCTCACTTCGATTTAAGAAAATTAGCATTTAAAAGTAAATATATTATTTTAATGTACCGAAGTACATATGATATTTCCATGCAGATATTCTGTGTCATCATACGATGAAAGAGTAATGAAACGGAGAAAAATTCTCTCCGGCGCCGGGATTTGAACCCGGGTTTTCAGCTCCGGTGTGGCTTAGTGATAAAGCATCAGCACGTAGAGCTGAAAACCCGGGTTCAAATCCCGGCGCCGGAGAGAATTTTTCTCCGTTCCATTACTCTTTCATCGTATGATGACGCAGAATATCTGTATGGAAATATCATATGTACTTCGGTACATTAAAATAATATATATGATATGCGTAAATCACTTCGTGATTTAAGACGGCGCTTATTCCGTCGGATCCCGGCCAACTAGTCACTCATAACGAGTGCACCTCAGCACATGTGTGGACTTCGGTCCTATGTTCATAGACATCTATGACGTAGTGCAGAGGGCGGCCACTAGAGGGAACCCAAGAGTTGGAACTCAATCAGAGACAATTCTTTCCGACGCCGGGGTTGTATCCGGTGTGGCTTAGTGGATAAAGCATCAGCACGTAGAGCTGAAAACCCGGGTTCAAATCCCGGCGCCGGAGAGAATTTTTCTCCGTTCCATTACTCTTTCATCGTATTTAAAAGTAAGATAAATGATAAAAATGTATAAAATTCGTTTTATTTCACTCACGGGTAAACAAATCGGTTTAAGAAAAGTTATCATTCCTACTACTACCTGAAGTACAATGAAGTGTTCTTCACAAATATCGTACCTAACTCGATTAGAATGGAGGCTGTTTGGACTTGGAATATTCGCAACCAGAAGTACAAATATGGGTATCTAATGCCTGCCCATTTCACTTGCGTGATTCGGCTTAGAAGATATATGTATTTATTCACACTGCAAATGAGTAAATACCCGGTGGCAGTGGTAACTAATTACACTCAATAATGACGATTAATATAAATTACAATAAATAATAATAATAATAATAATAATAATAATAATAATTTACTTCTTCCTGCACCGTAAAACAATAACGAAACGCTAACGAAAACGAAATATCCCATCCACTTATCTAAAATATGTAAAACTGTAGAGCACCACAGTGTCATTAACGGAGGAAGATCTCTCATACAGAGCAACATTCGTAATGCAAAGAGGTGAAGAAGATAATCTCATGAATATGGTTTAAGGAATAAGAAACAATAGCTTATTGGAAGAACTTACCACGAGGCAGAGAAATTCTTGGTGACTACGAACTACATTCTGGGACTCACCTGTAAAGAAAGAAAGCTTCATTAACAATTGAAATAATAATAATAATAATAATAATAATAATAATAAAATAATAATAATAATAATAAATATTTGTACACACTTAAAATACATATAATCTACAGTATTATATACCTATGAGTCAATAGAAAAACATTTTGCATGGGTAAAGTATCTGAAAGTAAACATGAATCAAGAGAATAATGAAAGAACAAATACATAGGTTGGATAAAAAGTAATGGCAACACTGCTGTCACGTGACGATGGTGCGTTCGAGAGTTGCCAGCTGTATGGACATGAACAAGGACTGTTAGATGAGTTAGTGTAGCCAGCGGCGACAGTACTCTGTCAATCTACTGCAGTGTGTAGAACGTTGACTTTCATAGGGATAGTGCGAGCGCCCTAAGATCATGTTTACAAAACTAGAGCAACGTTCCTGGATCAAAACTGAAGTGGCACAAGAATGTTTTCAGGGACTGCGTGAAGAATGTGGCGATGCAGCGTTGCCATATCGCACAGTGGCACGATGGGTTAAAGCATTTCGGGAAGGCCTTGTTGGAAGTGCTGTGAAGGTGATGTTCATTGTGGCATATGACATTGATGGGGTAATACTGCACCACGCTGTACCTCCAAGGCAGACGGTAAACGCGGACTACTACTGCAGGTTCCTGCAGCACCACCTTGGTCCAGCCTTCTTCATGATAATGCAAAGAGTCACACCGCTGTTGCTGTCAAGGACCTCTTGCGTCGCTGGCAATGGGAGATTCTGGAACATCCTCCGTACTCACCCGATATGATCCATGCGATTACGATCTTTTCACCAAAGTGAAAGAACCACTGCGAGGGACCCGGTACAATACCAGAGATGAACTCATCCGTGCTTTAGGGCGGACAATACGGAACATCAACAAAGATGGACGCGCTGATGGTGTACGACGCCTTCCAAACATTTGGCAAAAGGTAATAAATAAGGGGGGCGACTACATAGAAGGTACGTAAATGTTGTACCCCATGTCAGAAATATCGAACTGTTGCCATTACTTTTTATCCAACCCAAGTATACAGAGTTCACGGTTGGAGTAAATAAATGAATTAATATAGATTAACAAATAAAAAACAACTGGAACGGACCAAAATTTAATAGACGATTTGATGAATGAATGAATGAATGAATGAATGAATGAACAATTATTACATTCATTCAGAGTATATGGATGTCTCAATGGTTGCATGGCTCGATGGACGGTTTTTGGATGTATGGACAGAAGACTGAATATGGGGAGATTAGTGGACAGACGAAAATGCTTACAGTTAAATGTACAAATGTTTGTTATAGGTCTAACATATGTTTATAATAAGGTAAATTTATTTCACTTTAAGTTTCGTGTACCGCAATAAGTGGCAATATTACAAGGATTAAATTATTGCACTAGTTCAGTAAATTCTACCTTATAAAATATTGTAGACCATATTTTAACTTACGTAGGCCTATAAACCTAAAATACCTTCGGTGGAATAGGGATTTATGTTGTAGCCTATATTAATTAAACAAGTACACAAAGATGTAAAATACTGAGGTTGGACGGAATAATAAAATTAAGGAATTAATTTGCGAAAGAATGAATGAATAATCAAATAAATAAAATCCTGATAACAGACAGTAAGTAAAATTTATTAAATGCAGTAACATGTGCATTTACCCAGTAAGATCAACTGCAATAACATTTCTATTGATTTTGCTACACGCCTAACAAATAGATTTTCTAAAAACCAGCAATAAATATGCACTATCGCTATTCACGCGTTTCAAAACACAGTCATGGTGGAACAGCGCTATCAGTGGAGCAACGGGCATTAAAACAATTATAGCAAGATAGATAGGCATTAAAACAATGAGGAATAAGATGGAGCGGATAAACCATCGTGCAGACCTGGCTGGATCGCTTATAAAAACAATGCGGGCAATCCCATTGTGCACGCCATTGTGTTCAGATTATCAGCGATACGAAAGAGTGTAACAATAAATGTATGGCAGACAATGAAATTAACAGTAACACTCCCTGTGGACGAGTCATTACAGCGGCAGGGTATTGTCCAATTTGGGCATAGACCTTGTTATATCAGAGCAAAACCTCTCGCTATTTCCCTATCAACAAACATAACCAAATACAATCCAGTGCCTTACTTCGTAGTTATACGAAATATACAGGGAAAGAACTGAGATACTGCAAATAATCGATTCAGAAATTATCTGTAGTAATGTCACGAGAGGTCTGAGATCTGCCGATAAATCCACGAGCGAAGCGAGTGGATTTATCTGGGAAATCTCAGACCTCGAGTGACATTTATTAGGACTATTTCGTGAATAAAATAAAAATGTAAATAATATATCCCTAAAATTCGATCACAAAATGTTAATAATTGTATATTTACTAACACGTAACCTATTCAGACATTGTGAAATTGAAATAGATGAATATCGATTACTGCAATAAAGAAATTCGATGTTATTATTCAGTAATGCCAATTGCGAAAAGCGAAATACAGGTTTAACAATGTTAATTACATGTACTGCACTTTTCTCTTATTATTATAATATAAATACATTTTCACTATCTGCTGAAATCATAATTTAATTTAACATTTTATAATATAATTACAGTAACCTGATTAATACATTAATTAAATGAAGAATTGTTGAAAACGCAGTTATCTAATCTGAATGAAGGAATGTATTTCTTTTCAGATAGCCTACAATGGACATGGAATTGGAAGATGAAGATGTATTTTATAGGCTACAGTTATAGGTTAGATTACCTGTGTGAGCAGGACCAATGTCAGCTGTGCCTTATTTCGACCGTTATTACGTGCTACAGGAAAGCATTTTTTATAGCTCGACAAACGCATTCTCGCTGTAGTGTGTAACGGAAGTAAAGCTGCATCTACACAGTTCAATATTCCAATCGCGTATGCGTGCAATCTGGGAAGAATATTGAAAGAATCAAGTTTAAAACGTACGTTAAATTAAGATGAATGAAGATTTTATGTCTACATGGTGCGCCCTTTTGAACGTCGTCTTCACTGCGTAAATGTATTAATTAATATTAAATATCAATCTTGCATTCATTGCTTTAAAGTTGAAAGAAAATTTTAACCGTGTAGTTGCATCTTAATGTATTCATGATCATCGATTTACGAGGGAATAGTTGGCGACAATGACTAAACAAAAGAACGACCATGCGATAAATTGATAGCGATAAATCTAGCTGTAAAAATTATCGCAAAGTGTGACTGTGATTGGTTGGAATTCAAAATTTCATTACACTTCATTGGTCGAAAATTCAATGACGTCATATAAACGAAATAGTCACAGAAACACACGTTTCCAACGTCTACGACTTCGTTTTGAGCTAAGAACATCGAAATACAGGGTGATTCAAAAAGGACTTTACAACTTTGAAAGCTTACAAAATTTGAGAAGACTTACATAATTTATTTTAATGTCATTTTCATAGCAGAAGACCGGATTTCGCTACATATCATAGCTCCCCAATTGCATCATGATACTGTGTGAGCACCGATCCCATACCATCCCACACTGGCCAAAATGTCATGAGAAAATTTCTTCCTCCATGAGGACTCGAACCAGTGGGCATTCCGTGAGTCTACATGGGATGCTTTAGACCACGATGCCATGGCGCGGGACGATGACACATCTATGAATGCCAATTCTTTTTTCGAAACTGTTTATTATAAGTAGGGCTATGAAAAGGGAGCAGTTAAAGCTGGTGATGGTACCGAGTATAGCTGCGGCGGGTGGAATGGGGTGAATTTCCCCTACAACTTGACGTAAGCAGCGGCACAGATTGTACCCTGCTTATATCAAGTTGTAGGGGAAATTACCACCCACCGCAGCTATACTAGGTACCATCACTAGCTTTAACTGCTCCCTTCTCATAGCTCTAATTATAAGTATATGTGTGTAGAAGAGTTTTATTTTACATCATATTTATCATACCAAGCAATTTGTGAAAAGACTTAGCCTATTTCCGCAGCTATGTCGCCAGATTTATACATTTCTATGTACGAGTATTTTCCATGTGTTTCATTGTGGTACTTTTAAAGTTTACTGATGTTGGCACTTTTTATTATGGCCTTTGGCGCTTATGCAATATTTCCTCCCAAAAATTGACGTTTATGATCGACAGTCTCATTTAAACGAGAAAATTAAAAAATTAATTCCATGACTGCGAATTCGAGTCAGATACTCTGTTGCCATGCTTCTATGCATATGTATGAGCTTTAATTGAATGGAGATATGCACCATAGAACAACCGACAATTTGAAGAATAAAAAAAAGAGATATTTGGACAAATATGCTGTTGGCTATATGGTATTATTATGTAACTCAGAAAAAAATCAAGAATACGATATCTGAACCTGCTGCCATTTATACTTATGCAAAATTCGTTTATTGAATAAAATTTCATTTATTTATTTTTCTCTGCAATATTTATTCAACTGTCGGTCTTCTATTAGAATCGGTTAGTCTTTATTATTATTATTATTATTATTATTATTATTATTATTATTATTATTATTATTGCTATTTTTAGTAATATGATGAATGTTACAATACTTCTTGCATAAAATATTTAATAAATAACCAAATTTACTTCAATGGTGAATATCTCGAAAACATGTTTATGTCGGTTGGTCTCCTATTGCGTAACTCCATGGCAGTATGGCTCGAATATCGCGGTTTGTCCTTTGTTAAACTTTAACACATTCGCACATTTAATATTTTCTGTTCACCCTGCCAAGTTTATTGATTTCGCGAGAGCTGGATCCGGAATGAATCGTTGCACTTAGACCATTTTTACCCATTATACGTCCTATATGCGATAACTGTCAATGTCCCACGGATGGTCCGCATGGAATTCGTGAGTCCGACGCTGACAGACGGGCCATCATTCCTGTAGCTACTCTGCACATAAGATCCTATCGAGTACTGACGAGCCTGAACCCAGAGCCCGGAGTTCCAAATTCTTAGAACCTAAATCACCATCGGAAACCGGTACTACCTCCAGAAATCACCTCAGCCTATTTCTACTATTACAGATGATAGATGAAATATCGCTCGAATATCGCGGTTTATCCTTTGTTAAACTTAAACACATTCGCACACTTAATATTTTCTGTTTATCCTGCCAAGTTGATTGACTGATTGATCGATTGATTGATTGATTGATTGATTGGTTTCACGAGGGCTGGATCCGGAATGGATCGTTGCACTTAGGCCATTTATGCCCATTATACGTCCTATATGTGATAACTAGAGCTAGGATTCGTACGTAGTAATAGCTAATATTTTTAGTCGGTATAGTTTATAAAAATGCAAGCCATGTCTCCCACTTCTTATACTTGCCATTTTGTCCACACCTGTGGAGTAACGGTCAGCGCGTCTGGCCGCGAAACCAGGTGGCCCGGGTTCAAATCCCGGTCGGGGCAAGTTACCTGGTTGAGGTTTTTTCCGGGGTTTTCCCTCAACCCAAAACGAGCAAATGCTGGGTAACTTTCGGTGCTGGACCCCGGACTCATTTCACCGGCATTATCACCTTCATATCATTCAGACGCTAAATAACCTAGATGTTGATACAGCGTCGTAAAATAACCCAATAAAATAAATAAATAAATAAATACTTGCCATTCTTGTCATTCAGTACTTCCAATAGTAAGGGTCTTAAATCCTCTTAACCACCACTTACAAAACAGCGGGGGGTTAAAAGCTGCATTGTCTAGTCCTTGTCACTTTTCCTGCGTTTCGAGTCTTGTCAACCAGGTTTAAAATCTTCTTAACCGGCATCACATCGACTCAACTATACTCGGCGTCATTCTTAATTCATACTAGATATAAATCCTAGCTCTAGTGATAACTGTCAAAGTCCCACGGACAGACGTGCCATCATTCCTGTACTCTGCACATAGGATAAGGTCCTATCGAGTACTGATGAGCCTGAACCCAGAGCCCGTAGCTCCGAATTCTTAGGACCTAAATCAGCATTGGAAACCGGTACTACCTCCAAACATCATCTCGTATATTTTTACTATTACAGATGATAGATGAAATGAGAGGAAGTGGAAAGTGTTGGTGAAATGAAAGAAGGAAATGGGAGTACCCTGAGGAAACTCCTCGACGTCCGATTTGTCCACCACAAATTCCATCACGATTACCACATCGGGTATCGAACGCGGTCCGTCTGGATCACTTTAAGTGATCCTCAGACGTGACAATGCTCAAGTTGCTAGACGAATAAACTCGTTAGAATGTATCAGGACCACAAACAAGAATGCGAAAAATACCTCTCCCCTAGATTTGGATGCAGCAAATGACTAACTACAGGGCTGAAACGTTGCTTAAATGTGGCAATTTGAGAGCGGAATATGGCTGCCAATAGACGACAAAAGAGAATCTAGATTACCGTGTTGACGCCGCACATGGGAAAGTCGTGGAGCACACTGCATTAAGTTCTGAGTGACGGAGGCGGAAATTAGCACACAACGCGATACAACAAAACGGAAATTCGCAATCTCAAATTCCTGCCTGTTCGCTCCTAGTGCGTAGAAATCCAAATGAATCCTCTTATATTCAGACTGTGACGAAAAAGTGCACAACTACAGTCAATTCATATCTGCCGATTTCCAGGCCGAACTGCGAAATTTTAGCTCCTATTTCTCTCACAATATCGCTTAATTAAAGGTTCGACAGTAAGTAAATGCCGGTATAGAATAGTACCGGTATGTTTTTTTTCGCTGGCAGAGTTAAGGCCTTCTCTTCCATTCAACCAGCCTTATTCAATACAACAGTGACATCCATACTTAAATTATTAATATTTACAATACACTAAAGATTCTCTAGCAATATTCTTCAGAATATGTATTAGCTATATGACTTTATGTTAAATTCTATCTTACCTAGTTTACATGTTTCGACCTTTTATAGGTCATCCTCAGAACTGGTCGTTGTTGGTCTTGGCGCCTCTTGTTTTGTTTCCTGTGAGGGTATGTTCGTGTGGTGTAATGTAGAGTCAAAGAGTGTGTGTGTTCTGAAATTGAGTTGTGTGTTGAGAATTTCATTGGGATGTGTTTTTGTGTGTCTGTATTCTCAACACACAACTCAATTTCAGAACACACACACTCTTTGACTCTACATTACACCACACGAACACACCCTCACAGGAAACAAAACAAGAGGCGCCAAAACGACCAGTTCTGAGGATTACCCATAAAAGGTCCAAACATGTAAACCAGGTACGATAGAATTTAACACAAGAAAGTCATATAATACATATTCCGAAGTGATACAGTGTTAAAAGTTGTGTAATCAAAATGTATGAATATTCTTCACTTCGGAATATGTATTATATGTCTTTCTCGTGTTAAATTCTATCGTACCTAGTTTACATGTTTCGGTCTGTTATTGACCTTCTTCAGAACTGGCTGTTGCTGGTCTTGGCGCCTTTTATTTTGTTTTCTGTGGGAGTGTGTTTGTGTAGTGTAATGTGGAATCAAAGAGTGTGTGTGTGTTCTGAAATTGAGTTGTGTTTTGAGAATAGACGGCAAGACTACCAACAGCCAGTTCTGAAGAAGGTCAATAACAGATCGAAACATGTTAACCAGGTACGATAGAATTTAACTCGAGAAAGACATTTAATACATATTCCGAAGTGATATAGTGTTAAAAGATGTGCAATCAAGATGAATATTCTTCAGTTAAGTTTTAACGACTAGTATATGTTTATTTAAATAGAGATAAAACCTACAAGAAAAAGTAATAGCTTATTTTGAATAAACTTTTATTTATTCAGCTTTCAACACAAAGCTTACCATAAAATTGTGTTTTTTTTTTAATAAATAGTAGGTAAACAATTATAATGAAAAAGAGAAAATAATGAAGGAAAAGAAAAAGAAATAACACAATTTACAAATAATTGAAACCGAATGAAAAAATCATAATTAATTCTAGAAGAAACATAAAATCTTCCTAGTATCTGTTTGTCACCACTAATCGCAGTCATCTATTCAGCATTAGTTGCAGGACCCAAATTAAGTGGCAAGTCGCCATAGGAAAGAGGTCAGTCTATTTAAGCATAGAGATGGTTTCTTCACTGCAGACAGAGATACTTCAGTAACAAGAGCTAATGTAATTCAATTCAGTCTATATGTAATATGTAAAGAATTATAATTAAGCTGGACAGCTAGTTGGTTAAAATGATGACAATTAATTTAATAGAAGTTTACTAGGACTATGTTATACGAAGCAAAATATAAATCTAAAATATATTGATGTGATGAGAATATTAATGTAATGAGATTTTGCCATTAGAGGTTTTGTATTCTATTTAGAAAAATTAATGGTAATAATAAGAATGGACAGATATTAGCTTCATTATAAGTAACAAATATTAATCAGTAATTAATCTGTTAATTAAGAATTTATGTAATTTTGACCTAAATGAAGTTATTGTCTAACACCTCCTTACATCACTCGGAAGAGTTCCAATTTCTAGCAACTGAAACTGTATAAGATGAAAAATATAAAGATGTCTTGTGGTAAGGTAGACTATAATGAGTAAATTGTTATGATAATATGCGGATAAATTAAAAAAAAAACATATAAGAATTGAGGCTGCTGAGATGGGACTCTTAAGGCCACTAGCAGGATTTAGACTACAGGACCATAAGAGAAATGAAGATATACGTCGAGAACTGAATATCAAGAGTATAACAACTATAATTGAAAAATATAAAAATAATTGTTACGACCATATAACAAGAATATCCAACGATAGGATACCTTTTAGAAAATGGTGTTATAGACCTACACGAAGAAGATGAGTGGCAAGACCAAAGAGACGTTGGAAAGACCAGTTTGACGGATCAAATTCTGGAGGCGGAACAGGCCATCGGGCTAAACCTTGAAGTTATTGATGATGATGATGATGATGATGATGATGATGCTTTTGAAAACGAGAAGCCAAGTAGATTGGGATAGCGGTGCGCAGAATTTGAAGTAAGAGAATGCAGAGCTCGTCGATCGCTTACCCTTAATCAAAACAGAGTTTGGAAAGACGGGGAAACATACGGAAAAATAAAAGCAAGAACAAATATTACTGAAGTATAATTGAATCATCAAAAATGGAAAGAGCCCAACTCCAAGATACAAATATTTTAATGAGTTCTTAAATTTTATTTTATTCCCATAGTTTGCATGAACAATAAAAGATGTCTCTGATACTGCCTCAAGTATACTGAGTTATGTAGATCCCCGAAATCATAACCTACTTATATTTGTGTTAATTACACAACAGAGTGGGCCGTGCAAGTTTATATTCTATGACAATACTGCATTCCATAATGTCTGACAGGCGACGTAAACATTGCCGACAGAGGAGTGGAGAACAATAATCTTTATTCAATCAATGGCAGAGGTCACATCTCAGGCTTATCTTGTAGATGGGCGGTCTGAAGCGTTCTACCTCCGTCCAATTTCAAGATAAACCTGGAATGTGACCTCTGTTATTGGATGAATAACAATTATCGTCCTCTCTTCCTCTGTCGACAATGTTTACGTCGACTGTCAGACATATTAACATTCTATGTATTTTAGCTTCATTCTGCTACATAGTTTGTATTTTAGTGTTTAATTAATAGTTCATAGTATTTTGTTGTTTAATTCGTAAATAACTCTTTTATACATGTAACTCTTATCTAAATCAAATTGTTGAATTCTTTGCAAGTTCATACATATGTATGTATACTTTTTGCTGGTTGAGTGGAAGAGAAGGCCTTAACTTTGTCAGTTAAAATAAATCATTATTATTATTATTATTATTATTATTATTATTATTATTATATTATTACTATTATTATTATGGAACGAAGTATAGTGCTAGTAGTAATAATAATAATAATAATAATAATAATAATAATAATAATAATAATAATAATAATAATCCGTGGCGCTAGAGCCCTTCAAGGACCTAGACCGAACAGCCGGTTGCTGGCCTCACGTCCACATGCCGAAGCAGAGGTGGACGATAATCCAAGCAGAATGGAGGTATCGTGTGGTTAGCACAATGATCTCCCAGCCGTTATAGCTGGCTTTCGTAACAGGATTTCGCTATCTATCGTATCTTCCCAAATGCATCACGATGATGGGAGGACACCGGTCCCATACACTGGCCGAAATTTCATGAGAAAATGTCTTCTCCCGTGAGGACTCGAAGCAGCGCGCATTTCGTAACGCGAGTCCTAGGCAGGCTACCTTTGACCACAACGCCACGGCGCGGGACAATTATAGTGTTAGTACTGGAGCAAATGTATAGTTCCAGAGTTTCTCGTCGATGAACAAATCGACTTGTCTCTGAAAAGTATAGGCAGCAAATGCGAACTGTCAGATCCACCCCCGCTCCTCACCAATGTAAAGGAAGGGCTTTTGACTTACAGGCAGTTTGGAATCTTTACTTACTCCTCTATCAAAATATCGTGTTGGCCTTATTAAAAATCCCTTTCTGTTGACTGCAATATTGGTTTTAATATTACATTCATATTCCGTGGTACTGCACTATAAGTTCTAGAATGGCTCACTATTGATTTATAATTAAGGAATTTAGTTTTTTTTTTTCGGATATTTAATTCTCCAACAAAATTCCGCTCAGCATTGATATTGCCGATCGATCTTTAATTATTCACTTTATTATTGCGGAATCATTGCGTCCTCTTTTAATTTCAACTCCCAAACAATTGCTGTTATCACAAATGTTAATACACCTTTTGACATCTTCTAATAATAGTTTCTGACCACTCTCATTTTAGAAAATGGACAGTATAAACTATACTGGCACAGACTCTTACCGTTAGATAGGGAACAAATGTTCATATACGTGATATTATTGCTGAAAGCAAAGAGAAAAGATAACCGACGCAATTCATTAGCATGGCAGTATCACTTAGCAAGAATTCTCATTGATATTCTATTGAAAGAAATAAATGGAATAAAGAATTGACGGGAAAAATGGAATGGGAAGGCTAATATGCACATAAAATTTCATCCAATGACACAGACAATACGTATATTCCTAAAAGCAACAGTGCAACGTATGGAAAGTACGAAACTGATCATCTTATGACAGTTGCCACATCATAGTAAAATAACAAATACAGGGTGATTCATGAGTTACCACCACTTACGGCGCTTATTTCCGAAGACATTCTGAGCAAAAGATATCATATAAACATGTGTCCTAATTTCGTTATTTTTAGAGTTACACTAATTTGAAATTGTTAGTAAAATACCTTTTTTATTCAGTTTTAAGGGTAAAAAAATATTACAAATAGAGAATGAACTATTCAGAAGTATAATTTTTTTACGTTGGCTAGTCTTCTGAAGCTAAACAAATTGTTTTGTAAGATTTTTTTTTTTTCCATTTTTAACCAATAATTACATAATTATTACGTACTTATCACAACAATAATTGTTACAACTCATACGACTTTAAGAACTTGATTCTTAAGGGTGCTATTCATAGACATTTCGCAGCACGCGCTACGAGCGTACTAAGCTAGCCCCGGCTATCCACTGGTTACTAGTACAGAATTCAAATCATAATCTATCGCTAACACTGGTTTATGAATACGAAAAACGCTGATAATCCACCGAAAGACCGCGCTAAAATGTCTATGAATACGGCCCTTAAAGTTTAATTTTACATCCTAATGTATAGTCTTAGTGAATTTACGAGAGTGGCGTGATTTGTAACAATTGTTGTGATAAGAGCGTAAGAAAAATGTAATTTTGTGGTTAAAAAATTCTGTACGAAGCAACTACGGAATTTAAGCACAATTTTAACCTCAGAATACTAGCTAATTAAAGAAATGATGATCCTGAATTATTCATTCTTTATCTGTAATATTCTTTTACCCTTAAAACTAAAGAAAAAAGTTATTTTACAACAACTTCAAATTAGTGTAACTCTGAAAATATTGAGGATAAGACCCACGTTTATATGACTTTTTTTTCTCAAAATGTATTTGGTAATATGCTCCGTAAGTGTAGGTAACTCTTCGTGAATCACCCTGTATATACCTTGTGGTACACACTACATTTGTAATTTTAACCCCGACGTGTTTGAATGCTCACTGTAAACACCCGAGTATCAATGACTATTAGAAAGTTTGTCAGTTAGCGCAAAGCGAGAGGCCCCAATGGGTTTCTTATGAAGTAAACCCAGGTGATGGGTTGACAGTGTATGTACTGCTCGATCCCTAGTATTAAACTTGTCAGATGAGTGTCGTGTCTATTTGCCTGTCAATCAAGAGGCATTTAAAACGTCACGATGCGACATAACGCAGGTCAATAGCTAACAGATGAGCAGAGTTCCATAATTCAGGGTTTTCCACAATCTTTTGTAAGCAGAAACTAGCACTTCATCCTCTGATATAAAGGGAGAACACTCGGTTACAAAGCAAACAGTAATCTTGGAAGAGAATAAGAAAGTTTTACAAAGTTTGAGGTAATCAGAAGAGATCCTTAAAATTCCTGCACTCTGTAATAAATCTCAGCTTTAATTAAAAATTAATATGGATTAGAAGGAAGGCATTATGGAAAGTTCCAGGCAGGAAATTTATGTTGAAACACAAATAAAATGTCACTGCCCGTTAGATAAAAGAGAGAGAGAGAGAGAGAGAGAGACACGGAAGTTAAAAAGAAAGCATGGAGAGGATGAGATGAATTAAGAGACGAGAAAGACGAAAGAAAATAAAAAAGACAATATCGGAAAGAAGTAAAGGATAAACGTGAGAAGAAGACAAAGGGCGAGAAAAAAACAAGGGGGAGGGAAAGGAGATGAGTAGAATCTAGGAGAAAGAGAAGAAGAGAGATAAAAGTGGGATCGAAAGCAGAAAAGGCAGAAGAAGAAGTCGAGAATCATAAAAAGGGAGGAGGAAAAAGAAGAGAAACGAAGAACGAGAAAATGAATGAGAAGAGGATAGGGAAGAAAAAGTGAGGAGGAAGGAGAAGAAAATAAAAAGGCAACAGAAGAAAGGACTGATGAGAGAAAGGAGGACACATAAAAGAGAGACAAAAACAGGAAGAAGAGAAAGGACAAGAAATAGAAGAGAGAAGAGGGTAAGGAGGAGAGAAAAGAGGGAAAGCAGGAAAACGAAAACAGAGGGAAGACGGAGGAGGGAAATAAGTAGAAGAGAAAGGAAGGGAGAAAAAGAGAAGGAGGACGGAAACCAGAAGGAAAACAAAGAAAGGAAAGAGTAAGGAAAGGAGGTGAAGAAAAAAATTAAAAGAAAATAGGGAAAGGGGAAGAGACGGAAAAAAAGGGGTGAAAAGGGATAGAAGAGAAAGGGAAGAGAGAAACAAAGAAAATGAGAAGAAGAACTGGGAGACAAAGAAGAAGAGGAAAACCATAGAGAAAGGAGAAAAAAGAGAATAGAAGAAAGAGCAATGAGAAAAAACAAAAAGGAAATCCGAGGCAAAAGTGTAGGAAAGTTAGAAAAATGAGGAAAAGGAGGAGAAGCGAGAAAATTGGAATGAAAAAGAAAAAGCAGGTGAAGGAAAAAATTAAAAGAAGAGAAAAAGGAAAGAAAGGAAAGGAGAAAAATAAAAGAAAGGAGGAAAGGAGAAGAGCAAAATTAGACGAGAAATAAAAATAAAAGAAAGGAGAAAAAGAAGAAGAGAAAGGAGGGATGACGAAAGGGGACACAAGAAAAGGGAAGAGGAAGAAAGGAAAGGTGGTGAGAAAAAGACAAGAGAAAGGAAGGAAAGAAGAAGGAAAAAGTGATGATAAAGGAAGGGAAGGAGACGAGAAAAACAGAGAAGAGAATGTGAGGAAAGAGGAAAATAGAAAAAGAAGAAAACAAAGAAGGGAAAGAGGAGAATAGAAGAAATGTAAGAGGAGGAAAATAAAGAAGGAGAATAGAACATACAAAAGGGAAGTGAAGAAAAGGAAACGAAAAAATGGAAAAGAGAAGACAAAGAAGGGAAATGAGGAGTAAGGAATGGAAAAGAGAAGAAAGATAAGAAAAAAGGAGCAGGAAAAAAGAAAATGAAAAAAGAAAGGGAGAAAAGGAGATGAGGAAAATAGAAGAGAGAAGGAGAAAGCAGGAGAGAAAGAAAGAGCTGAGAAAGAGTGGAAAAAGTAGAAGAGAATGAGGAAGAACAGGAAGAAAAAACAAAAAGAGGGAAGAAAAGATTATTGAATATAAAAGAAAAAGTTAAAAAAGGAGAAGAAAAAAGAACAGAAGAAGGAAAAGAAAGAAGAAATAATAACTCGATATATGAACGCCACGTTCATCTACGCCTACGCTGAAACTGCGAGGAGCGGACAGATTTAGACACCGGAATAACATCATCAAAAATTCTAAGTAACTTCACAGTAGAAGTTGCGAGTCGTTAAAGTTCGCTGGTAACAGTGAAAATGAAACTTGCATCTCCAGAAGTTAGGTGAGATGTAAAATGTTTATATCAAATAAGGATAGGCCTACTCTCTCACTTCGGTCCCTATCACACAGAGCAGCGCAGTCCTCCCGCCTTAATTACGTTTAATAGACGGCGATAATGAAGCGAAATTAAAGTTCGAAGTTTTCTGACTTGAAATGTGGAGCTTCACAGAAGTTCAGAACGCAAACAACTCGTGAGCGAAGCGGAGCAAAGATTTATATCTGACACAATAACCTCCGCTTGACTCTCACTGACTGTTTCCATTGTAGAACATCATTTGTGTACACAAGTTTAAAGTTCAGATTTAACGGAAAATTTAAATCCACAGTTTTCGTCCTAGAATGTCGACTACTGTATTACATGAATTGTAAGAGACGACGAATGCGGATACCACTTCAGGCAATGGAAGAACCTACAGAGCGGTTAGTAGCGTCCGGGGCCGTCAGAGCGCAGCTCTGTGAGAGTTCAGATCTGAGAGGATAAAAAGAAAGGAGGGAGCATTCCAAGCAAGCACTGCGAAATGACACAGTTCATTTCAATGTGGAGATTTACACCAGCCATCTCATCCTCATCCCGTCCCGTGATCATTTTGATCACATTTCCGTCCCCCTCGCGTATGTGGTACCTAAGAGGTTACGTCCATTTTCAGATTTCCCCTTCAAAATTTTCTAGAGCTCCTTCAGTGAAGCAGCGTAACCCGGAGTGAGACTAGTGGCCAACAGGCTTGGAGCTCACATATTTAGTTTCTTGCAGCCCCGAACCCCTTGCAAGGACGCGATTTGCTTACCTTTTAAATCTGTCCTCCCAATTCACCTCTTTCAATTCAATTCAATTCAAATTCCAAGCAAATATGCTAGATATCGGTGCGACGGATATGACGTCAAACTACACCTTCTATGCCCAATAATCCTCCGCGAAATACCGCCAACCGCCACATATTCAATTGCTACTATCCGTTTCGGTCATACGTAAACGGTTTAGAATGGATGTGGAGGTAACAGGAGTAGTAGCAGATTATTATAACAATGTAAATTTCACTGTATATTTATTAAAAGTGTTACGGTTGTGATATGGACTGAACATTTCATTTCCACATTCTTTCTTTTATCAAGAAGGATGCTGGCACTCCTTCACATGTTAAAGCATTGGGGGACATATCAATGGACATATTCTACAGCTGAGCCGAACGGAATATTAGCTATTTAAAAAAATAACACTTGCTGAACTTGACTACGTTTTGAAGTATTCACAACAATGAAACAATTTGTAATCGTAATAATATGAATAAAACAGCTGATAAACGCACCGGAAAAAGAGATGAAGTATGGGTAATTTGACGGCCATACTAGTACACCTTTTTGGTTCCACCGTTTCAAGCTTATGGCCCGGGGTTGTACAGTACGATTATTTAGTCCTGACAGTCCCCGGCGATGTGCGCCTGGGTCAGGCGAGTGCATTTAGTTTCGTCAAGGGGTGTTCGGGTTAGTCTCTCGCTTGCCGTCGTAGCGATCGGATTTAATGCGTGCGGTAGAACGGTATGTTTCTAGTACAATTCAGCTGTACTGCATTCCTTTACCAACCGACCGCCCTTATCTCTACTCCGGAACTCTTCCCACTACTCCTGTTACTTCCCCTCATTCGCGTCGCTGAACTGTCAGGACTAAATAATCGGTCTGTAATCGCGGAGTGAAATAGACACCGAGAGGCGATGAGTCACGCCAGTTTGGTTTACAGTTTGTTAGTGAGTTGATGCATGACTCTGATAAATGTGAAAAATGTTGTCATTGTGCGTCTGGTTTAGAATTTTTTTAGTGAGTTACGTTTTAGTCAGTTATGTCAACTTATATTTCTTTTTTTAGTTACGCAACGAAATAAGTATAGTCTAGAACAATACTATAAGTATGTAGAAACGACTCGTGCAGAATAGTGATAAGATGATTTGCTAAAGAAAAATCCAGAAAATCGTGTTCCAAGTAGGGGAAACTACTAAACTTGATAAACAAGTTACGACAAACAGGATCCCTAATGAAAAAGAAAAAAAAAATACTACGCCACAGAACTTTTACGGGACAAAAAATTATTTGTGGGAGAACTTAAAAGATAGAATTTATAAAAGTACAGTAGGAAATACAAGAAAATATCAGTTGAGAAATTAAAGTATTTTTACAGACTTTTCAGAAGTTCTTCCTCGACGCATTATCTACCGATCTGTTGACTTAACATGGCCTTCGCGTTCACCCGATTTCACAGCCTCAGATTTTTTCTTATGTGGGTGTTTGAAGGAGATGGTGTTGATGGTATTCTTGCATACATTACATGATATTCAACAGCTAAAGAACATGATTCGGCATGGAATTGAATACATAGGTGAGGAGTTATGCGTTCCTGCCATGAGTTCCCAGAAGCGATCTGAACAGTGCATTGCAAGTGGAGGAGATTATCTGATGGATGTAGTTTTTTTATAAATAACTTAAGTTGTATAAATAAACAAAATGCGGCTTCACATTGTATGGGTAATATTTTGCAAAAAACAAACTTAAAGAATACATAACTCATATGTATAGGTTACTATTTAGGTCTATATAACGTATATGTATATCATATATAAGTCGGCTATATACAAATTATGGTCCACGTCTATATAATTCAATAATAAAATTTCATCCAGAATTTACTACTTTAAGCAATTAAATTTTCAGATCCAGAATTAAAAAATTTATATGAAAGACTTCCCTGTTTTATACGTACCATGTATTGTAAAGCAAGTTTATTTCTATCCTAAGCATATTTTTTCTAGCTTACCTTTGTTACTATATCAACATAACTATACTAATTATATTACTAATAATAAGTTAATATTAATTTATCACCAATCTCAACATCGTCTCTTTTTCGCTCAGTTATTACTAGTATTAACTTATTATTACTAACTTTATTATTATCATGTTTATGTAACCCTTTTTCTTAAGTATTTTGTCTACAAAGTATAATTCCGAAATTCCGTTCAATGAATCAGTAAAGAATCTAGATATTTATAGGGATAAAAGTTTAAATTGGAACATTCAAGTTGCAGAAATCTGCAAAAACAAGTATTCTCATTAATCCACTCGTTTAGGCGATTGAAGAATTTTCTACCCTATTCCATGAAAAAAATGTTAGTGCAAACACTCGTGATGCCCCACTTCGATTACTGTGATATTCTGTTTATTGACCTAAGCGTTACTTTGGCGCAGAGACTACAACGTGTTCATAATATGTGTGTCCGTTTCGTCTGCATATTCGTCGAGTTGATCACGTAACACCATCCCTCGAAATGTTGTCCTGGCTCCGTCTAGAAGATCGTAGAAAAATTCACTGTCTTTCCCTTCTCTTTCACATATTGCATTCCTCCACTCCTGTTTATCTTGCGTCTCGTTTTCAAAATCTATCCACCCATTATAACCTAGACACACGATCACAACACTCCTCAATATTATCCATTTCCTCCCACCGAACATCCTCATATTCATCTTCTTTCACTGTGGCTGTTCCTCAGCTTTGGAATTCCCTACCGAGTAATGTCAGGGACTGTCAGACGTCAAACCAATTTAAGAATAGACTAACGAAATACTTTTCTAACAATTCTTGTTAACAATAATAGCTCTTTCAGATTTCTCAATGTTTAATGGTTATATATATCACAGAACAAATATATAAATTATCTCATTATTATTATTATTATTATTATTATTATTATTATAACTATTTCTTACCAATGTTTATTATTGTCACACTAACATTACTTATCCAACTTTCATTATTTACTTTCATGTTCTTTTATGGTCTAGATATTAATGTAATAACTATGTAACCAATTGTATTCAATTAGAATTAGAATCTGGCTGGGAGGAAGAGAAGGCCTACTGGCCTTAGCTCTGTCAGATTAAATAAATAAATAATTATTAAATGTTTATATTTATGTATGTTTCTATCTACTCTTCTTAAGAAACTGATCTTGGTGCAAGAATTTTAAAATTTTATTTTAGAAACAGTAGAGATTTCTCTTTTTTGAATTACCGGTATGTATAGCCTAATCTGTGTAATCAGAATCTTCAATTTTAATTCAGAAAACATAGGTATGTAAAATTGTATGTCGTTTTCAAGTATTTCTATCAAAACGGAACTGTCCCCGAACACGAGCTTTGCTCTTTCGGGGTACTTTCATGTAGCGTTTTTCTATGTCTATATTATTATTAAATAAATCTAAATCTAAATATAAGTTATATGGTAATATATTGCAAAAATAAGTTGTTCATACTATGCAACACAAAAATTCCGACCTCGACCGAGGGGAAATGTACACACTTTTTCTTCGGCAGTCTCTCTCGATCTGTGACAGTAAAATACCGACGGAATTTACCTGCACGAAATGTGTTTCCTCGCAAACGCCCTGTATAATTTATAGGCTATCGTACTTGATGTTTTCGATACGTATAACTTATAGCAGTAAAATGCTTTTGTGTTATTCTGTTAGTTTTGTGGTATGTATTGGTTACGATAATGGCTTTAATTCTAAAAGCCCAAACTAGATAGGCTATCTGCAATTATGAACAACAAATAAATGCAAACACATTTGGTATCTGTCTGCAATGAAATATCCAACTGGAAATGCATATTTCGTTACATCTATGTAAACAAATTTAATTCCCTCCATGTAAAACTGTAAAGCTTTCCCGGTAATGCTTCCTAATGTACAATGATTTAATCGTTTAGCTTAGAAGAGAAAAACTAGGTTTTAAAAGCGGATAATAGGAATATTATTAGAATCACCGTTGCTTGTGATATTGTGCTAATAGCAGATAGTAAAAATACTCAGTAAAACCGCCCGTTCATTCAATTTTTGCTATTAAAATGCGGGAAAAGTATATAAAATGTCAATAATAGGTTCTAATAAAAACACTTAAATTGGAAAATTACAGCCGTTCTTCCTCTAATCTAAAGAAAGAGAAGTAGTGTGTCACATCCCAGATAGGCAAACACGCCGATTACATTGAAGGATATGCAACCGGGATGGCATAGAGGGAATGACTTGAGTAGAATGGAAGGTGAAAATTTTAACTGTACTAACTATACTGCCTTGCAGTGGAAAAATTTAGATTATGTCACTATCTATAACAGATACACAGTTCATAGAGCGGTAACAATTTAAGACGCTTTGAAATAGACTGTACTTCTACTTCTGCTTGACAGTGAGGTTTGGCGTTCTGATTGGCAAGCGTGGAGAAAGTTGCATGAGGGGGGAGGCTGGGAGACAGCGTAACTGCAACAGTTACGCTGTCTCCCAGCCTCCCCCCTCATGCAACAAGGACAACAAATGCGTGCGCTCCGTAGTGTATTTTTAAACGATGTGCACACGTTGAAATCTGAGCGTCAAGTGACCTATGTGGCAACTGTGTTTTGCCTCTACATTCCTCTACATTCCATCCTGTTATCCCCACTCGCAGACTTGTCTTGGTCGAGCTGTATGTCAAAACGCCTGCACTGGGTGCTCTCAAGAACCCGCACAACATTTCCTTAAGAGCGATGATTGTACTTTACCTTTGCTGAAAAGTGAACGTTGTTGGATTTTATTGATTGTAGTGTAAGCACGTAATACAGGCGTTTTGACATACCTGATCTTTAATAATGTGTTGCCCATGCTGTTGGAGTCGCCTCATCTGATCTGTCTTCACGGCATATTATTGCATGAAAATCCGATACGAAACGCCACGCGTAATAAATTTAGCCAGTAGATCAGCCCTGGGCATAAGAGAGGAAGTGAAAGCGACGCAGAAAGCTCCTCACATGACCTTTTAGCTTACACCGCCTTATAAAGAAACGCACAGTAAGGCTCTGTGCATTAGTGGTGGATTTCAGGCGAGCAGCGAGAGCCGAAAGTTCGTAAAAACTATGATGCCCGCCTGATACAATCCGTCACTCACTTTCCTGTCTGCTCGTATCGCAGCATAACAGCCGGAGAAGGTGAAGCGGGGAGTTAAGGGGGTGGTCTGCAGTGACTCAATTGAGTTATTAACGCCCAGACCTGGAGTACATTGTCATTATTTATTAGTGACCTGTAATTTTGATTTTGTGAATTTTAGTTTTGAGAAAATGTGTTTGCATACGTACGTGGATGCAAACATCGGTTGTAGATAACTTTTTTTAGGTTATTTCACGACGCTTTATCAACATCTTAGGTTATTTAGCATCTGAATGGAATGAAGATGATAATTCCGATGAAATGAGTCCGGAGTCCGGCACCGAAAGTTACTCAGCATTTGCTCATATTGGATTGAGGGAAAACTCTGGAAAAAAATCTCAACCAGGTAACTTTCTCGGACCGAGAATCGAATCCAGGCCACCTGGTTTCGCGGTCAGACGCGCTAGCCGTTATTCCACAGGTGTGGACGGTTGTAGATGACAGCAACTGTAGACTTTTATTGATGTTTAACATCCGAAAAATAACAACACCACATTTGTTTCAATTTGTTTCAATGTCCACATTTGTTTCGGAATTGCATGTCTTTGGAAGACTAGATTTCTCTATGGAAGCTGATCGATACATTCTTAGGATGTACAGAAAATGGATTCAAAACCAGAGAAAAACTATTTTATAATTTTCTAATATGTCAAAATTGTTTTGTCTTAAGGAATTTTACCTAGTGACTATAGGCCTTTGAAGTAATAGAACTCTCTATATATAAAAATACGGCCCAAGTATCCAATTTGGTAACGAATGCTTTCATTGCACAGTACATATTCTGTATCATTGCCTCGCCTCTGGAATTCGTTACCTAGTGATGTCAGGGATTGCCGGACACTGTCACAGTTTAAAAGTAAATTAGAAAAGTATGTTTTATCTCACGAAATCCGTTTCTTAGAAGTTGCTAGATTTATGCCAAAGTTTTTATCTTTAGTATTTTGGCAATAATTTTCTTTTGTTAGATTAACCCTTTCTCATGTTTTTGTGTCAGGATACTAGAACAGTTAATTGTCCCTTAATTAATAACAATGATGTTGAGTGACACTGTTATTTTGTGTCTGTATTTGTTGTTTATGTTTTCACTTTTTGTGTTTTTTTTTGCATTATTTAATGTGTTAGACTAATTTTTATTATTTTCAATTTGTATTTGTAAGTTCAGTAGTTTTTTATGTCATATTCATTCTGTCACTCGTTATTACTGTAGATTAATTTCATTGATGTATAATTTTTCTTGTAGTTGTATTGTATTTCTGGTGGTGTGGAAGAGAAGGCCTGATGGCCTTAACTCCACCAGAGTAAATAAATAAGTAAATAAGTAAATAAGTAAATAAATAAATAAATAAATAAATAAATAAATAAATATCCACAGTACTTTTGTTTGACCTTGTCTTACGATCATTGTTAATTTGATTGGTTTTAATGTTACATAATAATATACAGAGAGTTACTGTGCAGTTTTCTGCCTTTGGATATGAGTTATCAGTTGTTTCTTAATGGTGTAAGATACGTATGGTTTTGCAGCATATGCAATGACCCAAGCTGTTACAGCAGAATACCATTTTACTATATAATTGTTTTTCTAACCGAGCCTTTCGGGTGGGTCAGGCGAAAAACTTCCTTTCCATTAATTCTAACTGATCCCTGCTGTCTGTTACCCTTGGCTGTTCTGTTAGTTGGAGTTTACGTGGCCACGATACCAAGGGAGAGATTGATGTATGTAGCAGTACAGAAATAAAAATTTTCAATTCCAACAATCGAGGACGCCTAGGGCGAGACCATATTGCTCAGCCGTTGTTGACCCTTCACTCACATGGGACATAGTAAATATAATACACCTCAAGGTGTAGAGCAGCATGATTTCGACCTGTCTCCTCCGATATAATTACTGTACTGTGTATAAACAGTTTAATGTCTAAGGTTTCTAAGGGTTTTGTTTGTCTTTCATTAAGAGTCAATTTTCTGAGCCAGACAACAAAATCAGTCACGCTAATTGCTAAGGCAGTCAAGACGTTTTCCCCCACGCTTTCTTTTGCTAAAATGAATCCAATTCAGAGTGTTATCAGATATCTACTCTTAATTAACTACAAGCGTTAAAGCATTGAATTGTAATGAAAACAGTAACATTAAGTAGATTCAAAACTTCTTAGACACAAATATAAGCTAATACATACTACTAGACGGCGAATTAACTAACAACAAACAAACACTGATCATTCCTCGAAATAAAGTTCATTATTTTCACTAAGATTCTGCCATATTTCTGCCAATAGATCAACATGACTGAGAAGCCGTTCTTTGGACTTGAAAGCGAATAAGTCATGTAATGTCTTAAAGAACTCATACAAATTACTCCAGTGCCATTCACGCAGGGAATGAACCATCGACCGCACAACAGCAATAGAAACTACAAAATCGAGTTGTAAGCTGGAAAATAATAAATCTTTCAGACCTTCAATCTTGGCCGATGTCAAACATGACAGATTGTGTAGGCCGTTAACATGATTGTGAATATTTCGCTTTCGGTTGCCTGAAGACGGTTAGCAATTACGCAAAACTTTGTAAACACGATCTACTTGTTGAGAATACAGTTCAGCATTAACGGGCGTAAGTCAGGAACAATTTTCATTTTTTAATTGGCATTTTAATGAAACGGCGAGTGCTTAAAACACTAGTTTCCAACGTGTTTCATACAAGATTTTTAGACAGTCGCTCGAAAATCCCTAATGTATTTCTACTTTGAAAATAATAAAATTGTTGACAGTCTCTCGCAAGGCGAACTTCTGATGTTAAAGACGAAAGAGTATTACTAGAGTCTAGTATATATAGTCACGAAGCTCAATACGTAGTAAATATCCATCCATAGATAGATGCTAACCACTAGGGTCGCTAATATCGCCTCATTACAGACAATGCGAAATAGTACCGGAACAGTCTATTGTTCCTAGTACCCACACAACTCAAGCTTCGTGACTGTATATACTAACCTGTGGTATTACATTCATATGGAAAGAGATAGATTTCACGGCCTTCGGATATGCAGTAGCCTACGGTGATTGTTTTGCTGGTTGTTAGGAAGTTTGTTTAAGTGGAGTTCTGCTTGGCATGTAATATTTGAATATATAATTATTACAACGACGGTGATGAATATAATCAGGAAAATGAGTGATTCGGAAGAGAATAATGTATGCATCAAATCTCCAAATGTTGTAATTCCCAATTTAAATAATTGTGTTGTGAACTTTCACAATAAATAAATAGTTGGAATTTATGTTTTCAATATTTCTAATTAGTATGCTAAAAAGTGCCTGTTATTATTTGGTTGAGAAGCTTTTGTTATCCAGTCTAATCTCAAAAAACCTGAAAGTTAGAATTTATAAAAGTTATATTACCGGTTGTTCTGTATGGTTGTGAAACTTGGACTCTCACTTTGAGAGAGGAACAGAGGTTAAGGGTGCTTGAGAGTAAGGTGCTTAGAAAAATATTTGAGGCTAAGAGGGATGAAGTTACAGAAGAATGGAGAAAGTTACACAACACAGAACTGCACGCATTGTATTCTTCACCTGACATAATTAGGAACATTAAATTCATATTTACGTTTGAGATGGGCAGGATATGTAGCACATATTATGGGCTAATCCAGAAACTCATATAGAATGTTAGTTGGGAGACCGGAGGGGAAAAAAGAGCTTTGGAGAGGCCGAGACGTAGATGGGAGGATAATATTAAAATGGATTTGAGGGAGGTGGGATATGATGGTAGAGACTGGATTAATCTTGCTCTGGATAGAGACTGATGGGGGCTTATGTGAGGACGGCAATGAATCTCCGGGGTCCATAAAAGACATTTGTAAGGAAGTAAGTAAGTAAGTAAAACTACTTTTAGGCACGGAAATTTACTTTTAAGGACGGTGATTCATGTATGCGGAATCAATGACTTTTCGATACTAAAATGAAAATCGAAAAGTCATCATTATGAAATGACTGTCTACAAATTGTCTAATATTAATTGTAATTGAAGGGTTCAGAGCCATAGTGGGCCAGGCGCCTTTTATTACAAACGGAGAAAGCAAGGGTTAAAATTAAGTGAATACCACAGTCTAATGAAGATTGACATATCATTTAGTTTGAATGTGTATACTTTATATTACTTGCCATATGTTTCCATTGAATTATGGCGATAACTTCATTTTAAGCCTTGTTTTCTACGGTTTTAGTAAATGGCGCTTGGTCCACTATGGTTCTGAATCCTTCAATTATAATATTGTAATTGTATTCTTAATATTTTAGTTGTAATCCCCTGGTAGAGGGGAAGAGAAGGTCTGATGGCCTTATCCCTATCAGGTTAAATAAATATATACTATACTATACTGTATACAAATCTGTATTTGAATGGGTTATTTATGAAAGGGCCTAAGTCGCTAATTTTGTGAAAACGAGTTTGTAATGTAATACTGCTCTTTAGGTTTAGAGACATCGATTTAGATATGTAGAGGACTAAGTTTAACTCTCTAATGCTTAGTAGAATTCATGATACAATTTTTTTTTCAGCCTTAATTTCAAAATTTCGGCCTGTAAGCAGTTTTTCTTAAATTGCTAACAATTTAGTATTCAAGACTTAGGCCATTTCATAAATAACCCATTCATTTAGGAAATATTGTATCAACCTATTAATTATTAATTAATAATTAATTTTATTTTCGTATTGAATATGTAGGCTATATACAAGTTTATTGCTAGAAGCATTTGTAGGGAAGTAAATTACATTTATACAACAAATATGTTAAATTAACAATAAATATTAATAACAAATAAAATAATACACATCGATTTCCACCGTAGAATATTAAATCGCGTCTTTATCTTTGCGAACAGAGAAAATCGACACTCTCTCCTACTAGGCCTACTCATATTACTAATACTGTATCAGCCGCATGTAACACACTGAACTGTAAAATGTCGTACAATGGGATAGCAGGGTGACCAAGCAATTACATGTTTCATACAATTATCACTAGAATTCGAAGTCCCCCGATCACGCAAACTGCAACACAGCAACACAAATAACGTTATGACCCACAAAGCAAATAAAGGTCGGTTCCACAGGACAAACACCAGCAATCAACTTTCAAACGACTAACGGCTCCCTAAATAATGTAACGCTATATGCAAGAGAGCCCGAGAGGTATTTAACTAACTACTATTATTAGCTAAAACAAAAGATTGTGCCAACATAGAGAGCCGCAACTTTTTATAAAACAAGTGCTGAAATATTTAAAATATTTAAATTTGCGTCATAAATGTGAATTCTATATTAATATGTGGACAATATAGATTATACACTGTGTCCCAAGAGTCATGGTGGGGTTTCAGAGTATTATATGTATACTAGTGGCTTGTGCAGCAAATGCTGCAAACTAAGTTCATTAGACGTTCAAATAAACGTTTTTTCAGATTTATTTTCAATGAAGAATACCAGACATTCGGAAAGTTATTTGCTTCCATAACAATGAAAGATACTCTCTCTCGAGCCATTACTGAAGAGAACCACGCATATAAATATCTACACCACACCGCCATTAAATATATGAAAAAGACCCAACCCCACTTGATTAATAATTATAAAAAATATTTGATTTTCAATAATATTATTATCTTACGTAAGTTTTATAGCCTTCAGTAACATATACTATATAGCCGCCACTCAATAAAATATAGAAATCAAAATCTAATTTAAGTTATTCACTACATCTACTTATACTGCGTGTTCAGTTCGAAGTGTGTCATGGCTCGCTGTATGACGTCATGTGGCTAGCCGATGAGCCTAGGCAATTCAATCTTCCTACACTTCCGCAGAGGCGTACTACCTATGTATCAGAGAAGTTGCCTAGCAAGTACGGCGTTCATTCTGAAGAGTACTTACCGATACGTACGGTAACTCCAGTAGTGGCAGGAATGTGAACTGTTTGGAAACACGTACTGGGGTAAGTTTTTTTTCTTACTGTCGGGATATGGAGAGAGGGTTAAGACGATTACTTACGTATTTGTTGACATTAACTTCGACTGTCAACATGGACACGGAGCATTTGATTTGTATTGTGGAATGTTGCCGTACGCAACCGATAATAACAAATACCCTGCGTACGACTTTCCCGCACAAAACACATTTCGAAAGAGGTTATGGTAGCACACAGACTTTACAGACCGCCATCTGTTGCTACGACGTTCAAGTCATACCGTACATGTTTTCAAGTTCAGATTGAACACCTTGATTAATAGGAAACTTCTCTGACATAAAAGCTGAAACTCGCTTCAAATCGCTGACTTACAACAGTGACGTCATGACACACTTTGAAATGAATACCCAGTATAACCCCAAAACTTTTCACTTTCATATCATAAATATAGCATTCATATGAATAATTAATGCAAAATAGTCACATCATGGCATTAACTGCAATAATATTTCATTTCTAATAGTAATAATGTCATCAAACCACCTCAAGTTTTGTAGTTTTTAATATCCAATACACAGCTGTACGCAGAAAATTACACACCACAGAATCGAACCTGTAAATTATTTTTAGAGAGTTACGTTTTTAATAATCAATTTAATTTGAGCTCTAAATATGTCAGCATTCTTGCAGATCATGGCCTTCGTGTAATATTGTTTACTGTAGTATGTGTTTTGTTTTATTCTCAAATGCAACACAGCTGACTTGATGCTCGCTTCGCTTCTCCTTTACAAAAAAACGAAGGGAATACCGAGTCGGCCGTGAATGCTATTAGCTAGTTCTCAAAATTGACGACAGATGGATTTTGGAAAATAGGAAAATTATGTTTAAAAATTGACATTTTACTGATAACTACTATTTTACAGAAAAACTTTGAGTTCCAAGCTTCAAAATTAGGGGTCCTTTATTAAAATCCGACCAGCCGTTTTCCCGTAATTTCCATTACCAGTTCAAATTATATATAGATAGAAGTGGCCTACGCCACTGTGGCTTGGTTTCAAATTAGAACAATTCCTTTAGTAGCCAATGAGAAGCCCACATTCGTGCCACTGATCGTCCTGACATTGTTCCTTGCGTTTTCGCGTTGAAACTCAAAAACTGAAGGTGAATAAGTTCAAGAAAAAGTATTTAGCATAAAAAAACATTCAGAGGATGTATGTTTTATTATTATGGAAGCAAATAGCTTTCAAAATGTCTGGTATTCTTCATTGAAAATAAATCTGAAAAAGTTTTGTTTGAACGTCTAATGAACTTAGTTTGCAGCATTTTCTGCACAAGCCAGTAGTAAAATTATAATCCTATTATCATTCTCAACATAACGAAGAATCTCAATTACGCTGGAAAGCATGAAATGTATAATGAAAAGTATGTGTCAACATCTTCTTGATTAATTATTTCTATATTATAAAAGTGAATGCAGACGTCTTGTCTTGTACTACATCGATCCACAAAACACACTACACAGCTGCAGCCATCTAGCGGCAATTCAGTGAAGTACAAAGTTCCCCGCACAACCACATGCGGCGCTATCTTTCACACATTGCTTTCACTTCGTTTTAGTTTAAACTCTGAACGCGAAAGAGCTTAACGTTAATAATAACAAGAAAAGAGAAATATATGTAAACGCGGTAATTAATATGTACAGGTGATATGTATTCCTGGGACGTATTCAGTATAATGTTACAAAATTACAGTAGACTGCACCTTAATTCAAATTTCGGCGGAAGAATATGTATAATTTTATTAAATAAATATTTCCATTTACAATAATCTGACGCAACTAAATTCACAGAGAAATACGCTTCAATCGAATAATTTTACGATATTGATAATCAAGCAGATACAGAATTATTTATGACAACTAAAACGATTCCGTTTTTATGTAAAATATTCCAGCATTTAGATATGATTTTTTTTTACTTCAAGCAAATATAACAAACATTAGAGAAAATTAAAAGCATGCCATACAACATTTTTATTTAGTTCTATTAGTATTTTATTTACAATGTT
Organism: Periplaneta americana; assembly: GCF_040183065.1. Lineage (NCBI taxonomy): Eukaryota > Metazoa > Arthropoda > Insecta > Blattodea > Blattidae > Periplaneta > Periplaneta americana. Next base: position 37,213,906 of record NC_091117.1, read on the forward strand.
ACAAGCATTTTATATTGACTCATCTAATAGTGTTATAGCTCTCTAAGTAATTAATATTGAAAAAAAAGTGTTGAAAAGACTTAAGAGATCTATTTTGAATGTATATTACGCTTTTATCCATTCTCATTTAATGTATATGTCATTTATTTGGGGATATACGAAGAACATAGCTTTTAGACTTTTACAAATTACTCAAAATAGAGGTTTAAGAAATATATTCTGTTTTCATTATTTGACTCCAGTTAAATATCTATATCAATTATCTTTCGTCCTACCAGTTGAATTAATTGTGAAATTAAATGTCGCTTTTTTCACATATAAAGTTATTAGCAATTTAATGCATACCAATATTATATTTCAGTTTAATAAAGATATACATACTCATTATACAAGACAAAAGAAAAAAAAATATTTTCTTCTCAGCATGGCTTAGTAACATATGGCGCGAAAGGAATCAAGCAATTTTTAATAACACTTATAACCAACTTCCTTTAGAATACAAAATTTTACCGAGTTCTCGGTGTTTCAAGAAATGTTAAAAAAAACGTTCTTGGGAAGATTATTTGTTTTAATTCTCGGCTGGTTTATTTATTTGATGGTTTCAGACTTTTTCTTTTTTCTTGATGGTGCACCTGCCCACTACTCTAAAAACTATTTTGTTCAGAAGTAGACTTTTGAATATTCATCGTATCCTGTACCATAAACAAAAAATTGAGTGCAAATGTCACACTCGCAACCATGAATGCCCCCATAATGAGTCCCGCCGTGGGTTGAATAGGCAATATCCAAGACGATGGATAGGTAGCGGAGGACCTGTATCTTGGCCCCCGAGATCACCAAACCTGATATTGTCACATTCCAAGTTTTCTTTCTTTAAGTCTTGTTATATTATATATTTTTCACAGACTGTAGTTCTATGCTTTGTTAAATTACATTGTACAACATATTTATCTCTTGTTGTATAATCCTTAAATATGAGTTTTATTCGTTGGGGTATATGCAATAAATTAAAAAAATAAATAAAGTAAATAGCATAAAAATAAAAGCTTCAATAAATTATATATTATATATTTTTTATGTATCTCTTGTTATATAACCCCTAAATATGAGTTTTGCTCGTTGAGGCATAAGTTATTCAATAAATTAAAAAAATAAATAAAGTAAAAACCACAACAATAAAAGCTTCAATAAATTAAATATTTTAGCGCGCATTTTAATATTCATAAAGTGAGTAATAAATACAACATAACCTGTTTACACGTCTTGCGTACTTTACAAACCAGTTCCTTCTTCGATATTGCCTAATCTATTTCACTGTAAGATATAAAAGCATTAGCATTAATAACATTAGCCTGTTTTATAACAATTATAAAATTTGTGTTACGTAACTTTTAGCAAGTTCGAAACATTTCCAAATGTTCAAGAAAAATGACTTTCAATAACGCAGTTGAAAAATGGTCAGTAATTTTTTGCTTGTCGTTCAGAAGAAAAATGTTATTTTACGTGCTAAGAGTCTAAATATACGATGAAGATCCCACTATTTCTTTCCCCCGTCGAATTATGTTACATTTGAATTCGAGATAATTCGAGCATACAAAATTCAAATCATACAGCAGATCAAGCTCGGCGATAAAGATGTAATGTTAAATTTTGCTCGGAGTGTTTTGGACAAATTTGACGAAATCAAATCGTACTTAGATCATGTGTGTTTCTCTGACGAGTCAACTTTCCTCGTATCTGGAAGGAAAAGTAAGCAGACACAATTGTAGAATCTGAGGAAGTGAGAATCCGTGGTTTGTGTTTCAACATGAACGCGATTCACCCAAAGTTAATGTCTGGTGCGGTATATTGAAAGACCTGTGATAAGTCCCTTCTCTTTTTTTTTTTCTTCTTCTTTTTTTTTTTTTTTTGCTGAACCTACAGTGACTGGTTCATCCTATTTAGATAAGTTGGAGTTGTATGTCGTGGCACAGTCTCCTGCAGCAGTCATTTATCAGCAAGATGGCGCTCCTCCTCACTTCGCATTGACAAGTTTCTTAATGAAAATTTACTCAGACAGTCGCTTGGCCACAAAGGTCGCCAGATCTATCACACTTGGACTTTTTCTATGGGGATTCATCAAGTATCAAGTATACAGAACACCAGCGGCTGATCTCGATGATTTGAAGCTCAGAATTCTCCCTACGATTCAAAATGTCACTATTGGTATGCTTGGGAATACCTGGAGAGAGGTGGAAAACAGACTCGACATCTGCCAAGCTATAAATGGAGGTTGTATTGAAGCTTATTGAAATTGCAACTCTTTAGGTATTAGAAAATGTTAACAGTTTCAATTAAATAAGTTTTTCATTAGAGCTATGGAATTTTACTTTGTTTGTATTTTCGAAAATCGAAATCGAAAAATCGAAGGAGAATTGGGAGGAAAATTTAAAAGGTACGCAAAACGCGTCCTTGCAAGGGGTTTGGGGGCTGTACAAAACTAAATATGTGAGCTCCAAGCCTGTTGGTCACTAGTCTCACTCCGGGTTACGCTGCTCCCCTGAAGGAGCTCTAGAAAATTTTGAAGGGGAAGCCGAAATTGGACGTAACCTCTTAGGTACCACATACGCGAGGGGGGCTGAGATTGATCAATTGATCACGGAACGGGGCGAGGAGGAGTTGGCTGGTGTTTGCCGTTAGGATGGCAAGACGCCGTCATCTGTTGTTCGATGACAAAGCAGGTGAAGGCCGTCGGAAGAAGCGCCATGAAATCTAAGCTGCAATTTGAGAGGTCCCTGTCCTTTCAATTTGCGACTTATTGAGTGACCTCGTATGTTTAATAGACTATTAATATTATCTGAACTAGTAATATTATCTGAAAGCGGGACACGGTGTTTATAAAAGTAGCAGGGAATGCGAGGAAACCCCTACGGTTGCGTGTAACAACTACTCATGAATTAGGGAGTAGAGTAATAGAATAATGAAGATAAACACAATTTTCTGTGGGATTACAGTGTGTCTAATGAACGGAATAAAATAATATAGGCTATGAATAACAGTCAATCTAATAATAATAATAATAATAATAATAATAATAATAATAATAATGATGATGATGATGATGATGATGATGATGATGATGATGATGATGATGATGATGATGATGATGATAATAATAATAATAATAATAATAATAATAATAATAATCGAGCAATATTATAAAAGAAAAAGGAAGCAGAAGTACCGATAAGTAACTCTTTTCCATGAGAGTGAATTTAAACATGTTAAGGTGTGCAGACCACGGAAGATGTGGGTGATCCGCTTCAAGAAGTAGATATATGGGGCTTGCGTCCGCACGACCGCTCTATAAATCTTGAGTTCATGTTGCTATGCACGACAGGTATATTTTATTCCTGAGTGCTTCTTGAGAATAACATGAGTATCTTTGGAAGGCATTATCATGAATCAAGCGTTCGACCGCACTCCCATTTTATATTCAACGCACCACTAAAATTGACCAATATTTCATCATACGGAGTAAATGGTATAGTGGAGGCGTACTCCGTTACTGCGAAAGCAGATTTTCCCATATAAGACATTATATGAATGAGGGAATTCTAAAGTCAAATTTACCTACGCTCCAATCGTTATGGCTTATGCAAATGGTTTTATTTCTAAGAGTGGCGAAACATGTATAGTATATTTGAGGCGTTCTGCATAAGGCATACGCCCACACATGTACAGAGCGTTCGAAAAAAAAAGGTCTACATACTCAGATAAGAGACAATTATACATCTTGATTACGCTACTTTTAACACTAAATCACTCCGGAAAACATATTATTTGTCTTTCTTGTGTTAAATGTTACATTATCTTTTCAAAATATTTCAGCCTGCTATCGGCCATCTTCAGAACTGGTTGTTGCTGGTCTTGGCGCCTTCTGTTTATGTTTCCTTTGGGGGTGTGTTTGTGTAGTGTACTGTGGAGTCAAAGAGAGTGTGTGTTCTGAAATTGAGTTGTGTGTTGAGAATTTCATTTGGATGTGTTTTTGTGTGTCTGTATATTTCATATTGTTCTAGTGTGTTTAGTTTCTGGCTTTTTGATTGGATGTGTAGAATTTCTATGTATGTGTTGATGTCTCTGTAGGTGTGGTTAGCATTTGTGATGTGTTCTGCATATGTGGAAGTGTTTTGTAATTTTGTTATGGCGGTGATGTGTTCTTTGTAACGTGTTTGAAATGATCTGCCTGTCAGTCCTATGTAGAAGTTGTTGCAGGTGTTGTATTTGAGTTTGTATACGCCTGTGTGGTTGTATTTATTTGTTTGCGTTCTTTGTGTGTTGAGGTATTTTTGTAGAGCATTATTTGTTGTGTATGCGATGTTGTAATTTATTTAATTTTTTGAATGAGGTTGCAATCTTGTGTGTGTTTTTGTTTTCATATGTTACTGTGATGTATTTTTTTGTGTTCTTGTGTTTGTGTTGTATTCTTATGTTCTTTGACTTCACATTACAGGCATTCTCTATTCTCCATTCACTAAAAAGATTGTATCATATCCATCTAAATTAAAACAGACGCTGGTACAGACACTCATTCTACCTAACTTCGATTATTGCGACGTTTTGTTGAGTGATCTCAGGATTGATTCCGCTCAGAAACTACAGCGTGTTCATAACGCGTGCGTCCGCTTCATTTGTAATGTTCGATACTATCTCACCTTCTTTCGAGAAGTTATCATGGCTTAGGTTACATGAGAGGAGAAATCTGCACTCACTTTCTCTCTTATATCGAATTATGCACACTTCATCCCCCTATTATTTATTCGCTCGTTTTCATACTCTCTCTCGCTATCATAATATTAATACTCGATCACAACGCGATAACACGCTAGAAATTCCACTTCACACATCATCTCTGTATTCCTCATCTTTCACTGTTGCTACCTCTCGTCACTGGAACTCTCTGCCGCCTGAAGTCAAGGGCTGCCGAACATTGAAATGTTTCAAATCCAAGTTAGAAAATTATCTTATGACGACTTGCCAAACTAACTTGCTATTATGACAAGTGTTGTATTGCATGTTTCCACGTATTCACATGCTTTTTATGTTCTAAATTTAACTTATTTTATATTTTTGTTTTCATATTTTCCGATAATGGTATATCTATAATGTGATAAATTGAGCTATATATAATCATAATTTTCCTTACTGTGTGTACTTAAAAATATTGTATTCATTGTATGCTTTGTACTCCACTATTTTATTACTATTATTATTATTATTATTATTATTATTATTATCATCATTATTATTATCATTATTATTATTACTATTCTTATTTTTTATCATTATTATTATCAATAATTGTCTTATTTTTTTATACTTTGTATGTCTCATTTATTTTGACCTGCTGTTCACATTATATTATGCTTTTTTCTTTCTTTCTGTATGTTATATTATGTCTGATTTCTACTTACTTGTTGTTTACATTTTATTATTATTATTATCTTATTCAGTTTTGTGTGTAAATTTGTAGTGTACTTTGTAAATTTGTAGTGTTTTTTGTAACGCAGTTTTACTCCTGGTTGAGTGTTAGAGAAGGCCGTATGGCCTTAACTCTGTCAGGTTAAATAAATTATTATTACTATTATTATTATTATTATTATTATTAACCATCGAAGTTTGGAATGATACAGTAGCTCTGTGTATTGTTCACTAATTTTCTCGGAAAAAACCCAACCAGGTAATCGGCACAATCAGAAATCGAACCCGCGCCCGAGCGCAACTCCAGATCGACAGGTAAGCGTCTTAGCCGACTGAGCTACGACGGTGGCCAATTTTATTATTTGATGAATACTAGAACTACGGTCGAAATTTTCAGCCTTTTGAATACTTCCACCTAACTTGTAGCCTAATTATTTATGAATAAATTCTAAGAACTGAAAGAAGTTAAGGGGAGAGGATGGTATTTTTTGATGAAAAATAAGTAAATTAAAAAAAATCTTTAAAATACTCTGTGATATGTGTGGAATGCATAGCATAACATTTTGTGAGTATTTGTGCCCTTATCGGATGTTGAGTCGTCATTTTTAAACTTCCTGCGTTATGGATTTTTAAATCACTCGCCAACTTTTATTGTCGTTTCCGGTAAATTAAATTTTCATTTTTTTTTCTTTGAAATACCCTTTGATATGTGTGGAATGCATTTCATAACATTTTGTAGGTATTTGTGCCCTTTTCGGATGTTGAGTCGTCATTTTTAAACTTCCTGCGCTATGGATTTTTAAATCACACGCCCGCTTTTATCGGTTTCCAGTAACTTCATTTTTTTTTTTGCCACATTGCCAGACAAAAATGGATATAATTTCTGAACCGTTAAAGATACATGCATGAAATTTAGAACACACATTCTTTAGACTATTAGGAAACTTTGCTCTGTAACAGAATTTTGTTAATTGATTTCATTTTAAAAATACGTCCGTTTGTTTGCAAGAAAGGAAATCAGAAAATTGTTATTAAATTTTAATTGTTTATTTTACAAACGTAGGGACTAATATCAAAATTCTGTTACAGAGAGTTTGTAGAACATGATTTTGCAAATACATTGCATAAAACTGTTTGAATCTATCTTTAAAAACGGTTTAGATATATCGGTTTTAGTACAATCCTGCATTGGGTATAGTTTTTTCAAATTTGGGTCCCCAAATAATTTTCTTCTTTTTTCAAAATATTTTTATTTGGTTGAGTTACCACAGCTATGAGATCTCTACATACAAAAAATTAATATTTTACACCAAACAGGAAAAAAGTTAAAAAAAATACCATCCTTTCCCTTTAACTATAGCTACTTCTTTCTCCTTAACACCATGCACATCTTATCTTATAAATTTACACCAGGAAGGACATAGGCCTAATTTCTTTTCTTCCGCGCGTTAAATTGCAACGACGCGAGTGAGTTTGAAATACCTGGCGGTGAGTTATCGACCCAATAAATCAATCACTGCAAATAAACAACGACCCAAGTTAAAGTCAGCTGTAAATTGCGTAATTGGCCAAACGAATTTATTTTTGCACTTTCAATTCCCGTTTCATAAAATCGTGAGTTGTGCTTTGTTCCCTCAATTAAGCGTTCCATTGCCTCGGTGCGAGTTAATTATGGCTTCTGAAATTGAATTAGCTATGAGTTAGCTCCATTCCTGGCCTATTTACTTAGTTTATTGTATGCGAGTATCCCTCCCACGGACTCAATGGCGAAAGCACCGACTCGAGTGGGAACAAATGAAATTTCATTTAGGGAACTCGGCCAACTTGGAAGCCGTTAATTGTCACGCCTGTCTGGCAGCGACAAGAATTGCCCGGCAGACGGAGAAAGATAAGGAAGTCGGTCCACACGACCTGCACCAACACGCCAGGCTGCTTTGTTTCTTCACGGAAGTCACTCCATTACAAAAGCGGTACGACGGCCCAGTTCTGGTATTACAGCTAGAAGCGAGATGGAAGACCTGACTTCTAATCCTTCCTTCTATGGCAAGATCCTAACTAGGAATGATTTTAAACTCGCGCGTGAAGTCATTATTATTATTATTATTATTATTATTATTATTATTATTATTATTATTATTATTATTATTATTATTAGGCCAATGATTATTATCTTTATTATTACCAGGCTTAGAGACTTCAGACCCGATAGATGAAAACAGTGCGATTTCAAGTTGGATACCTGGACTGTAATGGGTGGGGGCAGTGATGGTAGCGACCTACCTGTCGTCCCATGTGCTTTATTTACTCAGTCATACTCATAAGGCAGGGAGAGGAGGTACTGTTCTGACAATAAAAACAGTCCCGTACACCTAGTTCACTTTATCAGAAGGGAGGGCAGAAGATAGCTAGTAGTCTAGTTTTGATCTGTGCATGTGGTTATCTATGTGATTAGTCTAAGAATATATGCGATATTCTGTGACATGAAAGACATGCTAGCAGGGAAGAAGTCTACGGGCACTGCTGGGGTAGCGAAGATAGATTTCAATGACTTAGTGTTTTTTCGTTTTGCATTCATTACATCATCCACACCTGTGGAGTAACGGTTAGCGCGTCTGGCCGCGAAACCAGGTGGCCCGGGTTCGATTCCCGGTCGGGGCAAGTTACCTCGTTGAGGTTTTTTTCCGGGCTTTTCCCCTCAACCCAATATGAACAAATGCTGGATAACTTTCGGTGCTGGACCCCAGACTCATTTCACTGGCATTATCATCTTCATCTCATTCACACGCTAAATCACGTAAGATGTTGATAAAGCGTCGTAAAATAGCCTACTAAAATAAATCTATTACATCATGTGATGTAGAGCGGAGCTTCTCCCAATATAAACAATGTCTTGCCGACTACCGAAGAAAGTTTAGTTTTGAGACCTCCAGAATGTGTGTTGTAGTAGGCTACATTGTAACAGTACCATGTATTGTACTTCATAAGTTGTGTATGTTGTGCAGAATTATTATGTATGTTGAGTAAGTATTGCACTTGTGCTTATGACAGAAGCCGAAAGGAAATGCATATTAATTAATTTTTAAAATTTCGCATGATAGGATTTTTATTTTAATCTATGTAAAGATTAATTTTTTGGTTCTATAGAATTTTTCTCCTCTAACAATCATTTTATTGTAATGTTTGATTAAATTAGTTGCCTTTTTTTGGAACGTCACTGTACAGTACCAGCAGACTGGACTGAACTTGGTTTCATGTACACATGTCTCTTCTTCTGCCGACTCCAACACACTGAAAAAGCTGCCTATAGTACGGACGTAGTAAACTTATTCTATCGGGTCCAAAATCTCGATGTCTGATTATTACTATTATTGTTATTGTTATTACTAGGCTTCGTATTCCAGCTACCTAATGACTGAAATTAAAGACACATAGTACGCCGAACACAGGCAATGCAACGGATAAGGATATAAACAAACACGTCGTCGCTGCGTGTTCGTGGAATACAGTCAACTCCCGACATTCTGAAGCTATACTAGTAAACACATGCTTGAGCGATTATGTGCATTTTCGTCGTGATCTTTGTAGTGAATAATAACGTGCATTCGTAAGTTACAGAACTTGAAATGATTTCATATTACAAGAAATTCTTTCAATAGCATATGACGTTATTGGTGCTGATGTAGTAGAAGCTATTCTTATTGTCTGATATTTTTTCGTATTTCATTAGGATATTGCATATCGCTCATCACTGAAAACCCACTAATTTTCTATGTACTTTTCTAGAAATTCCCTAAAATGTAGATTACTTATTAATTGGGATGTTGGCACTGAACATCATGGCAGGCTACGCAAATCCATGCTAATCGTCGCTCGAGTTAATATCATCATAATTTTCTGATTTTGGTGGTACCGTACTGTTTCTTTTGGATTACGTTCAACTCACTTTGTATGTCTTTTGGTATTGCAGTGTCTTTCAGTGAACTGTTTTTGTCACTTTTACGTTTATTTTACATAATTTACATGTAATGTTGTCTATACTGAGAGTGAAAATATTAGTTCCAATATTCTCAGCTATGCCCTGCAATATTACAAGCTTGAACGTCTTACCTAAGACATTTTACCTCTGCAATGAACCTTCAATCAGCCACAAAGATGTAATTATTTAAGTATGGCTAGTAAGAGCAGTGATCGATAAGACTACCCACTATGACTGCGTCCCGGTTTTGACTTTATGGAGAAAGAGGGCAGAAGATGCGTAATTATTTTGTATATAAACGTACCTGTACCTGCGCTGTGATGCCACATATACTTCGAATCAGGCAACTTCATTCCAGTTTATTGGTAGCTGGAATACGGAGCCTAGTTGTTACTATCATCATTATCATTACTTATTCATTCATAGTTAATTTAGGTTTTTCACTGCAAACCCAGCATTCTCCAATCTTACCTTCCTCTTAGACTCCGCATACGATCTGAATATCTTAATGTCACAACCCAGATATCTTAATGTTGTCAATCACTTGATATCTACTTCTGTCCCGAACTTTTCTCCCCTCTACCTTTCCTTCAAGTGAATCCTTTACTAGGTAATATCTTCTTAGCCAGTGACCCAGCCAATTTCTCTTCATTTTCCTGATCAGTCTGAGCATCATTCTTTCTTCACCCACTCTCATTTCTTATTCTGTCTATTTCACGTTTTCCATTCTTCTTCATATCCGCATTTCAAATGCTTCCAGTCGTTTCTCTTCACTTCGTCGTAATGTCCATGTTTCAGCCCCATAAAATGCCACACTCCACACAAAGCATATCACTAGTCTTTTCTTTAGTTCTTTTTTCAGATGTTCGCAGAAGATGCTCCTTTTTCTAATAAAAACTTCCTTTGCTATTGTTATCCTCCTGGCAGTAGCTTATTATTATTATTATTATTATTATTATTATTATTATTATTATTATTTATTTAGTATTATTATTTAATATTATTATTAGTTTATTATTATTATTATTATTATTATTATTATTATTATTATTATTATTATTATTATTACTGAAATCCTTAGAACTGCTACGGCGAGCGGCTCACAGAAGCGATGCTTCACGTATTATATGACGAGCCCGATGGTCTTGATACGAGGAGTTTATTCTAGAAGCTTATCCATTCTCCTATATTCATGAAAATCGAGACTGCTGTATTGTTTTCCTTCGCCTGGAATCCGATTTAATTTCAATAAATAAAGACGAGAGAACCTCGTAGCCTCGACTCCAATGTACCAAATATTTTAAAACCATGCGAAAGACGTGGGAAATCCCCGATGGAAATGTTAAACAAAAGTTAAAATCGCAACTCCGTAATCGCATTAGGGCCCCAGCACTATCGACACTCGCAGGCATAAATCAATATAATCCACTGGCACTGGATTAAACACACTCATTGACTCCGCGTTTATATTCAATTCGGTTGGGGAATTCTCACTGGCCTGGGTTCAGTCCGGTGCGGCAGGAATTTGGGCGTGTCCTTGTTTTCCCCCGAGTCATCTGGTTATTTGCCTCGCTATTTAACTCCATTATTTCATAATTGCAAATACTAGCATGCACAAAACAGAACTATATGTATTATTATTATTATTATTATTATTATTATTATTATTATTATTATTATTATTATTATTATTATTATTATTATTATTATTATACTTCCGTAATATCATTTTCACGGAAAACCTCTACACTAAAATATAACTATCATCTAAAAAAATATATTATTTAACAGAAAAGATTGTATTAGAGACCTCGGTGTATTAATTGACAATAAATTATATTTTCACAACACATTGATTATATTTATAACCAAGCAATAAGAATGTTAGGAATAATACGATCAATTACTTATTCTTTTTCAAAACCTGACTCCCTTTTAATCATATACAGGGACATCATTTTATTTTTACTTCAATTTTTATTGTACCTGAGTTTTTGAATGTACTTCACTCCCACCCCTTCTACTAAGGAAGTTCCAACTCCACACAGAACCAAGACCGCAGATAGTAAGCAGTACTGAGTTACTGAGTATAGTACGTTCCAGAAATATGTTCGCGTTTTCCAGTGACGAAAGAGCTTTCAATATTGAATTATATTTTCGCACAGGTACTGTCCGTTTGCCTACGTCGCATCCCGATTTCCCCCACCTGCTTCTGCTCGCCCCTCTGTAAAAGCTGGGCTGTCTTAGTTATTTTCTGAAAACATTAATTTCTCTTAGGAATTGGATTTTTACGTAATATTATACAGCTGTTTAATTTAACTTAAATAAAAGGGCCTCGTTAAGTAATTAACTGTCACGTGATTTCCTCCCTTTCTACAATCCTGCGGCATAACCACTTGGACGGACAGTACATAGCATGTCTGAGTAATTTTATATTTTCGGGTCGGGCAGAAGTGAAGATTGAATTCACAGTACGTAGAGTAGGTACAGAATTATTTCAACATGAGTTACTAGTACGAAGGACGAAACTGGCAATTGGAATTAGATGCAATAGTCTATAGTGCGATAATATGCACAAAAGAACTGAAGCCTGTATCGAAATGAACGGCCACCATTTTCAAAATTGTGTTTAAATATCCATATTATGATTATTTTTCAATTTAACTTCTTTCTCTATATTGTACGCTAATGTGCTGTAGACAGTATAATATATACTGCATAATGAATACGTTCGCATGGATAACTCACTTCGTGAGTAAAAACACTTATTCTTAATACAGTACTGTACTTTGATTAAAGAAAACCCTAATGAAAATTATCAAACTCAAAATCGCGATATTTCCTAGTTTACGTAAATGGATGAATTACTTTTCTTCCATCCTATACCTAGTAGAGTGATTTGTGTTTTACGCCAGTATCATCGAACTCCAGTCTTGGAGGGGGGAGCAAGCGGTGTTTTCGGTTCTCTAAAGGTATAGACAGGTTGATATTAAAAATGTTAGTAAAAATAAAATGATGTCCCTGTACTATACATTAGTGAGATCGAAACATGAATATGCATCTGTAGTTTGGAACTCTATTGCAACTACTGATTCGGCAAAACTGAAAAAATATTCAAAGGAAATTGAGGCAGTAGCCGGAAAAAGGGCCCATAAGCAAAAGTTATGTTTTGAGAAAACAAAGATTGAAAAATTTATTTTTATGTAATTGCTATTTGAATGAACTTTTATCAAAATAACAATTTGCATACTGTTACAATAATATTTGTCTACAAGTTTTTGTTAAATAATGCATTCCGACTTTAATAGTGTTACAAATATACATATTTTATTGAAACATTTTATAAGTCCTATTTCCAGAGAAGAAGCTTATTTTATCAAAATACCTTCAGTATGATATTTCAGCACACATTAAACATCAGCATTGAACAGCGCACATTACAGAGATTTACAAGTTCATAATCATTTTAGTAAAATTATATTTCTTACATATATCTCATAGTTATGTCATAAATTCTACCGAATACGTGAAAATGACGATACAGAATACAGACTACAGATTATTTGGTATTAATCTAGAATGGATTAACACTCACTTCAGAGTGCAGTTTAAACTTTAGTGCACACCCTGGATGGACTCACACTCAATTTGAGGATCATCTTCACTGATGTTTGCTGAATTCCACAACTACGCAAGGGTGCATGGGTTTATTCATTTAGCTATCCTGCCCTCTGTTTACAAGATATTGGAACGAAACGTTGTAAGCAAGTAGATTTTAAAACGGAGAATCGAATTAAACATTCTCCCGAAAAGGGCCTATAGACCTATGGGCCCATTTTCCGGCTACCGCCTCAATTTATATCATTATGTTCTTACAGATTTCTCCCTAATAACTCAGGGTATAATTGAAGGGTTCAGAGCCATAGTGGGCCAAGCGCCATTTATAAAAAATGGAGAAAGCAAAGGTTAGTGTTATGTAAATACCATAATTTAATGAAGATTGACGTATAATTTAATTTTAATGTGCATACTCTATCTAACTTGCTACCTATAATGTTTCGTTAAATTACGGTAATCACTTAATTTTAACTCTTGTTTTCTCCGTTTTTAATAAATGACGCTTGGCCCAGTATGGCTCTGAACCATTCAATTATGAGCAAAAATGCGAGTACTTTAAATGTCGAAGCTTGTATGCTAGATGTCATGATCTCGATTACTTATTCTTATCCTAAAGTCCTTAAAGGTAACATTAATTGTCAATCTTTCTTAAACAGTGTCAGCCTTCGTATTCCTATGAAGGACATGAGACATCACAAACTCTTATATCAGAAATTCTAAATCTTTCTCTCCGGTTTCCAGATGTATTAAAAATGCTAACTTACATGTAGGCGATTTCGATCCATTCAATGTATAGAAGTACTGAACATGACAATGTCTTTGCTAATATTATCTATTTCCATAATCTTTCTACACAAATTGGTAACACACTCTGTAAGAATTAACATATAATAGTACTATTAGTAGTATTATTTTTTGTAAATTAATTATTGTAATCTGCGTTCTTCATTTTGTTGTTATTATCTCAATTATTTAGTTAATTTGTACCATAGTTGTTCATTTTATTGTATTAATTGTAGTACTTTGCTGGACATTTATTGGTCAATGGCTGTTGTCCAGCACATATAAATAAATAAATAAATAAATAAATAAATAAATAAAAAGTAAATAAATAAATAAATAAATAAATAAATAAATAAATAAATAAATAAATATCATTACGGTATTGCGTTTACTAGCTTATTAGACCCCCTCGCATGTAAGATCCTACCTCTAATTTAAGACCAAAATGTAAAATATATGAGTATACAGTGAAACCTGTCTAAAGCGGCCACCTGAAGTTGCCTTGTAAAATGGCCGTTTTATCAGGTGGCCGCTTGATTAAGGTTGCGGTTTTTATGAATCAGCATGAAAATACTGAATTTCATTGACTTTTTAGTATTGTGCGCACACAACAATCGTGCATTTTAATGTCAGTCTCTTCCATTCTTGCAACTAGCCTTTTCAAAACTCGCTTGCGGTACCTCAGTTTAAATGACTGGATAATACCTTGATCAAGGAGCTGGAGGTGTGATGTCGTATTTGGGGGAAGAAACACCAATTTCACGTATCACATTACGAATTTGTCATTTAATCTTCGAATTGAAATCGTATAGCAAATTCTCAAACAATGATGATGTCATCCAAGCTTTATTATTGGTAGTCCACTTCACCCCCAATAAGGCCATGTCAACATTTCTCAAACATCCCGGTTTCAATGATTTCCCTATAATTAAGAGTGGTTCTTTTTTTCCTGCAGCAATACAACAAAATAGCAGGTTTATTCTGCCTTATGCCAGCTTTCCCCCTTTACACTCTTTTTTCTTAAAACTTAACGTTTTGTTAGGGAGGGCCCTGAAAAAAAAAAAAAAACCTGTTTCGTCAACATTGTAAATGTGTCTGAGTTCATATTCCGCAAGAATTGAAGGCAGTCTATTCTTTTCATTCTTCAATAACATTGGTTGCAATGTCACCTCCTTCACCAGACACAGAACGAAATGCAATGTTATGCCGTTTTCTAAAGCACTGTAACCACTATTACTAGGAACGAAATTGCTTACATTGAGTTCTTTGGCAATTTCAAGAGCTTTATCTTGAATCATAGGCCCACTTACTGGCAATTTCTTCGTCCTCGCACACTTGAACCATTTGTGAACAAAATCATTCACATTACTAAACACAGATTCTCTCTTCCTTTTTTGGCCACCACGCTTATTTTCCTCCCACTCTTTTAATATTTCATATTTATTCTTAATTATACTGTTTGTGTCCTTCCACATTTGACTATTTCTGCAATTTTTCTCGCAGATGTTCCCTTCTCACTTTCTTCAACCATTTTTCGTCTCACCTCTAAACTTAACACCACTCTATATTTATTGTTAGACATGATTTCTCTCTCAAACTAACTTCACAGTTCCTCTGAATCAACTGAATGAAAAGAAAAAACATTCGTAAAAGCTGGTCCAAATAGAGAAAGATAGAAAGAGGAGAAAAAAAATTCGAATGGTTAACTACTGACTTAAACATACTATGACATTTTCGATAGACAAAGTCCGTGTTTCACTCCTTTAAAAACGAGTAAGAATTTATAGCTGTGCAGGGTCTGAGTGAAAAGTGACAAGAGTCATAAAACAGTAACCAACTAACCCCAAGATGTGAAGGGTGTACTGTTGTACACTTAGCTATTGTGCCCTGTCCCCTAACCATCGAAAAAACAGGTCAGACAGTATCCGTGAATATATTTTTTGTTGGACAGTGACTGTTATAGTCAGGTTCCAACCCAAAAA
This sequence comes from Periplaneta americana, assembly GCF_040183065.1. Lineage (NCBI taxonomy): Eukaryota > Metazoa > Arthropoda > Insecta > Blattodea > Blattidae > Periplaneta > Periplaneta americana. The sequence goes on from NC_091117.1 coordinate 37,229,725, forward strand.
GACCCCGGCCGCTGGCCGGGGCATGAGGTGGCCGCTAAATAAAGAGAGAATTTGTATTGATCTTATGGAAAATCCAATTGGTTCCAGAGAAAATTGGTCTTTTGACCAGGTGGCCGTTTAAATGAAGTGACCGCAAAGGCAGGTTTCACTGTATCCATATATTAGACCCCTCCAAATACAAAGCCCTAGGTTCTAAATTCCTGACTAAAATTTTTCCTCAGTAGTGTAGGTACATTATCAATCACAAATGCTCGTGAAAGATTGCAAGGTTAAACCTGCTTCTGAAACTATCCTCTGTTCCGTTGCCTGTTACTTCTCCAATAAAATTGTCTCCGTATTGACAAAAAGGAATATTTCTCTTTGTTCATCCCCGTACTACATGTTGTACTCTCTGTCCCGTTTTTCGTTTCATAATATTAACCGCTAAGACGTAAGTGAATTACAAAATGGCATGAAATATTATGAACACTGTTACATTTTCCTTATTCAAGAGTAGGCCTACTTGAAATGAAAGCCACAAAGTTCTGAAAACGGTGCCGGAGCGCTGATCAGTAGGAAATGAACGGGAACGTGCTCAGGAGTGAAAAATTTTCCACGAATCCAGAAGCCAAAGATTCATCCATTCGTGCGGAGACCAAATGCGTCTAATGGAGCGAAGGAAAATGTGATCTGTGCAACAATGAGCCGGCATCAGACGCAGCGAAAGGTCATTTCGCTGAAAGAATAAATGATGTCATTATATGTTTCACGCAGTCGCTAATATAAGTGCTATTTTAGTTGTGTCAAATGAATTGGCGTCACCAATTCCTTATAAATCCTATCATTATTTTTCGTCTGCTTTCCTTACGACTGGGTAGGGAAATTCTGGCCCGCGAGGCCACATACGTCATAACGTCACGTGTCTTCTTTCTCCCTCCACCACGACCTAGTGGTGGACAATCAACACAATTAGACGCAGTGGCGGAATTTCAGTAATATTATGCACCAATGCAGTATGACGGAATGAAAAACAAGAAACATAACGAAGAATTGGATGTGAATTATTTTGTAGAATACAAAGATAAGGATATACGCATAATATATTGCGTAATATGTAATAAACGTCTGTCCTCCCTTAAATTGTAAAGCGCGAAGGTATTTTACTAAAAAAATAAGATTTTGCATCATTGAAAGGTAAATTTATTATTGTATTATTATTACTATCATTATTAACTTATTTGAGTAGCTTAATATCAAAGACGGACATCTGACCTCAATCGAAATTTAGGGAGCTGTGGTTTTTTTATACAATTTTTCATGCTCTTTCCAGTTATAGTGAAACCATATGCAAACTCTAACACTACATTTATAAAATAAATTGTGTTAAATATTACAAAGAACACTGTGAATTAAAAAAATTGCCTCTAGATCAAAACTATGGAGATGACAGATGTCCGTCTTTGATATTAAGCTACTCATTTTTCATTATTAATGTAGTTATTTACGATGATTACTAGTAAATAATATTACCATTGATTATTATAACGCAGTAAACGTCATAAATACGTACATTTAATAGGCAGTTATATCTTCATCGTCTTTGCTGTCGAAACAATAGGCTCCTGGTGTAAAGAAGCAAAATACCTGGTTTCCGAAATTGGTAGAAGTTTGGTGACTGTTACTGGAGACCCTCATTGTACCAATTACCTACAGCAACGAATAGGAATATCCTTCAAGTGGAAACGCAGCCAGAATTTTAGGAACCTTTCCAGACTCCAATTCTCTGGATGAAATTTTCTTTATTTGAATATCTGACGGGTCTTTATTTGTTTATTATTATTATCTTTATCCAGAATTAAATTTTGTACTGTGAAAAAAACAGTTGACCAATTTCAGTGTACTTTTGGATATTTATTAATTATGCTTTGGCATATATAGGCTACACGCAATGTTTCATATAGATATTTTTGATGTTTCCAAATTATTCTGTATTTTGTTGATTCTGTGTTATACAGTATGTAATTAAAATATATAAATCACCTAGAAGCTCCGAGCAATCAGTAACAGTGTAGCTATATATGAGTATAGAGTGGCATACACAGTAATTCAGGTCTGCTGTTCAGTGAACATGCCAAAACAAAACAAAACAAAGCTAGGCACTTGGATATCAATGCTGTAATAGACGAATTTGATAGCGAGCACTTCATTAGGAAAGGAGAAAATGTACAGTATTTTATCAGGAAGAAAGAGAAAGTTTTCATTTGAAACATTTAAAATGTTTACAGTCTTGAAGCTAGTAGTCAATGGTATTCTACTGTGATTTATTTTATTATTGTAATTTCCACCATTTTTTATTTATTTATGTAATTATATATATATATATATATATATATATATATATATATATATATATATAACTTACGTGAACATTGTAACTGGACATAGCACTTGTACGTATATATTACGTACAAGTATATATATATATATATATTACGTACAAGTATATATTACGTACAAGTATGTATCTTATATATATATATATATTACGTACAAGTGCTATGTCCAGTTACAATGTTCACGTGTACAACAAGTAAGCCAATTCACAATTAATTTCTACAATCTGATATTAGGGAAGGTAATACTGTACAATAAGGAGACAAAAATACCTACAAACATTTCTAAATGAACAAAATTTGAAACATAAGGGTCCAAATATATTTTACGTATTTCAATATTAACTCATTTTCAATTGTGAATATTCAAATTTCCATAAATTATAGGCTTATTATTTACTTCTAAACTCATTTTCACTTCGATGAAATATACCCATTTATTTTAAAAAGTTAAATTTAATAGCCTATTCAAATCTCTGTAAATACTCGTAGGAGGAAAAAATGAACATTGGTTTGTGATTGGACACTGTGTCTACTGTCACATGTCATACTGTGACACGATATATGACAATAGGCCAGCCGTGGCGAAAATGTGATCATGCGCCGAGCCACTGTGTAACCTGCAACGTGCATAGCACCTATGGAGGGAGGCGGACACCCGAAGGGAAAGTGAAGCAACTGTCTGACTTATTAACGGATTTTCATTTTCCTTACGTCAAGCACTTAAATATAATTTTATACAGTATAGGGTTATAAACTAATGTTTAGTGTGTGTAACGAAGAAAGAAATGAATAAGAAAACATAGGACACATTATCACAACCTAAAATTAATTGTCTTTAGAATGTCTCTGCGACAGATTTTCAAAATCAGAATTATGTCACTTACTGCCAGTCGCAGTTGATCACGAATGTATTTGTCTGTTAGTCGTGATCTAAATTTGGTTTTAACTATTTTCATTGTTCAAAATAATTTTTTAGAAACGTAAGTTGCAGCGAATATGGTTTCAACAGAGCAAGCAAAAGAACGAAGCTTGGGATAATAATAATAATAATAATAATAATAATAATAATAATATAATAATAATAATAATAACAATAATAAAAACACTTAACCTTTTAATGCTTCATGATTGACACGTAGCATAATGCCGTTTTATGTTATACAACTGTTTTCCTCGTAATACTTGTGAACAGATCATACATTTAATATTCGCATCATATTGGCAGCAAAAAAAATGCGTCCTCCCATCCTACTTGGAACTCTCGTTTTTGTACTTGTACTGTACATGGTTTCGAGAGAGACACTGCAACGATACGCCGCTCGCAGGTCAGAGACAAATACAAATGGAACGGAGTTTGACTCCAGTGAGTGAAAGGTGGGGGTTGGGGGAGGTAGGAAGCAAGAGAAATGCATAGCTATCATTGCGAGCCACAATGTGCTCGCGAGTCACATTTTCGCCACGGCTGGAGTAGGCCAACAAAGGGGAACACAGTAAGTAAAACTTAAAAATGAGAGAAATTCAATCCGGCATCGGAGCTTAGTGTGGCTTAGTAGATAAAGCGTAAAACTGGAAACCAGGGTTCGAGTCCCAGTGCCGGAGAGAATTTTTCTCCGTTCTACCGATTATTCATTATATGGAAACGCAGAATTACTGCACTGAAACTCCATATGTAGGCCTACTTCGGTACATCATTGTAATAATAATTTTAGGGTTTGCTATTATCCGCGGTAGAAACATTTCCCCCACGGATACGTAGGGATTACTACTACTTTCTTATTTTTCCACAGAACTGTGCTCCACAAAGAACCCACTGTCTTTGAGTACACACATCTTAATCTGAACCTTCTAGTCGTGTATAATGAAAAATAAATGGATATACAGTCCTACAATAGCGAGGTTGTTACACTGTTGTTCTCCACAACATTATTGTCGCTACCTGCTGAGAATTCAATGAGGAGAAAACGAATGGCGGGGGAAGAGGAGGGTCGATATAACAAGTTTTTAAACAAACTGCTAAAGCTAGGGAGTAAGTCTATACTACAAGCAGCATGGAGAAGGAGTGTTTCTTCTCCCCCCACCCGAAAGAGTTGGAGGACATTTATCACAGCAACGGAGAGGCCCATGTTTCGCGCGGGTAGGAAATGGCTTGTAAACCATGAATGACACTATTCTTCATTATTCCACGACTCAGCAACGGCGAAGAGAAAACTTTTCTTATAAATTATATTTGCAAGCAGAAGTCGAGATGGGGAACGGGCTGAGAAACGCGTTTTCTGATCCCGAAAGAAATATTCGGGACATTAAATCACGTAACGCAGTGAAGGGGGAAAAAATTCAGGCAACAATTTCACTTCTATCTTTTCCCTTTTTGATCATAGTACTCTTTAACCGGGAATTAATTTTTCAGTAATAGTTTTTTAATCCATTAAGTAGGTAATATAATTACGACCTTAATTTCCTTTCTTAATTTACGTCCTTCCGATAACGACAGCCCTTCCTAAGCAGAGCATTCATTATTCACAAAGAATGTCAAACGAGCCGACATCGGCAGTCTCAGTATTCTTGGCCTCTTCCCCCCCCCCCCCAAGCCGCGGCCCCTTCCACACGGACTGGTTCAATCATCCGCCAAATGCCTGCGAGTCTTACACATCACAGAGCCAGAGATTAAGTAGTACCTACAACTTTTAATCGTCTTAAAATATCAAGAAGAGCCACTGTGATTAAGGCCTTTCTAATTCTTCAACATGCCTGTTAATTAATTATTTCTTTATTTCTGTATCAAGAACTCGAAGTTCAAAGCGTAGCGCATCTGCAGAAGAAAACCATGGATGATGACGACGGTGGTGATGATGATGATGATGACTATGATTATGACGACGACAACGATGATGATGACGACGACAGTGGTGATAGTAATGATGGTAGTAGTCAAGACGATTTTTTTGGTTGGTTATTAAACGACGCTGTATCAATTATTAGGTTATTTAATGTCGATGGTATTGAAGGTTCTGTGATGGTTATTTAGCGAGATGAGACCATGGGTATGGATGGTGGTGATAAGTGTCAGTGGAGTGGAGATGGCGCTAATGATAATAATAATAATAATAATAATATTATTATTATTATTATTATTATTGTAAATTAATTGTATTCAAAATTTAATTCTATTTATTCTGTATTATTACTGTATCACTTGTGCTGGGCTATCATTGACCCATGGCTGTTGATCAGCACGTTAATATTACAATAAATAAATAATAATTAAAAAATAAATAATAAGTTAATTAAACAAATAAATACAGGGTGATTCAGACCACACGTAACAGTCATTTATTTCGGAAACTAATGCATTAACATTTTCGAGAAAAAATATTTATCACTAAACCACATGTGAACTTTCACTTGAGCTTAATTTCATCAATCAGCTATAACAGAAAGTAAGGTCAGTGGCGTATCACTTTAAAATGTCAAATGGGAGTATGGGTCAAATAAGGTACCATTTGATAGGGCTCTTCAAAATAAACAACTGTCATAGGAAACGTTTTTACCAATGCTTACTCTTTCAATGAGAAAACGTACAAAAGATAATGCCATCAATATTGAGAAATATTAAAAGACGAAAATGTAAATAAGACAATTAATGTTGACATTTTACTGAAAGACTGGACAATTCCATTAATTTTTATAAAATATGTTGAAACTGTCTGCCGTTCTGAGCAGCACACACCCGTACTATTCTTCTAACACTGTCAGTGACTCGTAACACTTCGGCGTGGTCAAATGACTGGCAGATCTAGCTGAATGGTTAGAATATCTACACTGGAAGGCAAGAAACAAATTAGTTCTTACATTTCTGATTAAGATAAATTAAAGATTGAGCTAAAGTTTGTTGATCTTACTAAGAAAAAAGGGCCATACAAAATTTCATGAAATTATCTGAAAAATTGTGGAAGATATGATTTAAACAGTTTTAAAAATTGCAGTCTGATAGGCCTATTGTCTTTTGCATGGAAGTACATTTTAGTGCAAAACTTGGACAATTTTATTTATTTATTTATTTATTTATTTACTTATTTATTTATTTTACAAATTAAAGATAAAATTCCATATTAAATTACTATTACAAGAAAAATGAAAAATATTTTATAGATATTTTAAAATTTCTTTTACAGGTTGAAGATAAAAGTTCATATCAAATTACCATTATAAGAAAAATGAATATTATCTTTTTACCCTCGAAGGTGTAAGTTTGAGGAAATGAGCAATACACAGATTGCTGGTTAGTATTGTGTTTGGATGGGGGCATTTTACTCCACAATGCATAACTTGGTAAATTTTATAGGTACCGATGTCTTAAAATTTCTTTCACAGATTCTTTTTTACTAATGGCGGGTACTTCACTACTCGTCATTTACCCATATGAAGCCAGTTACGTAGACCAATTTACCAATAGAGTCATTGCCCAGGGTGCGCCATAGGAGGCTGGTCTACGCTACACCCGAGAGGAGAGGAGAGGAGAGGAGAGAGGAGAGAGGAGAGAGGAGAGAAGAGGAGAGAGGAGAGAAGAGGAGAGAGGAGAAAAGAGAGAAGAGGAGAGAGGAGAGGAGAGGAGAGGAGAGGAGAGGAGAGGAGAGGAGAGGAGAGGAGAGGAGAGGAGAGGAGAGGAGAGGAGAGGAGAGATTTGTTGGGATGCCACAAGGGAACTACAGCTCCCGGAAAACCCCTATGTTACCTGGACCACGAGCTTGCCCAACACAAGTTATAAACCGGGGGACACTGAGGATCGAATACGGGTCCACAGGATTATAAGTCCAGCCCTTAGCCACTGGACCATCTGACGGCTTTTTCAGAATACAAAGCTATGAATTCATATTAAATCAATATGAGAAAAATAAAAAATAATTATTTTGACCCTAGAAATGAAACGTAACTGTCTTTTACTAAATTTGCTAACACTGATTCATTCGTGCGGATTTTGGAAGGTATTCCATTGTATATTAGTGAAATAAGACATAATATGAGAAACCGTCAACTGTGACGCCTGGGCCAGGAACTAGAAGCGATCTGTGCAGTTTGCTTTACGTAACGTCTCCTAGCAACAAAGACGGTGGTTACTTCACTCAACTTCCTGAAGGCAAACACGGAACGCAGACACATGAAAGGTGCTCTCACACCCGCAGACAGCGTTCTCAAGAGAAATGAAAGCCTTTGCTGCGGCTTTGTTCTCCATAGTCCGACTTCAATCTCCCCCGGGTGTCTGAATTCTCATGAAATGCTTCTCCATTATTTTTAACCTTCGGTTAAGACAGTAAAGCTGTCATACAGACAGCTCGGAAATTCTCTGCCTTACAGTTTCTGGAACTCAACTTCAGAACAGGTCTATGACATATGCTCCACATTCTTTTTAATTATATTACGTATATTGTCCGATCCTAGCGCGAACAATTTATGAAGGGACTCACGCCCACATGCCTCAGCAGAGATGCACGGGGGAGGTATCGTTTGGTTAGCACGATGATCCCTCCAGCCGTTATAGATGGTTTTCGAAACCAGACTTCGCTACCTAGCGTGGCCTACCAAATTCATCACGATGCTGGGTGGACACCGGTCCCATACGCTTCTTCGCCACGAGGACACAAACCAGTGTGCATTCCGCAATGCTATTATATTATATTATATTATATTGACTCTCCATCCTTTAAATTTGCTCCAAAAATAATTATCAAAATTTGTCTATATAAATCTTTTGATTATCAAACGAAATTAATTTTTCAGGAATATGGTGTATCAAATCTGGAACAAATTTATAAACAAACATTGCTGACTTACGTCCATAAAAATCACAATAAATTTAAATTTGATCCTCGTGCCATACAACTGCTGGATTAAAACACAGCAGAAATTTTGGACCCAGAATATATAATGCATTAATTAGAGCTTACCCTGAGCTAAGTACACTGAACACACACAGATGTAAGAGACAAATTAGATTAATTATTTAACTGTTTTGTCTTTCCTTAAGCTATACGAGTTTAAAATTGTAATCTAATACTCGCGTACTTTGTATTTTCTATATTTGTATATGTCATTACATGGTCTGTATTTTACTATATATTAGTATTATAGTGCTGAATTAACACTATTCAATTATATATAGGCCTAAGTAGATTATATAATATAATATAATATAATATAATATAATATAATATAATATAGTGTAGTGTAGTGCAGTGTAATGTATTATATTATATTATATTATATTATATTATATTATATTATATTATATTATATTATATTATATTATATATTATTACTTCTGATTGAAGGTTCTGGCTGATATGTACACCTATTATCAGGCAGTACATCTCACTTGACATGTGTCAGAGAAGAACATTGTTTGTATGCATCTGAAGTCTGCAGTGGCGTAGCATGAAATTTTGAGCAGGGGAAGCTAACTCAAGTTGTCTTTCATGTACATATGAGAAAACGTATTACAAAATATAGTCTTAAAATAAATAGTAGTCAATGTCAAGTCAGCAGTCGAAGATTGGTTGAGACTTCGTAAGTAACACCAATAAGGCATGACCTCAAATGATACGTAGTAAAATATGATTTCACGGTTTACACGTCCTATCTCTAACAAATAGACACGGTCATTTGTTTTTTAAATCGCACTTTTGTTCGTAAGTCAGTCTTGATAATAGAATTGTCCTAAAAAATTCAAGTAAATTGGTGTCAGGAACTGTTATTTCACTCATTATTTATTATATCAGCCACAATGCACACTAGCACTTCAACTGAATAAATCCTCACGAAAGGGATAACTCGGAAACTTTCAATGTAAAAGCTAGCTTCTTCCGTGCCTTGCTACCAGGGAAGTTTAGTAGAAAGGCATGGAAAATCTGCGGGGTGGGTTACACAGAAGAATGAGTGAAAGAAACCAGTCTGCTTGGAAGCTGGTGTGTGCAGGCTTCTTGTTTACTGCTGCATCACAAATCATCCTGAGCTGCCGCGTCACAATATTTAACGCATAAATATAAACTCTATTAAAATTAATAAATAATTTTGTTCATAAACTGCAGGTTTATTATGAAATTATTATTAACTGGGGAAGCTGAGCTTTTTAGCTTACATTCACGCTACGCCACTGGAAGTCTGATTAGTGGAATATGTAGGTAATCGGCGATGTATCCATTGGAGGGGGAAAGGAACTGGCCACCCTACCCATTAACTCCTGGCCTAGTTGCCTCATGAGGTTCAAACCTGTCTTCGGACAGATGACTAAACAACAACATTATATTATATTATATTATATTATATTATATTATATTATATTATATATGCCTATTATATTATATTATATTATATTATATTATATTATATTATATTATATTATATTATATTATATTATATTAGCCTATATTATATTATATTAGCCTATATTATATTATATTATATTATACAGGGTGTTTCAAAAATACGAGGCATAATTTCAGCTATGTATTTCCCACATGTAGACAATCAAAATAGTTCATTACAACATGTGTCCGGAAATGCTTCATTTCCGAGTTATGGCCTTCACAACATTGAAATTCACCGGAACGTTTTTCTTTCCGCAGGTCGTTGTCATTACAGAAGATGTTCTAAATGTCCACCTCCTGCTTGAATACAGACCTCACATCGATGTCTCATTGACCTGCGAACACGATCCCAAACTCCAGGAGTATTGCATGTCCTCAGAACATGCCACAATTCGATTCCGAAGGGATTCCAAATCAGGCACCGGAGACGAATAAACCAATGATTTTAAATGGCCCCACAAGTAGAAATCAAGAGGGTTCAGATCAGGTGAACGTGGAGGCCAAGCAATTGGGCCACCTCTACCTATCCATCGATCAGGAAACCTTCGATCCAAGTACCGGCGAGCCGTACGACTGAAGTGTGCAGGAGGGCCATCATGCAAGAAGTGAATATGTTGACGATTGATCAGTGGAGTGAGTGTCTTCTAAAACATGAGGTATGGTGTTTTCCAGGAAGTTTGTGTACGCCTGCCCCGTAAGTCTGTTTACAAGTACATGGGGTCCAACTAATCGATCATCAATGATACCGGCCCACATGTTGAGGGAGAACTGCACCTGGTGATGAGATGGAACAGTTGCACGTGGGTTTTCATACGCCCATACATGCTGATTGTGGAAATTTGTTATGCCATCTCGTGTGAACTGTGCTTCATCTGTAAATAATACTAAGGCAGGAAAGTTCGGATTTACACTACACTGCTGCAAGAACTACTGACAGAACCTAACTCGTGCAGGGTAATCTGCTGGTGACAGGGCCTGTACACGTTGCAAATGATAAGGATACAATTGATAGTCTACTCTTTCAACAGTCTCCAGACAGTCGTATGAGGAACATTGACTTGCAACGCTACCCTTCGTGTGCTGATAGAAGGAATCATGTTCACAGCCTCCAGAATCTCCTCCTGTACTTCTGGAGTTGTAGATCTTGGTCGTCCCCTTCCCAAACCAGGAGAGTTAAATTTTCCATACTCGCACAGACGGTAATGGAGACGTAGAAATGTCTTCCGATCTGGACATTGTCGCTGTGGGTACCTCTCCTGGTACAAACGACGAGCCAGCGCAGCATTGCCGTCCGCCTTACCGTACATGAAGTGTATCTCTGCCAGCTCTTGATTTGAATACATGTCGCACAGTCTAACGCCTACACAACACGGAATGTAACCTTCGCCTCGGAATGAACTGTCAGAGTGCCCTCTTAATGTCTCCTTTGATGGCAACGACCTGCGGAAAGAAAAACGTTCCGGTGAATTTCAATGTTGTGAAGGCCATAACTCGGAAAAAAAAAACATTTCCGGACACATGTTGTAATGAACTATTTTGATTGTCTACATGTGGGAAATACATACCTGAAATTATGCCCCGTATTTTTTAAACACCCAGTATTATATTATATTATATTATATTATATTATATTATATTATATTATATTATATTATATTATATTATATTACATATTGTACAGTGTTACAATTTGCTACATTTCGTTTGATATGTTACATGTTGCATCTTCCTTATTTTTTGAATTAATTATTTAAAGAAGCTGTTTGCAATTTAACGGTTATCCATCCCTAGTAGGACTCAAACCATAGCAGATGCGTATTCTTGGAGTATTGGGGTAGCGCGCTACATTTAAATTACATCTTTTACTTCCTTTTTATATTAGAATCAACTACAGTCAAACTTGCGTGAGTCGAACTTCTGCAACTCGACTTTTCGATACCTCGAAGTAATTTTAATTTTATGGCGGATTCATATATAATTTACATGTAATATTTTTCCTGTATCTCGAAGTTCTATTACTCGATTACTTCAATATCTCGATAAATATTTATTTTCCAAGTATGAAATGCACATTCTTGAACCCAATTTTAAGGTGTAAGTAAAATTGAATGAATGTGATAAAATACTGTTAGTTTAAAAAGCATTGTACATTAGTACTTCTCTTCAAAGTGTCCTTCTCCAGGAATCTACCCATTCGTACTAATCCTACCCCTGACAATCACTGCAGGGAAGTATCTCTACCGTAACGGTATAGTATAATTATTCTCAAACTTTGTTATGAATTGATAAAACCGTCGTCTTAAAAAGAAAAGAAAGTCTATTGACAACCTCAACTTTTCTTTGTTGAAAGTTAAGCAGTTACTTGTCATCAATAATAATAATAATAATTTACATTACTGAAAATTGTTTCATATTTTCCATTTCTCGAATTTTCGACAAATCGAAACGTTTCGGAAGCACTTTGAGATATCGAAGTTCGACTGTAGTTACTTTTTAGGTATTAGAGATTAAATCTTATTATAACACAGTCTAGTATATACAGTCAGGAAGCTTGTGTTGTGAGGGTGCTAGGAACAATAGACTGTGCCGGTACTATTTCGCATTGTCTGTAATGAGGCGATATTAGCGATCCTAGTGGTTAGCAACTATCTATGGATGCATATTTACTACATATTGAGCTTCGTGACTGAATATACTAGACTGTGAGTATAGTTTATTTTAAACTGCACGAGGATCAAATTAACAGCTCCTAGATTCAAGAAATATCACCTAAACATACAGAAAAAAAATCGATGTCCCTAAATCTTTTTAACGAATCTACTGGTCACTATCTTATCTTATTTTCTAGATTTCTTTCTCTGTGGCTTAAGACAGTTCTGCCAGCTACAGTATATTTCAGTACTGTTCCTTAACACAATTAAATATGTATTGAACGAATGTTCATCTTTAATTGCTTAGGTTGTAGCACAAGATGTGAATATATGTAGTAATTATTTTAGAAACCATGCAGTGCTGAAATTAGAAGCTCTTTGGTAAGAACCTGATAAATGAATGATAATTACACATTCTGATTTTACGTTTATTGAACGTTTCTAATCTTGGAAACGTGAACTGTAATGCATCCCCACAGAACAACCATAATTTATGCGTCGAATGTGTGAGTTACCTTTAATTATGGACTTTTACGGGGAAATATAAGAACAATTTGATTAATTAATGGGTTCATCTATCTACGGTTCTGCTTTATTGCATGATGTAACAGTGGTCAGCGATATTACAAGTCTAAAAAAACGCGGTAGGTATTAAATTCTAGTACAAACAATGATTTGTGGTGTTATTAATTAAAATAAACGCGTCAACAACCTCTACAGCTTCAAAGGTAATAACGCGTTTTAAACTTACTAACACCTGATACCATGGTGTTGAAATAATCCACATGATTATACGTGTTCTATCATGTACACGACGCAACGCGCGTTCTGCGCAGAATCCAAGGACAAAAATCAATTCCATGAACAGGGAGGTCTAGTAATTGCAAAATTCTCCGAGAGGGGTTACAGTAGCAACAGTTCTGTGCTGCCATCTAGCGAAGCATACGTGAACTTTGTCAGCACTCTTAAATCTTGACGTTTATTTTGCCGCTCGTGACACCAAGGTAAATTCTACAAAGAAAACATGAGCAATTTCTTCCATAACAAGCCAGAATGAGACTACAATCTGTTGAGGATTTATGTGAAAAGAAAATGTAATCACCCATTTTAATGACTGCAACAGATGTAACGAATTGAGAAAGGAGTAAAAGATGGTCATATTTTTATTATTGAAACTGCTGTCATCATTTTATGACAACTTGTAAACAAACACTAAGACTTAAAAGAAAACAAAATTACCTGTTTATTGCTTCCAAGTAAACAGATTGTTGTTCACGAAATGTCACCAACAACGAAAATAAACAGAAATATTATATTGAATCAGTGTTGCCACATTGTTGTATCAAGTCGGCACAGTTATACGGACTTGGTACAATTTTAAATGGTCTGTACGCTGGTAGTAGAGTGGATTTTTGGTACAATTTTACATAACTTGGTACAATCTCTACTTTTTTATTTTATAACGTGAAATTGAGAAATTAGTAGACATTTCGATAGCCCGTGATAAACTAGCCCGGCTATTGACTGATTACTTGTACAGGATTCATATCATATCATATCGCTAACACTGGTTTATGAATACGAAAAAGTTAGGTCGCTGATCATCCACCGGAAGCCCGCGCTAAGAATGTCTATGAATATGGCCCTTAATGTTTTATGAGCTACTAATGTTAAATTGCTGGTAGCAACATTATGCAGTTATTGTCAATTGTCAACAATGATATTTAGTCAGCTTGAAATTAAACCTAATAATTTAGGTGCACCCAGAAATATGGTTTGGTGGAGGCTATTACATTTAATCAATGGTACATGGTTGCAGCTACTAGACGAATTCCGAATAAAAATTACAAAACTTCTAACACTACCAGCAGTGTTGCCAATTCAGAGGTTTTCCCGCTGGATCTGGCGTTTTTTATGTTAGTTTAGCGGGTAAAATTTATGAAATTTCTATTGCTCATATAGGGATTTAGCGGTCTTTTTTAACATCCACAGCGGCAAAATAATTTCATTTTACATTGACAATATAGCAATTTAGCTGCTTCTGCACTGTTTCATAGCAGGGTTTTAAGAATCGAGCTGGCAACACTGAGTACCGGTATCGAAAGTTCGAGCTTAAAAAAAGTATATCATAAAAAGCACTTGCACATACATGCGTGTTTAAAAATAAATGCTTCAAAGACCACACACTTACCACAATAATAGATACAGACACGTCAAAACATTAAAAAGCTTGCTTATTTCTCCCTTCTTTTCTACCCTCTTTTTTTTCCTTTTCGATTTCGGGAGCTTGAGCTTCCTCAACCTCTCCTTTCCCGTAGGTACGCCGCTGTAATTGGGTATATAAATTAATTGCTTCAAAATTAAAATGGCAGCATATTTAAAATTGTTTAACTAGTGTCATCTGTTGATTCAGCCAACTGCGCGCAAGCTACGATGAATTTCCGTTAGAAAATTTCCCGAAAGAGTTCTACGCCTTCTCAGACTAACGCCATCTGTGCGCCAGTCACAATACTACATCCAACTGTAGCATTTTCCATATAGAGAATGGAAGTGAAATAATTCTGCATATTTTCAGAGCGAATAGCTCATGTTTATGTAACAAAAAGTATAATACCATATTGGTGAAAAGTTCATAGTTTTCTCAGAAAAAAAGGTTTCTTATGTTTTCGAAATATTAAAAAAAGATATGGTTTATTTAACGATGCTTGCAACTGCCGAAGTAATATCAGCGTCGCCGGTGTGCCGCAATTTTGTCCCGCAGGAGTTCTTTTACATGCCACTAAATCTAGTGACATAAGTCTGTCGCATTTAAGCACACTTAAATGCGACAGACCTGGGTCGGGATCGAACCCGGAACCTCGGGCAATGAAGGCCAGCGCTATACCAACTGCGCCAACCAGGGCGACTTCCAAATTTTTAACACTATTATTCGATAAGTATTGCGAGTAGGATCGTGATTTTTGTCCATATCGATAGAAAATCTAATAAAAAATCATTTATTCCTTTGGCGTATTTCCATAACCTGGACGGTTTTCGTGTAAATTTAATTTAAAAACCACTAATTTCGAGTCACTCAACAATGCGAACAGATTGCAACTTTGTAGTCAGAGAGGGAGGGGTTCACCTAGGGAGATAGATCTGAATTCGTTGATCTCTTACACCTGTATTACGGGAAGAAAAAGCAGTGGCTTAGTGGCCATGTTGCTGAAACTTCCAACTTAATTTTCTAATTAACCGTGCATTTAATCACAAAACTTAATAGGCCTACAGGTTTTTTTATTGGGTTATTTTACGATGCTGTATCAACATCTCAGGTTATTTAGCGTCTGAATGATATGAAGGTGATAATGCCGGTGAAATGAGTCCGAGGTCCAGCACCGAAAGTTATCCAGCATTTGCTCGTATTGGGTTGAGGGAAAACCCCGGAAAAAAACCTCAACCAGGTAACTTGCCCCGACCGGGATTCGAATCCGGGCTACCTGGTTTCGCAGCCAGACGCGCTGACCGTTACTCCACAGGTTTTGTATTCATTTAAGTGTGTCCTATTGTCCTTTAAATCTGAATGGTTATTTCATTTCCACCCTGTATAGACTATCACTGAAATGTATAGTGTCGGTGGAATGGTGGAATGAAACTGAGAATCTCGAGAAAACCTTATTTAGTCCATCACATATACGTCTTCACTATCGCCGGGATTTCAAATTAGCTACCAAGGCGGCTATTGATGCATACTCATTGTTTCATTCATTCAATAACTCACTGTATCACGCAATGATTCAATAATGCATGAATTTACTTACTAATTCACATATTCACTACAGTGAAACCTCGTTGATCCGTACTCCGATAACTGAAACTTCGCTTCATCCGGATAAGCAGAAATTATAGATTTTATATCGCATTTCAAAATATCATCGGGAAATTCAATAAATTAGATATGCTTATTTTCATGGGAGATTTTTGCATGAGTTGGAAAGCACGACAATTGAGTAATGTACACAAGTATTTCAAACCAGTTTCTGCAGCAAGCGTTTCAAATGATGCAGTATGTGGTCTATCGGGAACATAATTATTATCAAGTATATTAGTTATACGGTGAAACTTTCCTTAACGGACACATCTCTATAGCGGGCACTTTGAAACTCCCTGAAGAAATACATGTGGTCTTACGGGAAAATACCTTCTCAGTAGAGGTCATTGTCTACAAGTCAAGATAACAATACAAAGGAAGGTTTTAATATAGAAAGAAGCATCTTATGCGGACCTATGGAAAATAACTAAGGAAACGTCTAGTGAAATGCTTTGTGTGCAGTGTGGCATGGGGTAAAAAAACATGGACATTATGACGAAGTGAAGAAAAGCGACTAAAAGCATTTTAAGTGTGGATATGGAGAAGAATGGAGAGTGTGAAATGGACAGACATAATAAGAAACAGAACTTTGTTGGCAAGAGTGAGTGAAGGAAGAATGATGCTAAAACTGATCAGGAAGAGAAAAGGGAATTTGTTGTTTCACTGGCTGAGAAGAAACTGCCTACTGACGGTTGCACTGGAAGGAATGGTGAACGGGCGAAGAGTTCAGGGCAGAAGAAAATATCAGATAATAGACGACATTAAGATATATGGATCATATGCGGAAACAAAAAGGAAGGTAGAAAATGGGAAAGATTGGAGAATGTGGGTTTACAATGAAAGATCTGCCCTTGCGAAGAACACTATGTATGTGTGTCTATATATATATACACATATAGGTTGTTTCCGGGCTGGTGTTACTAACTTTCAAGGATGCTGTGGAAGGGCACATGTATCAATTTGAGATAAGGAAACCTGGTCTGGTAATGACCGAGTCGAAAGTTGTAAGCAAAAATAGTTGTGTGGAAATGAAATTGTAATTTAGCACCACGTGCCCATTTTCCCTTAACCTTTGGAACAGTGGTGGAAAGATGGTATGGGCCGGATGTCTCCTATATGGGTACTTGGCCCGATACAATCTGTGAGCTTGTTTACTGTTCCCATTGGCTCATCCGTATTCGAAAACAGGTCTGCTTATTCCGCTCTTGTGTACTCCTCCGTTTCACTAGGACTGATCGACTGGACACTGCAACTTGTACACATACACTGCTGTCTACAGAAGTGCATATCAGGACCGACCATGTTCGTTACACATTACGCCATCTGCATTGCTTTAGTATAGTTTCCTGTCCCCACCCCGCAGACGGAATACTGTAGGTAGATGACGTAAACAACGGCAGATGAATACAATATGTGTAAGATGTACAGCTGTCAAAAGAAAAAGTGGCCGCTCTCCTGAAACAAAGTTCCCTTCGGGCATCTTCGCTACAATTCGAAGACAGGCGATGTTACATGTTGTTGGACCACGTTACCTGATATCTACAGTTATAATTGAAGTATTCTGTGTGTTATCGATAGCATAATGGTAGCGTTCAGGCTTCTTATTCATGAGGTCTTGCGTTCGACTACAACCACGTGCTTTTTATGTTCTTTTTTGTTCTGTTTTTGAGAGAGACAAACTATACATAATGGCTCCTTTCTCTTTTACGATTATTTTAGTAATTAACATCAGGTTCATTAATATATTATGCCATGACTTTATCATTATGATATTGTGGCTGCAAATGGAAAGAAAAAAGATTTTATTCTCAATAAAAATATCTATCGTGGCATAAACAAAACAAATTTACTGGCGTCGGCCTTAAAACATTCAAACAATTAAGCGTTCAAAAAACAAAACAAAAAACCACAATTCAATATTTAGTCTATCTTATCTCGATCATCTTGCAGTCGAGTGGGCATGGAATTGACTAGTCTTTGCAAATAGCGACTGTTTTTAGTCACGATATTCCAGGCATTCTGAACATACATACATAAGTGTTCTGTCCATGGGCAGGTCTTTCATTGCAAACCCAGCAATCTCCAATCTTTCCTATTTTCTGCCTTCCTCTTAGTCTCCGCATATGATCCACATATCCTAATGTCGTCTATTATTCTTTTCAACCAGAGACCCAACCAATTACTTTTTATCTTTCTAATCAGTTTCAGCATCATTCTTTCTTCACTCACTTTTTCAAACACTATTTCTTATTCTATCTGTCCACTTCACACGCACCGTTCTTCTCCACATCCACATTTCAAATGCTTCAATTCGTTTCTCTTCATTTCGTCGTAATGTCCATGTTCCTTCCCCATACAATGCCACACTCCACACAAAGCACTTCACTAGTCTCTTCCTTAGTTCTTTTTCCAGAGGTCCGCAGAAGATCCTTCTTCTTCTATTTAAAGCTTCCTTTGTTCATGTTTGCAGTTTTTCTTGGGAAGGATAGGCCTAAATGCGGTAACATCCCGTTGCTTTCCGCACACCACTATCTCTTTCGCATCTTATTAAATTCCAGGGGGCCCAAGCGTGGAGATGAGGAGAGTGGATTTGACTAATTGGGCCCTCCGGACTTCACCAAAAGTCACGGCAAGGGTTAAATATTAATTCTATCAGGATGTTTGACCCTATCAGAGATCGGGAAATCTCAATTAGCCTTTGCCCCCCGTATCCTGGACTAGCTTCTACGAATCATCAGAAAATCTTGGAGTGTGATTGGGCCAATTTTTCCGAAAATGTTTCCACACTTTTGCCCTCGTAGCTCAGCGGACGAACGTCGGAATTTAGATGTCAACGTCTCAGGTTCAATTCCTCGTTACTCCTTTTCATTTTATTGTGGTTCAAGATAGTATAATGTAATAATACAAAAAGAAAAACTAATAGCAGTATTATGCAAATGGATTTTTCCAAACCTAATATTAAATTTATGTTATTTATATCGCTAAAGAACGATTACAATATAAATAACTTGAATATTATTTATGCAGTATCACTAAAGAACGGTAACACAATATAAATGATAAATATCGGTTTGTTTAATTAATATAAGATATTATATAATACGTATTTAATTATCTAAATAAAATAACCTATTTTACAAAGAAATATGTTTATTTGTGTTATAATAATGACTTACATAAAATACAGATTATTTATATTGCGAAAGAACAATAACAATATAAATAACTTGAATATTATTTTATAATGCTAATGAAGGAAAACAATATAAATGATAATTTGAATATTATTTATATCGCTAAAGAACGATAACAATATAAAAAACGTGAATATTATTCATATCGGAATATCACAGATTTATTACAGATGTATTTAAGAAATTGTAGAAGAATAGTAATTAGTAACAGTGTCCTATTTATTCTTCTTGGAGCCAAATTTGTAACTTTTAAAAGTGTGGTTACTATGTTGAAGTGTATGTGTTGCAACGGATGCTTGATTTGTTATGTATGTGAATCAGTTATGGGATGCTTGATGTCGTCGCAATGTCGTAATTATAGTTTGATTGTGTTTGTGTGACTATTATGTATTAATTTATGATGTATGGTACGGAAAGCTGTATATTTGTGTTATAGAAATGTTACGTATGTGTTAATGTTTTTGTATGTTTCAAATTGATAACTGATATTTGTTTTGCAATCGCAATGCCTAATTTACGGATTGTTTATGTTTTGTTTACATCGCGTAAGCTAATTTAATTTTCTTTTCCATTTCTCTTTATGGTTATCTTTTTTGTGTATAAAACTATAGCCCTAACATACATATGTAAAATAGGGCTAACCCCCATTGGAGATACTGTAGCTACAATAGTAATAATTATTATTCATATCGTTATAAAACGATAACAGAATACAAATGATGACTTGAATTTTATTCATATCTCAAAATAACGATAACAAAATATAAATAATGTGATATCCATCAAGAACGATAACTGGATATAAATGATAATTTGAATATCATTTACATCGCTAAAGAACGATTAAAAAATAAAATGAAAACTTGTAGCAGGCGCGAACCCAGAACCTTTGAATCATTAAACAAGCACTCTACCGCTGGTCTGCGAGGAGCAGATATGGAACACTTTCATAGTTCCGGAACTGCTTGTACAAGCACATGCATCGTGTAACATCGCCGCGACCCGAAGTGGACTTTGAAAATATTCGCTGTTCACGAGTGCGGCCACTTTTTTTTTTTTTTTGACAGCTGTACATATAAATACACATAAATAAGATTTATAGAGAAATAAAATTATTTCATTCCGTAGGCCTACAACTATTTTTGCTTATAACTTTCGATTCAGTCATTTCCGGACCAGGATTCCTTATCTCAAATTGATATAGTCTATTTCATTTCAAGGAGTGCAGTTCGGTGACTCCTTTGAACACCCACTTACAGATTTATGACTTCTTACACAAACACCTACGACAATTCCATCCTGTCCCCTCGTCCCAACATTGCATAGTTGCCATAATCCTGGTGACCCTCGAAATGAGACTGACGGGATTCTTGGAATTCGGAAAAGATGCAGAAACTCTGCCTCCACGTGGATTTGACGGGAGACTGTCAATTCTTCTGAACAAGTGTTGTGATTGGTTACTGACAGGAGAAGACAAGATTTCTGTCACAGTAAGAAAGACATTTATTTATGACAACCAATTAGTAGGGGTCAGTAGAAGGTCCGTCGGCAAAGTCCTTTGTATGAAACTGCACGCCATGAAAAAAATAGAGTATACATGTGCCCTTCCCCATCGTCCCTGAAAGTTAGTAACACCAGCCTGGAAACACTCTGTATATGCAACATAAAATCACTTTTAGTAAACTCAAAAATAGATAATTCGTGTAGATAATATGTAAGCATAACTTACAGTATAGTGAAAATATTTTGAGTTCAATCATAAGATTTATCTATTTGCAAATGTTTATTTGATACAATATGTAGCAAAACAACCACCTATGATCAATTGTAACAACATGACAATACGACATAAGATTTTATTATTTTATCATTACTATTAATCATTAATCATTTCTTATTGTTTTACAATACTTTGCCTTTTTTTAATTTATTGCTATTATATTACCATTTCACTTATAATTAACAAATTCAATTTAAACCTTTCATATCACTGATATTCGTACCTGGCAATTTAATGCGTGTCATTTAACCATTCACATATGTTTGTAACATGAGTTATATGTATATACAATCACAATTGTCCTTCCAAATTTACATGTTTATATTCATTTTTACAAAAACTTTTACTCAACTACATAATGCATAAAACTCATGAAATTTATCTGCCATATATATTACAATGTATATTCTTTAATTTGTTCAAGTTCTAGATTACGTGTTTCAACATATCTGATGATGCCGAAAAGGCGAAAACGTTAATATTTTATACATATTGCAGCAAATAAACATTTGCAAATATATAAATCTTATGATTGAACTCAAAATATTTTCAGTATATTATATTATATTTATCTGAATACAAAATGAATTGCAAAATAACTTAAGTAGTTATGCCCTCTAGAGAAAAGTATGCAAATGAATTAATTTCTGGGTGCTAATTATATTATTCAGTCATTCACTTTCTCATTTACTCAGCCATCCATTCATTCAATTCACTATGCACCGTTCAATCATTCATGCTTTCGTTCTTAAATTAATTCATCACTAAACCGCAAGCTCTCAGCCAGACAATCATAATATTTATATGCTGCCTTCAGTGAACGCGGAGGCAATACGAACTCTGGAAGTTATTACGGGCATTTGAATGTTCGTCTGCTGCCCCGTGAAGCGAGAAGAGAAGAAATGTTTAGACTGTCAGTCTGATATCGAATTCCCATTGTCTTCTACTGGGAAGGACGATATAGCCTGCGCAGAATTTCTACTGGAACTTTATCGTTAGCCAATGCAGTACAATGCAAATTTATTGCACGCCAATACATCACTTTATAATTTAGCCTGCCCCGCAAGCTCCTGGTTGCACAGGCTACAGTTAATGCACTGTCAAACAGCTCCGCCACCAATAATTTATCACGTGGCTACATAATACAAAAATGTCGTGACCGGGCGCATTAGCAATTCTATGCTGGCCCCCGGGGCTAACAATCCCGGGAACACCCACGACCGCTTTCCAAATCACTCACAATATGCAACTACTGTATACTGATAGCCTACAAGCCGCCAGACATAACTCACCACATGAAGACTTCTCACAGAGGAGAGTTGTTCGATTATTCCTTGCTTGCGATTAAATTCGAAGTTCGCGAGTTTGAAACCCAACGAAGGTAACAAATATTAAGGACCACGAAATCCTTTTAATGGTGGAGCCCAATGGATTGTATTTGTATTTATTCTTACATTTATGTTCTCTGCATATGATTTTTTGTACAGGGTCTTCACAAAAAGAAGCGCCACTTCTAAACGCCTATATTTCTGTGGCCGGGAGGAAAAAGGTCTTAAGTAAAAATTTTATACTTTTCAGGAGAGCAGTAGAAAGATTGAAATTGGTGTCAATTATAGAGTTTTTTTAATTAGGAGGTTTTCCCTGGATATTATTAGTTTATATTTCTTCTAAAATAGGTAATGTTGCTAATTTAACTTCTTCTTCTTCTTCTTCTTCTCTCTAGGCTTCCAGCCTGTTAATCCAGTAGTATCTCTCCATCTACTTAATGGTCTTCCTGGGGATCTTCTTCCGGATGGGTAGTTATCCCTGGCGATTCTCGCAATTCTATCCTCTTCCATTCGAGATACATGCTCATTCCATTGTTGTCTTCTTATTTGCGTCCATTCTCTGACTGGTTATATTTTGCATTGTTCTCTGATCTGATCATTCCGTATATGGTCCCTTCTTGTGATTCCTACAATTTTCCTTAAGGTTTTCATTTCTGTTGTATCCAACATCTGTTTCGTTTTTGCTGTTTCAGGTCTTATTTCAACTGCATAAGTGAGAATAGGGCGCACCACGGTCTTGTAAATTCGAACCTTAGGTTCAATGTGGAGATATTTATTTCTCCATATGGTGTCGTTCAAATATGCCGATACTCTATTTGCTTTAGTAACTTGGTTTAAAATTTCGTTTTGTAAAAGGCCTGAGCTTGATAACTGGAAGCCAAGATATTGAAAGCACATCACTTGTTCAATTATTAGTTTTTCCAATTCTAATATGCATCGTATTGGGTTCTTAATTATTTCCAAAAATGGCCGCACTTAAGCCCTTTTAAGACTAGAACCAAAACTGAGTAGAAAGCACTATTTAAACAAATAAATTTTTTCATGCGAAAATAAATGAGAAATGTAAATTATTAGGAATGCAAAATGAGTCTTAAACAATTATAGGACTGTTTACCCTGGTGCTTAAAGTTTTAAAAGGAAAGGGCATCAGTATGTGATAAAATGGCTAAAATACAAGTTAGACTTTTTTAAATAGGGAAGCATGGAAAGTAAACATGTGATGGTTTGTAAGGAATAAAATATTAAATATCCTTAAGTCCTTTATTCTGTGTGTGTTCGATTCAAACAGTACTTAGGACATTTGGTAACGCTATATAAATCCAGTCAGGAGTCTTATTTGACTTTAACCATTTTACCAGATTGTAGAGAATTGTTTCCGCTTTCAGAATATACAAAACTCTCATTTTCACAAAAAATTGACTTAAGACCTTTTTCCTCCCGGCCAAAGATTTATACAATTAGGCCTACATTACATTCATCAGTAATATTGTTGTAGTGTACAACTCCTAAAGATTGGGAATTTTGAGTGTAATAAGCTAATAATAACTACCACCTAGCGCCATATTCATTAAACATTAAACAAAAATAAATAGAATGGAGTATA
Organism: Periplaneta americana; assembly: GCF_040183065.1. Lineage (NCBI taxonomy): Eukaryota > Metazoa > Arthropoda > Insecta > Blattodea > Blattidae > Periplaneta > Periplaneta americana. The sequence goes on from NC_091117.1 coordinate 37,253,867, forward strand.
CGGCTGAGAACCCACACGAAATCAGCATCCACATAAGTGTCTTGTGTGATACGCCATTTTTTTTTGTCAGAATTATTGGACCTATCTTAATCAACGGTAATCTGAACATCATCTACAGATTGAGCAAGAAGATTTTGTTCCAAGGCATAAGAGTAAACATGGATGAAGTATACTTCCAAAAACATGGTACCAGACCGAACGTATCAAATGCAAGCATTGATTTTCTGGATGAGCATTTCCTTGATAGAGTAATCTCTATTCTGTATCAGGAACGATTTAATGAGTTTGGATGCACTTGGCCTCCCTACTCACCGGACTTCAATTTTTATGATTTTAATTTATTGAGATTCTGAAGGGCCAAGTCTACCAGAAATAACTTCATACAACTAAAGCCAACATTAGAACTGCTATACAGAAAATTCGTGATTAAATTCTCAAAGAAGTCGGTAGTTTCATCAAGGATTGAACATGGCTACGGGAGGGCCTCATATTGAAAATTATTTTATAACATCAAATCTCCAGTTTTCATATATACTTTAATACCAAAGTCATCTATGTATCTACTGTATCAGCTAAAATTTGATAATTTAAAAATGTTGCGTCTTTTTGTGAAGACCCTGTATTTGTTTTTCTGGTGGTCTGGCAAAGAAGGTCTAATGGCCTAAAATCTACCATATTAAAGAAATAAAAAACAAACAAATAAAAAAATAAATAATTAAATAAATAAAATCAACGATTCCGTGTATATAACACCTGCTATAGCCTATCTACATCTGAGTTCTTTTGTCGTCTACGGATGTAGCCCATGTGCAAACCCTCTGAGACTGCAGTGAACTCTGGTATTACATCAGAAATAGATCTATGAGATTCATATGGTGGACAAAACGGCACTGTTGTTTTTATGTAACTTCTTTTCCTTTTTCGTCCATAACGCACCATTCCGCCACTCCTATAGAGTCAATACGATGATATAAAAATCTTTTGTTAGTAAAACTACTAGTACAGTTAAATCCACACCTTCAGAAGTGTTAACTCATTACATGCTTTTTTCCTTTGTGAAAGAAGTTTTAGAAGTTGAATGAGCTTATTTGAAGCGAAAGGCAAAAGAAACAAAATGTACATTTCGTATAATACGTCTGAAGCCCTTGCTAGTTACGTAATGGCAGCTATTCTCAGACAAGTGAGAAAAACGAAGAAAAGTAAAGAGAATTTTGTATTCAGACTGAGTGTGAACTATTTTTTTTTGTTAGTTCAGTATTTTTATACCAGCATTACATATAAATAGCAGCACAACACGGAATTAAAGAAAAAGCACACTTAATGATTAGAGGCAGCTGAAATGCAAGTTCTAAGAACTGAGGAATGCTATGCATTTGTAAAAAATAAGAAATCAAACGTCAAAAGTATGTGCGACTTAATAAAAATATTATACCTAAGCTTACCCAAAATGGAAACAGGACGCAAGAAAAATAGAAAAATCAATCACAAAAAATAGCGATAAGTAGCAATGGAATATAAAACTGAAGTACGACGAACCACCATTAGACATCCTAAGAAAATATATGTTGATTATTTGTGGTGTTAGAACAGGCTAACGAGAAAAACACGAGAAGATGATAAACGATTATGTTGATATCAGTTATGCAGTCTTTTGAAGGATGTTTCAGCCAGTTTGCCAAACCATGCTACAGCATTGCATGGCGTACATTAACGCTGGTAGATTCCAGTTAAAAAAAAAAGAGTGAACTTTTTGATGTTCCGAGTAAGATTTGCCGTTTCTTTTCGTTTGGTTGTTTGAAGACTAAGTGATATTTGTGTTTCTCTTTCCCTTAAAGGTCTATATAAGTATAACAAACTGGAGTTCTTCCGTGTTTGTTTTGTTACAAACAAGGACTGTCAAGCATTCGCATTACTCCCAATCTACGATTGGCTAAGAAAACAGTTTCTTGTAGTTCATGTCCAGATAAAATTTATTATTAAATCTCATCCGTTTTGAATTACGCGTGTAGGCCCTATAGTTTTCGTGTTAATTGTGTAATACAAAAAAATACATGTAATTGGTAGCTATTTGAGCAGCAATAGTATATATAGGCCTATTTATTCACACTGTAAATACTTAAAACATCCGATTTAAGAAAAAAAAAAAGGATTAAGACAAAATGAATCCGTCCGTATGAAATGGCCTCTACATCAATGTCCTCAACAGAAAATACATTGAATCAATTTTTTAATGATCCTGAATTCATAATCGTGAAGTCGGAAAAGGATTCCCTTTACACTCGTCCCATTTTAATATACACTTTGGCGATATCGTGCAGAAATAGCAAATGGATTTGAAGCAACATTTTGAAGTTAACAATAAATTTTCACATAACACACTTTTTGATGACCATGAGATTTCAATTATTAGGCCTGCCTCAAAGGATGAGTCACAAAGAGTTATATTTATACTAAATAATTTAATACCATCTTAAGGGGAGACATACATCTTTACGTACTTCTTTCTTCTATTGCACGGAGGAGGGACCCGAAGACTTACACTGCAGCCTGAGGCTTATTGTGCTTACCACTCCTATTCTGTGATTTTTTAAGTTGGTTATTTAACGACGCTGTATCAACTACGAGGTTATTTTGCGTCGATGAGATTGGTGATAGCGAGATTTTATTTGGCAAGATGATGCCGAGGACTCGCCATAGATTACCTGACATTCACCTTACAGATGGGAAAAACCTCGGAAAAAACCCAATCAGGTAATGAACCCAAGCGGGGATCGAACCCGCGCCCAAGCGCAACTTCAGACCGGCAGGCAAGAGCCTTAACCGACTGAGCCACGCCGGTGACCCCTATTCTGTGAATGACTGTGTTCCCGAATAGCCGCGCTCTTGTACAAGTACAGCAATCTGCACCGTGAACATAACCCGGGCTATTGTATGGATGATAATGATGATATGTGAATTAATGATGGCGAAATGAGTCCGACGTCCAACGCTTTAAGTTACCCAACAATTCTGCTTCAATTGGTTGAGGGAAAACCCCGGAAAAACACCAACCAGGTAACTTGTCCCAACCAGAATTTGAACCCGGGCCCGCTCGTTTCACAGTCAGACGCGTTAACCGTTACTCCACAGTGGTGGACTTTAAGTACTTTTAAGTGAAATTTAGTATTCCTTCTCACCAATGAATAAACCTGTAACCTTGAAATGTTAGCCTATATGCTCAATTATACACTACTTTTGTCCACACCTGTGGTGTAACGGTTAGCGCATCTAGCCGCGAAACAGGTAGCCTGGCTTCAATTCCCGGTCGGAGAAAGTTACCTGGTTGAGGTTTTTCTGGGGTTTTCCCTCAACCCAATAGGAGCAAATGCTGGTAACTTTCGGTGTTGGATCCCGGACTCATTTCACCGGCATTATCGTCTTCATTTCATTCAGACACTAAATGACCTAAGTTGTTGATAAAGCGTCGTAAAATAACCTACTAAAAACACACTATTTTTCTAATTGCGTACTACTTTCAGATTTAGTGAAACGATTACGAGATGACCTTAAAATAGAGGAGCTATGGTGGAATGAAAGAAGCATTTCGTTTTGTCGAAAAGTAATAAAATTGCGGATACAGTAGGTATATGCTGGGGATCGAACTCCTCCAAATAAAGCTGACCGGGCCGTTTGCACAGCACTGCACATTAGCAACAGTCTGGGTTACTGGGGCAAGACAATGGGGTGCGGAATTGTCAACTGCGGCGAGTGGCTGGGCGCAAGTTCCGAAGTCGTATTAGAGTCGCGCCGCGCAGCGCCTTTTGAGGTTGCGTGCTTGATAAGCGGGTTGCTCGCCTCAACAACTTTGACAATTATATTGCCGTAATGCCTCCATCCCCTCCCGCGCACACAAAGCAGCTAGTGGGGTAAGCGATACATCTTTCTCGCATCGCTTACGACCTCAGAATCTGAACCACAGACGGCTCTAAGTAATGCTGCCTCTTGATCCTGAAATTACGTAAAGCAGTTCTATTATTTTAGAAGGCGTTTGAAGGAAAAGAGCAGCGAGACCAAAGATGATAATAGTAATCAGAGGCGTACGCAAGGAGAGGGTACCGGATTTGACACCCCCTTGAACTTAAACAAAAATAATATTCAGATTTTAATATTTTTTATGCTCGACCATGCCGGAATGTAGTAATTATACACCTGGTAGCAGCCCTTTAATGGACCTCATTAAAGTACACCTATTCATTAAAGTTCAGGTGTTCCACCAATCAGAAAATACCTTGTAGCAATATGAAAGCGCAAGTATCGATTATTCTCGGATATGCAATCGAAAGACAACTAGTTCTGTTACTATAATAATTAGCGTTAATTGTAAATAATATTCCAATAAATTTTCAATTTGTCATCTCGTTTTTCATTGTCTAACTCAATTTCAAGATTATATCAAGATTAATGTTTATTTCACTCTCTATATTATATCAAGGTCAATGTCGACATCTGTTTCTCGGAAAAAATCAATACTTTCGCGTCTGCGCACATCTCACAATTTACGAGGTATTGCACAAGGTCAGTTCCGCTCCTCAGTCAGATAAGAATAACATGAATACTTATGAGTAATTTCAAGTTAGAAATAAGGTCGAGCATAAAAAGTCGTATGAAACTTGACTATAATGGTAATTAAGACACTCGTATGAAAATTATGAAACTCGCGTCTTAATTACTACCATTATAGGCTCGTTGCATAATGTAGTATTATCCATAATTGTTTTCCCTTCTCTAATGTTTCGCTGTCAGAGTAACAAAATCTACATCGACATAAGACAAAGTCCTCCTACTCCTCCACTATAATCCCTGTGCTTGGTGCTGCGGCACGTTCGAAATATAACAATGCTATCAATTTATATAGAGATTACCGCCTACTACCAATCTTGTAATAAAATGAAGACGACACAATATGAACTGTAACTTGCGACACATATTGAAAAGGTTGTTTTGACAGTTCTGCAATGCGGATGTTAAATGTACAATGTCGATTTTAAACTCATTTCAAGAGCGGTATTCACTCGTTCGTTAGTTTTGGTTCTGACTTCAATGTGAAACGTTCATTTAACGTTCTGTATATTTGGCAGTTTATATTTTTAGTAATAATAATAATAATAATAATAATAATAATAATAATAATAATAATAATAATAATAATAATAATAATAAGTTGCTTTTTAGACAGATATTCTTGAAGAAAAATCTGTCAGCGTTAGGCAACCGTGTTAAAAATTGACTCTTAGGCTATACGGTAGGGTGCGAAAAGTACTTTGGGAATAAATTTGAATAAGGAACAAAAAAAAGTTTCCTTCCCAGGCAGGATTCGAATCACAAAAGGTCTTAGTTACCAGTCTATCGTGCTCTGGAGTGAACAAGGCTCTGAAATCAGCTACAAGGGTTGGTCGGTTTTTTTTGCCACTACTCTACATATCAGACAGAACCTCAACCAGAAGTAAAAGATAATAGCCTATATTGCTTCATAATTCTAACTGTAGTTGAAACGTAGAAAAATACAAAATTCAAAAAGAAAAGTATGTTCACTTACTGAAAATGAATTTTGATTACACAATGTTGAACAGAGCTGGGGCCTCCGGCTACACTCTGTTATTGATATCTTCATGTTTAGACGAGAACTGTAAGCAACAGCCTCAGTTGAAGGGCAACATCTGCGGGCAGTCAAATGTATCAAGAGAAAATAGAGCTCACTTTTACAACGAAAACAAAATCATATCAGCTTTCATTCTGGTGCACATTGATTTGGATATCCGCAACAAATTGTTAGCAGAAACTGGCGAAAGTTAACTGTCGCAAAGGAGGCTTTGAATTTTCCGACAATGTGTTATGGCTAGAATTTTTGGACGTTTCGAAACGGTTTACAGCAGCTCTGGGGACAACGGGGAAGTGGAACGAACTCTAAATACCCCCTCCCAGGTCCTTTTCGCTGCACTGCCTTATAAATAAACGCACAGTGGGGACTGTGCATAAGAGGTTACGTCCATTTTCGGTTTTCCCCTTCAAAATTTTCTAGAGCTCCTTCAGTGGAGCAGCGTAACCCGGAGCGAGACTAATGGCCAACAGGCTTGGAGCTCACATACTTAGTTTCTTGCTGCCCCGAACCATTTGCAAGGACGGGTTTTGCGTACCTTTTAAATTTGTCCTCCCAATTCTCCTCTTTCGATTTTTCGATTTTTCGGGACTGTGCATCAATGATGGATTCCAGGTGACCAGCGAGAGAGAAAAGTTCATAAAAGCTACGATGCAATCCATCACCGAACAGCTTAGCTAACTGCCGGTTTAGTCGTCTCAGCCAGGGAAGGTGGAGTTAAGGGGAAATGTGTACGACTCAATTGAACTAACAGAGCCCAGACCTAGTTTACAATAATAATCAAGATTCTGTTGTCCAAGACTTGAAATTGTTGTCTACCTAAAAAGGTCAGACGTCAGCTGCGGTTTTTAGGCCTAGTATATCTGCAGTACCTGGGAGAAGTGACATAAGTCAGTTTCCACAAACCTTTTTTGATAATTTATTGACAACTTACACTGGTTTATATCGATTTGATTTATTTCTGTATAAATTATTGCAATGGGAGATATACTTCGATGCTACTTATCCATTAGAGTTCTACGAAATGTTTATTTGGCCATTATTTAGTCTATAGTCCACATTTGTGGAGTAACGGTCAGCGCGTCTGGCCGCGAAACCAGGTGGCCCGGGTTCGAATCCCGGTCCGGGCAAGTTACCTGGTTGAAGTTTTTTCCGGGGTTTTCCCTCAACCCAATACGAGCAAATGCTGGGTAACTTTCGGTGCTGGACCCCGGACTCATTTCACCGGCATTATCACCTTCATTTCATTCAGACGCTAAATAACCTAGATGTTGATACAGCGTCGTAAAATAACCCAATAAAAAATAAAATTTAGTCTATCATTCAATATGGTGGAAGTACAAAAATTAATCTTAATCCGTTAAATTTACTACAAAAACGAATAATTAAAATTTGTTTGAGGAAACGTTTCGATTATCCAACTAAATTAATTTATTCTGAATTTAATGTATTTAATATTGAACAAATTTATACGTATACGCTGTTAAAATTTTATCATAAAAATCGTAATAAGTTTGTATTACAGACACATAATTATGACACAAGACGAAATATTAATTTAACATTAGTAGAACCTAGATGTCTCACATCTGCTGGTCTAAAGCATAGCATTAATTTTGGCCCTCGGTTGTACAATGCTTTAACTAAAATACACCCAGAACTTCTAACATGTAACTCACTAACATATAACAAGAAAATTAGAAACGTGTTAATATCTTCAATTTGATTAAATAAATTTATAGCCTATGTATATGAATTAGCCTAATCAACCTATATTATATTTGTATTCTATAATTTTGATATATAGTCCTACTTTTCACGTGCGATATTCTTCTTCTCCAGTGTTAATATTATATTATATAATTCCATTGCCGCTGTAATTTAAATTTTAGTTCCTATTTTATTTTACTTATTTATTTTTATTATTATTATTTTCTTTATTTTCTATATTTCTCTGATATTAATATTGTATTATATAATTTCTGTAACTGTAATTTTAATTCTATTTCCTATTTTATTTTATTTTATATTCTCTTATAGGCCTATTAATATTATATCTGAACTGCGACCGAACACGAGCGCTGCTCATTCGGTCTCAAATTTTGTTAATACTACTGTATCTCCTGTTTTATATTGTTTGTATTATTTTATTTCTATTTCTCTTGTTTGTTTGTAATTATATTCTTTATTCTGTATATATAAATTTAAATAAATAAAATTAAATTAAATAACTAAACTTTTCTTTTTTTTTTCCAAGCGAGCAGATGTTCCGTAAGTTGTCAATAAATTATAAAAAAGGTTTGTGGAAACTGACTTATGTCACTTTTCCCAGGCACTGCAGAATATGTGACGTCATCTTCGGTGGTTTCGCGGACACCAAGTCGGACTTAGCATCTGAGGCACGCGGGTTCAAACCATAAAAGCGACACTTCCAGTATCTTGACCCACAAAATTGTCTTTTTTTCCATCCCGACTTCCTGCAACAGTCAGGACCGCACACTTCAGTCACAGACAATATTCAACAACCGGAGTGGGTTACATAGGCCTACATGATGACTGTAGGCTTGTTTTTATGTGTTTAAGGAAGTGACACAAAGTCCTGCATCTTGACCATAGTTTATGCATTGTGAATGTAATTTCCAGGGCGTGTGGGCGAGATGAGTGCAATTTCTATATATGACCTAAACGTAAATATATTATTTTTGAATTGATTACCTTGTTGGGTTTTCTCCAAAGTGTCCTTTTTTTACATGTAACTTTATATTCGACCTTACTTACTTACAAATGGCTTTTAAGGAACCCGCAGGTCCATTGCCGCCCTCACATAAGCCCGCCATCGGTCCTATCCTGTGCAAGATTAATCCACTCTCTATCATCATATCCCACCTCCCTTAAATCCATTTTAATATTATCCTCCCATCTACGTCTCGGCCTCCCCAAAGGTCTTTTTCCCTCCGGATTCCCAACTAATTTTTCCTTTGCTGTGGTCGGGCCAGAGAATCAGTCCCATTCCGAGGCTTATTATAGGCCTATGGATTCGTAACAAGCTGTTTTTTACCGGTGATGGGTTGTTAGCCCTGCGCCCAACCCCCAAACTGGAGGACCACCCCTTATCGGCTGTCCACGACTGCTTATTCAATATATTCGCAGCTACTGTCCATATCTGGAGGCAGTCTCCTCTCTCCGCAACTTATATTCGACCTACATAGTACAATAAATTGAAGTAGTTGATGTAACGTTATGTTTCGCTGACATCACAAAACTATCTTCTTCTCGTGACAGCGCGTGCTTGAAGTGAGAGTAATGAATTCCTTCTCGATTCGCTTCCAGAACAGTGTTGCCGCTATTAAAGTTTCAACCCACTTGGTTTCTAAAGTACGTTAAAGACACTTTTGACTTACATATAACTTAAAATTCGAAAATTATCATTACCACAAATTATTCTTGCATTGATATGGTGTTTTGGAAAGGTGCTGATTTTTCTGATTGTATGCACTATGTGTCTTACTTCAGTTATTGTTATCACAAATCTACTTTAACGGGTAGAAATTTTTCTACAAGTCAACTTAAGAGATCATTCAACAGTTAAAGAAAATTATTTAGGTGGGCCTATAATAAGTGAATCGGGGATTGCAGAAACAGCATATGTCATGAAAACTATTTTTTTCAGTAGACAAAAAATGGTATTACTAGTGGTAGACTACATCATTGGTTATAGTACTGGCTTCTTCAGACAGACGCCTAATAAGATGTGTCGTTTTATACCAAATTTATTGGAATCTAATGAATTTTGAATGAAATAAATCAATATATATATATATATTAGCTTGACATGTGCTGTTTCTGCAAGGAATCAAAATAATTGTAGTATGATAATTTCAGTTCAACTAAAGTTTATTTGTCAAATTAGGGATATAATAAGCTTATATACATAAGCCTACTGTGTACTTAATACATAAGTTCAGCATATAAATTAACTTATTTTTCGACAATAGGCAACTGAAGAATATTATCGTAAAATTCTTGATATTCACGTGGTATGTAACGCATTAGTTTGCGTATATCGTCAAGCTTCTCATTTTAATTGGCACGATTTTGTCTGGATATGACAATGAAGAATGTAAATATGGTATTCTCCTTTGTACTTACAAGCAAACATTCTCATGGGGGCAGATAAAAAAATTAATCTTTTTTCTTCCATCATTCTAATAATGTCAAAAGAAGTGCTTACACAAAATTTGACCACTCGAGCGCAATTACGAGGACCGTAAAAAATAAGTTTCCCTTGGGCCGTTTACAGAAAGAGAACAAAATTTCATGGAAAGTTTTATTGGAACAGATATAGCAATTGAGTTATTTTTTCAACATATTCCCCACCAGGATTCAGACATTTGTCATTCAGTGGGATCAATTTTTGTATCTTTGTGTCGTAGATGTCTGCCGGCTGGAATCGGAACCAATTTGTCGGCACATGTCTTTGACACGAGTTCTTTCTGCGCGCTTCTAGGATTTCACAGGTCTCCAAATGTGAGACGGCTATACTGACATATATGTGGTTTCTGCATGGAATGATAGCCCTATATCAACAGTCCATGAAACTCGAATAAACTCATTTCGCCACAAATAGTGACATGTGCTGTTTTTGCAATCCCTGATTCGAGTATAGTAAAGGAATATTACAGCAAATTGCATTTATTTATCCTAAATCCATTACCTCCATTTCTGTATAAACGTTACATGCAATAAGAGGGGCTTACTCAAATTACCTGTCGCTTTTCAATTGAAGATATGTGCACAAAAATGGTCTAACCCTCTTTTTCTAAAAGAGGAAAAGAATTCATTTCAAAAATGATATAAGACAAGAGCAAAGTACACAAGAACTTTGATGGGATATATTTAATCTACACGATGTTTCCTGATGTTAGATCACTCAAACAGTTAGTATCCCTTGCTGCCAAGAAATATCCATTTTGAGAGATAGATCATTTTTATGCACATGTCTTCAATTCTATGCAGAATCTTCGGTCTGGCCATGCTAAATAACCTCGCTATCGCGAAATCCAGACGTTTGAGATGGGCAGGACATGTAGCACGTATGGGCGAATCCAGAAATGTATATAGAGTGTTAGTTGGGAGGCCGGAGGGCAAAAGATCTTTGTGGAGGCCGAGACGTAGATGGGAAGATAATATTAAAATGGATTTGAGGGAGATAGGCTATGATGGTAGAGACTGGATTAATCTTGCTCAGGATAGGGACCAATGGCGGGCTTATGTGAGAGCGGCAATGAACCTCCGGGTTCCTTAAAAGCCAGTAAGTAAGTAAGTATCACTAAATGCATCCTCGCTGAATGGCGTAGTTAATAGAGCGTCTTTATGTAAGTGATAACATTTTCGGAGTCAGAAAATCTCAAGATACGGTTGATGATCACAATTTAATCTGCAGTCTAGAAAGATTTTTCTGACGCTGCTACTTTTAGCACACTTCGTCATACATCCTTCATGCCCAGTTACTTTCAAAGAAGGCGGAAACAGAATTAAAGATTAAAGCGGAAGTACGGATGTTCAAGCTTTGTACGACATTAGAGGGTACAATTAATAAACGTAATTTCACACATATCTGTGACTCAAATAAGATTCAGTGCACTATAAAATGGATGGGATTCTTCGTCTAGCATTGCTTGGAATTTGCATAGCTAACTTTATAACAGAGGCACGGACGGAGCATTAAAACATAAATCATTTCCTGTGTGTACTTCCACATCAATTAATGTCCGCTATGAATTCAGGCAGATAGTAATGGTTGGAATTAAAACGGTTATTGGAGTTCTTCGCAGAGGAATGGAATACGATGAAAGACGCATTGCCAGCTCGCAACTAGATTAGTAAAGCTACAGCGCACAGGAAGTATGTTACAGAATATTGCAGCGATCGCCCAGATGGTAGATGCTCTAAAGTGAAGTGTGGAAATAGCATTGAAATCTTTTTCATTCGTAATGCAAAAAAATCTGAAAAAAAAATTCAATTGTTCGATTTTCGGGGGAAGAATAATTAACATTGAATTGAATCGTGTATTTGAAAAAGGAACTAGTCTGAAATTGTTACTTTTCAGTTGTAAGTACTCTTATCTGTTTCAATGAATAATTTTCAGCTTTTTATATTGTATTCAGGTCGTTGATTAAAATGTGAGAAAGGTAAGAGAGACATGCTTTACACTAATTTATATATATTTTAAATCTTTTGAACTTTTTAAGACAAGTTACCTGGTTCAGGTTTTTCCGGGGTTTTCCCTCAACCCTCTAAAGAGCAGATTCTGAGTCAATTTTGTCGCTATAATCTTGACTCATTTCGTTGTCTTTATCACCTTCAAATCACTCAGACGCTAGATAACTATAGCAGTTCATAAAGCATCATCTGTACTTAATCCATTAATTTTATTACACAGAAGATTAATAAAAATTTGTCTGACCAAAAATGTGGATTACCCAACAAATTTAATTTGTACAGATCTTAATGTATTGCCTATTGAAGAAATTTATAAATATAGTTTACTAACTTACTACCACAGAAATCAAATAAAACATAAATCTAATCGACATGAATATCGTACTCGAAGACAAACGTCTACTTTCCCATTAATTGAGCCTAAATGTCATACAAGAGTAGCTCTTAAACATGGTGCTAGTTTCGGCCCAAGACTTCATAATAAAATTAAAATTTGAAATGTTTTAAAATTGATGCTTTTAAAAAAGAAATTTGTAAAATTATCCGTGATTTATATAATATTAACAATTTTTTCCCTTTTATTTCTGTCGACTATATTCATGTTTTTATTGAATATCACTGGCTTCTATTGGATTGTCAATTTATATTAAATGCGTATTTTTCTCTCTTTTTCTCTTTCTTCTTTATTCTTGCTCTTGTGTTGTATTTATTGGTTTGAAATAAATTATTTACTGTATTTAGTAAACTGTCCTTGTAAATTTTAAGTTATATTATTGACTAAGACCACACCGTACACGAGCCTGGCTCTTACGGTATTGGCTAGAAACATTTTTGTTTTATAAATGCAATTTGTACTCACTAGCTAGCTAGTTAAATAAATATATATTACATACTGTATATTTATATCTCTCTCTCTCTATCTCTCTATATATATAATAGTACATTATGCAACGAGCTTATAATGATATAATTAAGACGCGAGTATGTTTATGAAACGAGCGCAAGCGAGTTTCATAATTTTCATACGAGCGTCTTAATTACCATTATAGGCAAGTTTCATACGACTTTTTATGCTCGACCATATTTCTAACTTGAAATTATTCAGAAGTATTCATTTTATTCGCATCTGACTGAAGAGGGGAAGTGACCTTGTGCATAGCTCGTAAATTGTGAGATGTGCGCAGACGCGAAAGTATTGATTTTTTCCGAGGAACATTAATGTCATTGACCTTGATATAATCTGAGAATAACATGAACTAATTTTGATATAACCTGGAAATTGATTTACAATTGAAAAACGAGATGACAAATTGAATTTATTTGAATATTATTTACAATTAACGCTAATTATTATAGTAACAGAACATAACCTTCTGCGACAGTATTGGATTTCCAGCCTCCGCGACGTTTCCCTCGTTGTCTTTCGATTGCATATCCGAGAATAATCGAAATCCTGAACTATAATGAATAGATGTACTTTAATGACATGCATTAAAGGCATGCTACCAGGTGTATAATTACTACATTTCGGCATGGTCGAGCATAAATAAATATAAAAAATATATATAAAAATATAAATAAATCAATAAAAATATCGCAAGATTGTTTTAATAAAACTGATTTTTGCATCTTATTAATAGAAATCTGTGTTTCAAAACTTCACGTTATATAAATGTTGATTATTTCTTATAAGTTCTTTTTCAGCTTATCTGATATCGTGTTTGGACATATTTACATTTTCGAACTCTATTTCTTCGTCTCTGTCTTACTTTTTCACATTGATTTCGTTTCGTCATCTCTTTGCTTGTACTCCTATCGTCGTAGTTCTTGTTTCCGACTTACATATTGTATAATTTTGATGTATCATTTAACTCTTCTCCACCTCTTTCAATGGAGTGTGTACTTACTTCACCTTTCCCTGGTCTCAGAGAGAATTTCTAGGCACTCATTACGTGAGTGCGAAGTTTCAATGCAGCAAATACCTCGCATTTTTGGAAGATAATTTATGCAACAAAGTGAGCTCTTCGAAATCCAATTAACGGCATAGTAATCTTTGCTAAAGATGCTGCGCTGTACGGGGATTAAACCAGGCAGAGCGCAACCTATAATCTATTCAAGGGCGTAGGCCAAGAGAACAGATACAATTTGATGCAATCAAGTGCAAGCTGGTACAGTGAAACCTCTTTGCAGACATTAATAACGGACGAAGTTATTTTAAGTCCCAGGCCTAAAATATAGGGAATACCATACTGGGCACCTCTTTAAAAAGATAACTCTGCAATACGGACACAGAAACTTATTTTCATTTTTCCTGACCATAAATTACCTCTAAGTTATGAATACGTCTTTCAGATCCAGTACGCGCAAAGCAACTTTATTTTGTTTGTTTTAATTCCTCGAAAATAAAGAAAAGAAAATATTATTTTTCTTCCGCTCGCATACAAGATTGTTTAGGGCTTTGAACTTAAAGCAGATCTTGTTTGCCAATTGTTAGAATGCCCGATATATGCGATAATTTAATAACATTGTACCTAAATCAGTCCTGGGCATAAAGGGGAATGGAAAAGGAAAGGAGATAACACCGCCCATGTCCTTTCCGCTTCACTGCTTTAGAAACGAACATATAGTAAAGCACTGTGCATCAGTGGTGGATTTTAGGCGACCAGCGAGAGCCGAAAGCTATGATGCATGCCTTATAGAACCCGTCACTCACTAATGCTTGCCTTCAGGTCTACTCGTATCGCCCCGATACATAACTGTCTCTGCCGGGGAATTAAGGGTTAGTCAGCAGTACCGCAATTGAATTATTAACGCCCAGATCTGATTTAATTTTTCAAACTATAGTAAGTTATTTTATGACGCTTTATCAACATCTTAGGTTATTTAGCGTCAGAATGAGATGAAGGTGATAATGCCGGTGAAATGAGTCCAGGGTCCAGCACCGAATCTTATCCAGCATTTGCTCGTATTGGGTTGAGGGAAAACCCCGGAAAATCCTCAACTAGGTAACTTGCCCCGACCGGGAATCGAACCCGGGCCACCTGGTTTCGCGGCCAGACGCGCTAACCGTTACTCCACAGGTGTGGACCCCAGACCTGATCTAAATTGTACATATATGCAGAAGGAAAGTCGTCCGCAACTTTCATACACAGACACACAGACAAATCATCCCATTCAACGATGAAGATCAAACTGGAATTTGAAAAATAATAAAGTATCGTCCTGTAGTAGGCTACCGGATGGATACGTTTTTTCAGAATACTACTGAACTTTAAAAACTCATTTTTCTGAGAATCCAAAAAGGATAGCTGCCCTTAAAAAAGGGGTTCCGAGCACCTAAATTAATTGTAGATCAACAATAGGCTATTTTATTCCGTAACGAGCTGCTGCCAGGAAGTCAAAAAAAGGATAGTAATGACAAAGGAAGCCTTTAATATGAAATGAAGCATCTTCAGCGGACCTCTGGAAAAATAACTAAGGAAGAGACTAGTGAAGTACTTTGTGTGGAGTGTTGCAATGTATGGGGCTGAAATATGGACATTACGACGAAGTGAAGTGAAACGACTAGAAGCATTTGAAATGTGGATATGAAGAAGAATGGAGCGGATTAAATTGACAGAGAATAAGAAATTAATCTATGCTAGAAAAAGTCGAGTGAAGAAAGAATGATACTGAAACCGATCAGGAAGAGAAAAAGGAAATTGTTGGGTAACTTGCTGAGAAGAAACTGCCTACTGAAGGATGCACTGGAAGGAATGGTGAAGAGAGAAAAGTTCTGGGCAGAATAAGAAATCAGATGATAGACAAGATTAAGATATATATGGGACATATGCGAAGACTAAGAGGAAAGCAGAAAATAGAAAAGATTGGAGAATGTCCTTGGGCAGAAAACTATGGATGGATGGATGAATGAATGATTGAATGAATGAATGAATGAATGAATGAATGAATGAATGAGTGAATGAACTATATCGGGACATTAATTATTCGAATTCGATGACGTTACAGCCATACACAGGGCCACGCCGAGCACCTGCCATCTAATGGTTAACTGCGTAACTACCAAACGAGATAGGAGAGCTGCATAATTAGTACTGCAAGCCCCAACAGCTGTTATTAATCGGCTTTTCCTTAATCGGAGCTCTTCACCTATTGTGGATCCCAAATTTTCCGTTACGAGGCTTGGTGGACCCAATTTCAGACACTATAGCATTGATTTTTTTTTAAGTATGGATGGAAATTGAATCCTGGATCTCATCTTTCATAATCGGCAAGCTAACGACGACAATAAGGGATAGGTCTCCTGACAAATAGAAACAAGAGATTATGTCTGGAATTTCCTAGCTTATATAGGCTATTTTGCTTAAACTAAGGTGTTTACTATTCCTGTACTGCGAAATGTAATTAAATGGTGCTGTGAAGATGCCTTGGTAAAGAAAATCCGAGCGAATTCCTTGAAACTCAGTACCTGGTTATCATAATCTGCTTTCGTTACAAGTTAAGCAGACTCATAATGACATGATTATTTGAAAATGAATGCAACGAGAGCGGAGTTTCAAACCAATTAGCTGATGAAATATACAGAGATGAATGCTAACTAGAATCTTCGAAATGATGAACATCTGTTAATGCCTTCACCCTCTCCCATAAAGCAGAGGACGCATACATGCGTGCAAAGTGAATTTCTTCTTAACGAGGTGATCAAACATCGTTAGAGCACCGTAGTATAAAAAAGAAATGGCCATTAAGAAGCATATAAGACCGTCACCGAAACTAAAGCATCGGTTTGTACAGGATGGTCTGCAAAGTTCGACCAACAGTTTCAGCTCATTGCCGACAAGGGAATCTTCCGCAACTTTAACTCGAAACATTCCTTAAATATGTACACACAGAATTAACTTAAACTAAGAGCGTCTCTTTCCACCACCTCACTCTGTCTCTTGCATTTCGAGTCCACTGTACAACAACCACTTCCCTGAATTAATGGGACCATCTTTGTCGTGGGCGAAAATACCTTACTATAATAATACCGGACAGCTAGTAGTTCTACGCGCGAACGACGCTGGTGCTGCTACCTACGCGGCCAGTGTGGAGATACTCGCGAAGCAAGATGTAATCAACTGCAGTATATATTGTTGCTGGGCTAGTTAATAGTTTTATTAATTAGTGCTGTGTTAAAATGTCAGGGTGTATATGTGCTGTTTATAATTGCTACAATTACAGCATTACAAATTGCTCCGAATCGTACTTTCGACTTCCGAGAGTTCATAAAATGTGTCAACAAAATTCTTTATTAGACTTAATGCCTTTGTCTCTGTGTTGATAGAACAATAAAAATTAACTTTTTTATTTAGGCCTAATAAAGGAATATAAGTTAAAATATATTGGAAATTTTAAGATTTTAGTAAATTAAGTTTTATCGTTGTCCACATGCCTTTAATTATTACAAGCATCAGATTACTACCATTTTTATCTTTGTAGTTGTCAGCAATGCTTATATAAATCGTTATTGTAAATTCGTTCTTAATGTCAGAATTAATTTTGTCTCACTAAAGCAAAGAAAAAATACGCAACAATTAATTACAGAAAATAATATGAAGCATGCAATATTTCTCATAATATCTAGATCTGATATAAAATAATGTTACATTAAATACTCTTCAACATTTCTTAAGTGTCTCGTATATTATTCCACATTAGTACCTCACGTTTTAAACAATAGTCCGATTTCCGCTATGTTAATATTTGTATTTGTGGATGTAATTCCACGCCGCTCCGCTAGATGTCAAGTCCGCGATATTTCGCACTCACGTCAATGCTGCTAGTATACAGCTGTCCGGTATTGTTATAGTAAGGTATTTGGTTGGCGTTCTCTGCTTCCTTTTCCTTGTCTCGGATCCCATATAAACAACTAAAGAAATGGTTGCCATAGTAATCTAAGGCGACAAATGACAATCCGCTTCAATTGCTCGCAAACATTTTAGCTTCTAACAAAGGCTGTAAACGGCAAACGGCAATATAATTAGTAATAAACCTATACGTATGTTTAACTAAAAAAATGAAATTGATTACACAAGGACTGAAAGAGCTTACCGATTCACATCTACACAAAAGGGCCAATTATAAATATTGTAGTAGCTTTCAAAATTAAATTCTATGAGAATATCGGAATTAAAATTCATTTAAGCATGAAGCCAATGAAACCGCTCCCCGACGATACGATTTTATCGGGTTAGCGAATTAATAAAACATTTTAGACAGGAGACGCACTGCAGTCAAATTAATAAACGCCATATTTAATTTTTCGATAACACAGACAGTCACTGCCGACCAGCATTACTCTTCTATTGTCCGTCCATTTCATTCGTGTCGAGAAATATTTAAGTTATGAATCTATTAATATTGTTAATATTTTGTTTCACGTCACTTTTTCACTTTTAGAGTAAAATGGTATGCATGACACATGTTTAGTAATGACCAGGCCTGGCGGTTTCGGTCCCGTGGACGTAAGCTTAATGGTACATTTACTATAGTACACTAGATGTTGAGCGCGTCATATAAACAAGGGTATGTATGCACCGGTGGACTATCGGCTGTGTGAACGAACAGTTCTAGAACGCTACAACTACATACTACTTACGTAGACTACAAGTTGTTTCTAAAATAGGTAGTCGAGGCTAAGTTGCACATCCCTATAAGGTTATACAACTTGAAATAACATTAAATCTCTACATACCTTACTTACATATCTACATATTTAATGAACAACATATGGATAATTTAAATAAATTGTGTGTAATTATTTATCTACAAGTGAATAGTCGACATTCTGAAAAACAGATGTACACACATTTTCGAAATGGATTACGATTGTAATTGGATATTTTTCTCTATCCCTACATTCTATAAATGATTGTATCATGAAAAGACTGGTGTTTGTGTACTTATAGAACTTTAAGCGATGAACATTTGAAAATGTTTTACACGAGCCTGGCTCTTACGGTAGTGGCTAGAAACATTTTTGTTTTATAGATTTAATTTGTACTCACTAGCTAGCTAGTTAAATAAATAAATAAATAGATCAATAGATAAATAGATAAATAAATAAATAAATAAATAAAAGTAGGATTTCTTTTCGAATTTCTTGAATTTTAAACAACTCTCTGGAAAAGTCAAATTTGCGTTCCGATTTTCTTTGTGACGTGTACGGCATGTCTGCAGCATCCTTATTTTCCATTAATGCAATATTTTTATTATATACAGGATGTTTCCGGGCTAGTGTTACTAACTTTCAGGGATGATGGGGAAGGGCACATGTATCAATTTGAGATAAGGAACCCTGGTCCGGAAATGACTGAGTCGAAAGTTACAAGCAAAAATAGTTGTTTGGAAATGAAATAATTTTATTCTTCTGTACACCTTATTTATATGTATTTATCTGTACATCTTACACATACTGTATTCGTCTGACGTTGCTTACGCTGTCTACTTACACTTTACAGTATTCAATTCAGTGCGCTGTCTAAGGGGTGGGGACAGGAA
Organism: Periplaneta americana; assembly: GCF_040183065.1. NCBI lineage: Eukaryota > Metazoa > Arthropoda > Insecta > Blattodea > Blattidae > Periplaneta > Periplaneta americana. The sequence goes on from NC_091117.1 coordinate 37,273,266, forward strand.
ACTACACTAAAGCAATGCAGATAGTGTAATGTGTAACGTACATGGTCGGTCATGATATGCTCGTCTGTAAACAGCAGTGTATGTGTACAAGTTGCAGTGTCCAGTCATCAAGATGATAGAATGATAAACCTTTAAGTGAAAGTGGAAAATAATTATTATCCATTAGAAAAACAGCATCATAAAAATATATTTATTTTCTTAGCTTTTATCCACTTATCATATTAACTGCGTTATTAAAAATAACTTATTAAAGGCTTGTTTAACTTACTTAATGTGCCACTCATGAATCACAGTTCTTGTAAATTTTATGTTCCATCTGCATTTATTTATTTACTTATTTATTTATTTCTGCTAGTGATAAACTGATGCTAATATACTATAGTAACAGATTAATTCTAGTCTACATTTTTTAAATAATAAATCAGTAATTAAGTCACTTTTATTAAAAATGTCTTAAGTATTCTACTTTGTTGTATGCCATTTTGAATAGTCAAATACAGTTCCAAAGCCTATTATATCCCAGTTACAGAACCTAACAAAGTTAAGTCCAACTTAAAAATATTTAATTAAAATGAAACTATTACAGTATTATTTCAGTACTTCATGTAGATCAGATGGAAATAGATTACCATATAAAACTAAACAAAGAAATTACAGAAAAGCGAATTTGGAAGCAAATGATAGCTTTTCCTGATTTCTGTAAAATTTTGTTGGAAGGACTTAACAGGTATCGGAAATGGACGACTCAATACAGTATCCTGCAGATGAAGAAAACATTTCCATTTTCTAATCTTAAAAATTCATACGTTATGCTAAAATGGTTTGCAAGCCCAAGATGTTAATATAATAACAGCCAGAGGTGAAATCGAGAGATTTATAAGGACGCTCATGGCTACAAGAATGAGGAGTAACCTTCCGATGCCGAAACCTCCGCTTGTAACACCTGAACATGAGAAATAATTTCACAGACCCTTTCTGACAGACAACCGACAGAAGTTGAACTTTGATGATCCGCATTGCGAAATAGTAAAACAAGCGAAACCGTTTCAAACAGACGTGGAAATTAACATCATAACCGCAGTGCGATCTCACACTTTAATGAACCAGGGATTTCATTTCCTCCGCGGCAATTCAGAACTGCAGACTCGTTCTGCCACAAAACGAACCATACCTGAGGCATCTCCTGGAGTGGAGAGCGTCACCGCGAAATCGATTCGCCGGCTTATTAATTCCATATCAACCAACAATGAGATACAAGTTTACACACAACCAACCTTCACAGTCACCACACTCTTCATCACATGTACCCACAATTCAATACTTTCCAGTAGAGTGGACTTGTGGTCTAGAAATTCAATTTACCGTAGTGGTAAAGTATTCAAATAATACCGGTAAAATTCAATTGCATATGAATAGAGAAATTTATTAAAAATACCAGTACATATATTTATAAATTATGATAACTTTTTGAGCTGCAAATGTGGAGGACTTCCAGTTCAACATCCCCCCACTCTGTTACTAAGGCCCGATCATATAAACCATTTAATCTTAGATCAGAGGTTAAATTTATCCTTGTTCTAGCTGAACTTGGAATTTTGTGTTGTATAAAGTCTAATCTGAGATTAATTTGTCTCAAACTAAAGTCAACTTTGACTAAAAAAATTTTTCCGATTAAGTTAGATGATCGAAGTTCAGTTATTTCTTTCCTGTTTGAAATATACGAGTGACAGATTGTGCAAATAAAATATCTTTTATTATTATTATTATTATTATTATTATTATTATTATGTATGGTAGGAACATTTATATATATATATATATATAAATATAAATATATATATATTTTTTTCAATTTCTTGCCTTAATACACAAACAATCTTTTATTTTATAAGGCTCTATCGTGTTCAGCAGTATCAAATAACATAACCTATAGGCCTAATTATATTATGTTTATAACAACCATTAATTATTAATGGATATAATAGGTACATTCATAAATTTTCAATTAACTGTATTACTAAACGAAAATTGTCGTTTTATAAAGCTTTATTATGTTTAGCAATATCAAACACCATAACATGATAACAATTTGGAGAACGGTCAACATTTTTCTTATTGTCCGCCATTATTTACATTGCACAAAACAAACCAGTGTCTCCAACAGTGTACGGAAAGTCGCCAAGAAGTAGTTCTAAAGTCGCTAGATTTCTCATTATCAACAAAGAAAAATTAAATTTCGTCACTATGGGGTGCTAAATAGGTCGCTAAATCCCTATTTAAGCAATATAAAAGTTAAAAGAAATTGTTGTTGAAAAAGTTAAAGTCGCTGGATTGGCAACACAACAAACCTGTATAACATGGTCCGCGCATCACATATTTCACCTGTTTATGCGATGTTGCCAAATCCTTTTCACGTGAACTTAGATTTCATTTGATCCAAGGCAATTTGATCGTAGAAAAGTTTTATATAATAGAAGAACTCGGTTCACTTTTCGATCTTCGATCAAAGTTGATCTTTAGTCAGGGAGTTTTATAAAATTGGGCCTAAGACTGTTAACTAAAGATAGGAATTTACACACAGAGACTACAGGGTTAGGTATGTATATAGTGTTCGTTGTACGCACGAGAAACATATCCCCATTCAATTGCTGCGATGTAAAACACATTTCAGTTGTAACCTGGCCATACCTCAGGCTTCATGTCATTCATGAAGCAACGACAGTCTAAGCACACCTAACCTAATATCCTCATGTTGTGGTATAAATTCCTACCTTTACTACCTACCAAGCCTGTAGTTTGTGTTGTGCCTTTAGAATTGTTGTTGTTAGTCAAGTGTCAGAAGACAGATTTGAACCTCACAAGTGACACCAAAAAGGTATCAGGAGATAATGGGATAAGGTGGCCAGTTTCTTTCCCTTTTCATTGCATACATCGCCGATTAGATACTCTACATATTACACTAAACAGACTTCAGATGCATACAAACAATTGTTCTTCCTCTGACATATATTGGCAAGTGAGATGTACTGCCAGATAATATATGTATATAGGTAGAACCTCAATCAGAGGTTCCTTAGAATTGTTGCTAGATTATAATATTAATTCCATACTAGAATGTACGAAGAGGGCAAAAATCATGCAATACTGCTTGTAGCTTTCCTATTTTTAATTTTATGAAGAAACTCTATTTACAGAAGTTACAGCCTACAAGGGATAAAAAAAGTTATATTTTGATTTAAAACAAAACCGTATTTTTCATTTTTAAAGGGTATGTCAATGAGTCTGTTTTTTTAATGGCACCACGTACTTGCTTATCATCTTTTTGGATCCCTCAAGTATCAATACGTACAAAATCATATTTATCATTTATTAATTATTATTTTGTAAAAGATCTCAAATTTGAAGGGGTCAGAAGCAAAGGGGAACAAGTGACATTTCTAAGAACATGAGTTCAGTGCATCCAGGGCAAGCTAAAACATCTAAAATTTTAGTAACAAAGGGATATAACTTTTAACAACATCACACACTAAAATTTAAATAAAAAATTTCACGGAATTTACGAAAGCTTAAGTACTTTCAACCACATTTTCTAAAAAAAAAATATTTTAAGTGTACTTTGCTTCTGATTCCCTCATTTATGATTCCAATACATGTGTACAGAAGCGTTCATTAATATTTTCGAGAGAAATATAGTTTTTTTTTTTAAAGCAAGAGGCAATTTTAATTGTCCACATTTTCTTCATTTTCTAGAAATCTAAAAAATTCTGATTCTAGTTTATCACATAAGAAATGGGATTTTTTGCATTACCATGACAACGAATTTATTTATTTCTGATTGTTTTAGTGGCCGTGTTATCAGTACGCATTTTCCTATAACTTGGCCTGCAAGATCGCCAGATATTAACCCAGCAGATTATTGATTGTGGGACTATCCGAAGAAAAGAGGATTCTTGAACAAACGATGAGGTGAAGGACTCTATTCTACATATATATATATATATATATATATATATATATATAATAAGAAATCCTCAGATTCCCTTCTTTCCCGAAGACAGTAATGCTAAAGATAAATTGACAATACTGGCATATTAAAAATTACAATTAATCTCATCAGCTTACCACTGCCAATCAGTTGTATTCTGCACCAGTGAACCAAAGCATCTTACCTGCAACAAAGAGAATGATCTGTGTTAGGAAACTTCACTACTTTCATATAAAAATTCTAGCAGCATAGCTCGCGATGTCAGATAGAAAAAACTTTATCCTCTCCGCTGAATAGACATTGGTCTAATTCTCTGTGCTATAAAACTTAAACTATTTAAAAACACTTCTGGTACGTCACATTGGAGAAGCGTACGTGGATTGGAAAAATCAACATACTGTATAAACCTTCTCTCTGAGCTTTTATGGTTTACACTTTAAGTCCACAAAGGATATGGAATATCTGTCGCTCACCCTTAGGCCCTAACACCAATAATCTGCATTAAGTTTTCCATGAAGTCAGGCGATATGAATCCAGGTACATTTCGACGACTACAAAGGCAAGAGGACAAGAATGTCCATTTGGAAATGGCTGAGTCATAATCGAGCGAGCACTGCACATTGGATACATTCCACTATACAAACCACACGACATTAATTACATAATTACATCGTACGCAGGCATTTATGACAAGGCGAGGATCACATTTCTGGGAACAATCCAACATACTTCACACAAACTATTGACTTCATTACGGTACTGGATAGATACTCTTATTTACAAGAAAATGTACACCGTGTACGTAAATAAGTAATACTTTTTAGAGGATGTAAGGGAAACTACAAAGAATATTCAGAAATAACCGGTAGTAGCCTCATACAGGATTGGGAGAGCTGGAGATGTAGATGAACAGAGAAAGATGTGGCCTCCTCGCTCCCCGGATCTCACTCCATATGATTTCCTTTTATGGGGTTATGTAAAGGATAATGTATCTGTTCCATCTCTATCATTGGAGATTGGTGAACAGAAGTTGAGTATTATCGCAGCTATCGACATAATCGAAAGGAACATGTTAGAAAATGTATGGGATGAGTTTGACTACAGATTGGATATTTGCTGTGTTATGATTGAAACTCACATGAATAGACCTATATCAATAACTTTTTTTTTAATTTGTGACCCCTGGTTTGTCCAAAAATGTCAAACTAACATTTATTCTTAATTTACAAGCCTTCTCGTCATTTCTAATTATTTAAATAATTTACAGGTACAAAAAAAGTGTTTTCATAGGTTCTACCTATATACTCGTATTTTGAAACACCACTCTATATTTTTTCCAAACGATGTTTCGTGAACAGTTTTAGTTATTAAACTTCTCATTTTTTCTTCATAAAGAGGAGGGGCACGAAACCTAGCACTACAGTCTCGAATGGCCTTCCTAAACAATATTTCACCTCTTTTTATGTAGGAATGATTGCTGAAGTGCTAACAGCCACTTTCTTTGTTGATGTGGTAACTCAGCTATCAGGTTCCATCTTTCGATTCAGCCATATAGGCATAAGATTGCGGTAAAATCCCACTAGAATGTCGTTCACCCCTCGAAAGCGTACATCTCCTCACGCTGATTCCATCAAATCACAAATGAATAACATTATTTTCGTTAAATACTGTATATTGCAAACCACCCTTCCCCACCGGAATATAATAAAATCTTCCAAATAAGTTATTTATACAGAGTGGATATGAAATAACCCTGCAGATTTTCAGAGCGAATAGCTCATTTTGTATGTAACAAAAATGTGTAATACCATATTGGTGGAAAGATTATAGTTTTCTCAGAAAGAAAAAAGTTTATTTTTTTCCCCCGAAATGTTTAACGCCATCTTATTCTGTAACTATTTCGAGTAGGATCGTAATTTTTATCCATATGGATATAAAACCTAATAAAGAATATTTATCCCTCTGGCGTGTTTCAATAGCGTGGACGTTTTTGTTTAAATTTAATTTAAAAACCACTAATTTGAAGCCACTGACCAACGCGACCAGCTTACAACATTGGACCCAGAAAGAAAGCTGGGAGGTAGTTCACTAAGACAGACTTCAGTTTCTTGACCTCTTACATCTGTATTACGACAAGAAACAGCAGTGTGTTAGCGGCGATGTTGCAGGGTGTTGAAACTTGAACTCAATTTTCTAATTAACTGTGCATTTAATTACAAAACGTAATATAGGTTTTTCTATTAATTTAAGTATACCTTATCGTCTCTTTAATCTGCAGGATTATTTCTCTTCCACCCTGTAATTGCAGACTCCCCTTGAGTATAGGAATGGACTGGTTCACATTGCTGTTTATTGTTTATGACGTAAGCATTTCCATGGCAAGCGGTGTAATTTCCGTTCCACCAAATAGATTCATTTTTCTATTAATGCAGGTCGAATATAAACGTTACGTTTCAAAATGTATTAGGTGTAGTTGCTTGCGGACATACACCGTGTGTTGTGAAGGAATACTGGAGAGGTGGGAGGGAAAATTGGAGTATTACGAGAGATCCTATCGCAATATCATTGCTGTTCACAATAAGTTCAATTATAATATATATATAAAATTCAAAACTGGACCTCTGGGTTGAAAATCGGGAGCTCTTGGCAATTAAATCATAATGAGTGAAATAGGCCTATACAGTATAATGACACAAACAATGTCAACATTCCAACGTTATGCAAATGAATATTAATTGAATTCCTCTCTTGTTTATATATTCGTAAATATATCCTGTGGTTTTCCGAAAATTCAACATAATGATAACAATTTCACAAACGAATTATGACAAACTGGTGACCTCTATAACATAACATGTTAAATTATGTAATTAGGAAATCGCAGTAAACAAGTGAATGTGCCAGTCACCGCACTGGTTTTAATAAATTTGAAAACCAATTAATTACATTCATAGGAATTTTATACTTTATTGGCTATGTAATTAGGTGAAAAAAGAGAAAAATACCTACATTAAGTATTTAATTACAAATGCCTGAACAAAAACAATGCATATTTATGCAATTCCAAATTGACATACATGCAAACTACACCATGTCAGAAAATAAGTTGTTTCAACTCATGGTTTCAACTTTACAGAGATTCGCATATTTATTATGAACCTTCCTTTTCTCTCCATTTCGGTGAGCATCTCTCTCTAACCATGAGACAATGTGGTATTACTTTCATTTGGGCCAGGCAATTTCACAGTTGCAGATTCAAGACTAATAGCAAGGCTTTAGAAGAGTTAAAGTGATGAGATGATGATTGATTTATTTGAGATAATGCTGATTATGATTAAGGGATGATAATTAGTATCCTTATGAATGAAGTAATATACGCATGCAAGGATGGTGGCAAGCCTGAATAAGTAAACGCATTTTTGTCACCTCAGTTATTGAGCTGTCTGAACTGTAATAATAAATAATTATTTTTCCCGTTTAAAACTATCTGCTGAAGGAGATGTCGTACGAGCTGTGTTTACGTAAGTTTCGGTGGCGGTTTTCAGTGGTTATAGAACCATTTAAACAGTGTGTTGAATTATTAAATAACTGGTGAGAAATAGGTACCGTTTTCGGTAAGAAGTTTGCCAGAAACGGAAACATAAGTCGTGCGACTTCTGTAGTAGAGAAGTTTCAACGAGAAAAATGCGTTGTTGTGCTATGTATCTAACCACGGTTGAAAATATATCTTCATCAATACAACTCAAACTACTGACTAACGGACATTAACAGTACAAAGTGCCAGCAGAATTGTATTGTCGGCATTGTGCAAACAATTAAAAAGGCATTGTGTCCAGTTCGGGCAAGAGGAAACAACTAACCGGGAATACCCAACGCGCTGCCCGTCAAAAAGCTACCTCGTGGTTCGGTAACAATGCCAGTAACTTAGGTTTAACTCACTCTATACTTCAATGCTCACAAAGAATACTTTATTAAGGAACTGAGATTTGAAGTGGTGAGAGAGTGAGAGGAAGAGAGATAGAGAGATAATCCGAAAAAGGGATAGCTGCCCTATAACAAGGGGTAGCGTTTGGTTACAGTCATGTAATTACAGTAATTTATTTGTTTATACACAAAAAACAGTATTTCTGTATAGTTAAGTTTTCTTTTTTTTTTTACTTTTTAACAGCCATCCCTTTAACTGAATTATATATTTGTTCATTTATAAAACTATATAAATGGTGATTTACAATAAATTTTAGAATTTAACGTCCATGATTTCAACCAAGAGACATTTTTTTCACAACCTCCATCATATTCGGTTAATTGGGAATTCAGTATCTTTAACTTTGGAACTTCACTACATTGATTCGTGTACGTTCTACATTATGTACTGATAGGGCAAACTTTTAGATGAATTTTTTTCACTATGAATAACGGAAGAGGCGGCCGGGTAGCTCAGTTGGTAGAGCAGCTGGCTACGGACTGGAAGGTCCGGGGTTCGATCCCAGGTGGTGACAGGATTTTTTCTCGTTGCCAAACTTTCAGAACGGCCCCGAGGTTCACTCAGCCTCCTATAAAATTGAGTACCGGGTCCTTCCCGGGGGTAAAAGGCGGTCAGAGCGTGGTGCCGACCACACCACCTCATTCTAGTGCCGAGGTCATGGAAAGCATGGGGCTCTACCTCCATGTCCCCCAAGTGCCTTCATGGCATGTTACGGGGATACCTTTACCTTTTATGAATAACGGAAGATGTTTATTACAAGGGAATTATTGCAAAAAAAACAACGAAGAGAAATAACCTTTTTTAACATCCTTTTGAGCCACCGGCGTGGCTCAGTCGGTTAAGGTACTTGCCTGCCGGTCTGAAGTTGCGCTCGGGCGCGGGTTCGAGCCCATCTTGGGCTGATTATCTGGTGGATTTTTTCCGAGGTTTTCCCCAACCGTAAGGTGAATGCCAGGTAATCTATGGGTAATCTATGGTGAACCCTCGGCCTCATCTCGCCAAATACCATCTCACTATCACCAATCTCATCGACGCTAAATAACCTCGTAGTTGATACAGCGTCGTTAAATAACCAACTAAAAAACATGCTTTTGTTTAGGATTCGTTTATGTCCCGTATTTTATGGGATCGTCCCTTATTGCGAGGTTGTATTCTGGCGTCCCGATAAACTTCTTTGGGACGCAGAATTGTCCCGTATATTGTGTTTCACATTCTTATTCTCGAACTTACAACATGTAATTGCCAAGTAATCGACATCTCTAGTTCAGGCTTTGGAGATTTATGCGTTATCTTGAGCGATCTTCAGCTAGCAGTTTCCTTCTACTCCCGCAATTGTGTTCATAGTTGACGTAAACATGCATCAGTGGCATGTAATGTGTAAGCTACATTTAAATTTGTTGTAAACAGAAAATTAAATGTAGTATTTATGTATATACTGTATGTAAGCGAAGCACGTATTGCACTCAGTGTGAATGGCATGTCACTGAACCTCTGCGTTGTTCATCGTTCCTGTCCACCTGTCCGCAGCTGGTTTCTGCGTGTCGTTCCTGTCCACCTGTCCGCAGCTGGTTTCTGCGTGTCGTTCCTGTTCACCTGTCCGCAGCTGGTTTCTGCGTGTCGTTCCTGTTCACCTGTCCGCAGCTGGTTTCTGCGTGTCGTTCCTGTCCACCTGTCCGCAGCTGGTTTCTGCGTGTCGTTCCTGTCCACCTGTCCGCAGCTGGTTTCTGCGTGTCGTTCCTGTTCACCTGTCCGCAGCTGGTTTCTGCGTGTCGTTCCTGTTCACCTGTCCGCAGCTGGTTTCTGCGTGTCGTTCCTGTTCACCTGTCCGCAGCTGGTTTCTGCGTGTCGTTCCTGTTCACCTGTCCGCAGCTGGTTTCTGCGTGTCGTTCCTGTTCACCTGTCCGCAGCTGGTTTCTGCGTGTCGTTCCTGTCCACCTGTCCGCAGCTGGTTTCTGCGTGTCGTTCCTGTTCACCTGTCCGCAGCTGGTTTCTGCGTGTCGTTCCTGTTCACCTGTCCGCAGCTGGTTTCTGCGTGTCGTTCCTGTTCACCTGTCCGCAGCTGGTTTCTGCGTGTCGTTCCTGTCCACCTGTCCGCAGCTGGTTTCTGCGTGTCGTTCCTGTCCACCTGTCCGCAGCTGGTTTCTGCGTGTCGTTCCTGTCCACCTGTCCGCAGCTGGTTTCTGCGTGTCGTTCCTGTTCACCTGTCCGCAGCTGGTTTCTGCGTGTCGTTCCTGTCCACCTGTCCGCAGCTGGTTTCTGCGTGTCGTTCCTGTCCACCTGTCCGCAGCTGGTTTCTGCGTGTCGTTCCTGTTCACCTGTCCGCAGCTGGTTTTTGCGTGTCGTTCCTGTCCACCTGTCCGCAGCTGGTTTTTGCGTGTCGTTCCTGTCCACCTGTCCGCAGCTGGTTTCTGCGTGTCGTTCCTGTTCACCTGTCCGCAGCTGGTTTTTGCGTGTCGTTCCTGTCCACCTGTCCGCAGCTGGTTTTTGCGTGTCGTTCCTGTCCACCTGTCCGCAGCTGGTTTTTGCGTGTCGTTCCTGTTCACCTGTCCGCAGCTGGTTTTTGCGTGTCGTTCCTGTCCACCTGTCCGCAGCTGGTTTTTGCGTGTCGTTCCTGTTCACCTGTCCGCAGCTGGTTTCTGCGTGTCGTTCCTGTCCATCTGTCCGCAGCTGGTTTCTGCATGTCGTTCCTGTCCACCTGTCCGAAGCTGGTTTCTGCGTGTCGTTCCTGTCCATCTGTCCGCAGCTGGTTTCTGTGAGCGCGAGCGTGCTCAGAGAGAGACTTACCCCCAGCCCTGCTCTAGATCATAAAAGAATCTTACCAATTGGGAATACTGTCATGTTGGCGAGAACAGTGACACTGGCGGACGTGATAATGACTATGTCAGTAGGCCTATTCAAAGACTGTTTTCTCGGATTAACTCTTTATGTACAAACAAAAAGACTAGGTTATTTGTAGAAACTGTGAAAGCTATGCTCATTGCTAAAGTATTCTTCAGTAATTATTGTGAGGAATTTCATAACTTGGTACAACATAAATATTCTTTACTTAAGAAGATACATTCATCTGAGTAGTATATCACAGGGGAAGATAAAAGATTTAGTATTGTTTAAGGTTCAATTTTAAGACTGCTATACCCTATAAATAATGTAATATGTTCTTTTCCCTTAGATGATGTTCGTAAATAAGAAATGCAATACAATTTGGTTGGGTTAATCAAATCGAAAGTGTCCCGCAATTTTTTTTTTTTTTTTCAAAAAATATATTAAGCATACTTTTATTCCACTAGTTGTTAGCCTGTATAAGCTGTATTTTCTTACCTTACAGGTCCTACATTTATTGCAAGAAAAAAGTAAATAGCTATAGCCCCATTAAAAGCATTTATAAGCGGTTAAACACACAACGAGCGACAGCTTATAAATGCAGAAATAACATTGGTAGATCGGTGCCATTGTGAACAAAACACGTAGCGTCTGTTGGAGTCGGAACCACTCGAATGTCAACTGTCAAACAGTTCATAAAGTTTTAAAAAATTAACGGCAGAGCGCGCGGATAATTCGATTGCCAGACTCCTCACAGTGATAATGCAATAAAGCAGTTGGCAGTCAAGCTGTGTTATGCCTACCCTAAAGCTTCGCGGAACTTGTCACGTAGGTGTGAAACTCCGAGCTGCCGACAAGCACAAAGAAATCAGCACAGGATCGGAATCATATGAAACACATTAACTGGAGGAGCGTAGCCACGTCCAGCATCTAAATATGTGACGCCACGGCGGAGGAAACAAGGAAAGAAAATTGATAGAAAATCGTAAAGAGAAACGAACGAAGAAATAAAAGCGTAAAAGCGTTGAATTTATGACGGTGACTTATTCCGTTCTTACAGTTACATATCGTATTGTACAATATTTGATTCACTTACTTACACAACACATTCTGATACTGATATTTATATTTATGTGTCACACGAACAGGGTTGCCAGACGTCCTGGATTTTAATGGTGTGTCCTGTGTCCTGGATTGAGTTATACTTGTCCCGGAATGTAAAAACAATAGAAAAACACAATTTTTCCCCCATTTCCATAAAATTATTTTTAAAATTCCTTATTCGTGTATTGTATAGCCTATTTATTGTCATCAAAATTATGTACAATTTGTGTATCATTCGTTAATGGTAATCCTGTTCCATTTGTTTTCCAGGAAACCACCCTTAACTACATTATACTATTAATAACTATTACTATACATACTCCATACTATGTACAATCATTCTAGTTATTTCTTAACAAAAACTCTTTTCCTTTAATTAATAGGTTATTTCTTATATACATACTGTATATTGTATTTATAACTAAGTTTTCCCTTCCCATCTTTTTTTTTACTATAGGCTATAAAAATTTTCCGAGTTCCCTCAGTTTTCTTCCGTTTACTGTTCTATTCAATTTTCTACACGCTATTGCTGCATTTAGTTTTAGCAATGTCTCCTGAATACAAATTGGGTTTTTTTTCTTATTTTCTGGAAATGTATAACGCGACTTCTTTTACATCACATATAGGATATATTATATCGTTTCCTACCTCTCTTCTTCTATTTTTTAACCCCCAAATTCCAAATTTCTACCACGCTGGTCCGATCCCTCCTTCCCTGTTGTTAACTTTAGTATATTCTTCCTTTGCCCACATGATTTTCGTTTCTTTGTAATTTATTAAATGATTGTAAACTATTCAAATTGCTAAACGTTTCCTGTCTCACTGTTACTCCTCTCCATTATAATTTTTTCTATCAAATTCGCATTAATTTCACCAATTTCTTGCCATAATCAATTTAGTCCTAAACTGCTTACATTGTTTTCTAATTTTTCATTCAATTAGACTTAATAAATTCCTTATTAATTTTTTCAAGATTCTGTCAAACTTATGTTTAATGTCGTCGGGTTGCATTGGAGTAAACATGATGATAATGTATTATAGGCCTATAGGCCTATTAGATATTATGTAGTATCTTTATTCTTTACTCTACTTGGAAGTTGATTTATTATTGATAGGATTTAAATACTGTATTACGTATTTTTTCTATGGACCTATAGATCAGGCTGTAATATGACAATATTTTTCGAGCCTTTGTCAATAATTCAAAAGAAATTTTATAATCTAGCACAAAAGGTAACAAAATTAAAAGTTTAGGCCTTATGCAATTAGTTGAAATACATAAAACAAATAAAATCAGTTAGGTCTATATTGAACCTTTGGGGAGGCCGAGACGTAGGTGGGAAGATAATAATAAAATGGATTTGAGGGAGGTGGGATATGATGGTAGAGACTGGATTAATCTTGCTCAGGATAGGGACCAATGGCGAGCTTATGTGAGGGCGGCAATGAACCTCCGGGTTCCTTAAAAACCAGTAAGTAAGTAAGTAAGTAAGTAAGTGAGTGAGTAAGTAAGAAAGTAAGTAACTTAACTAAGGCCTATATTAAAAATTGAATTAATTCAAATATGTAGTCACGTTAAGATAGGAATGCAGTATCATCATCTGTCCTGGATTCCTGATGAATCTGGCAACCCTGCACACTACATATAAAATAATAAGCCTATAGCCTATCCATAATATTGAATAATCACTGAATTCAGAAATCAGCATGAATCACAAAACAATAAATAGTAATCTCCACTGCTGTGGAGTAAAGGTTAGCATGTCAGACCGTGAAACGAGCGGATCCGGGTTCAAATCCTGGTAGGGACAAGTTACCAGATTAAGGTTTCTTCCGGGGTTTTCCCTCAACCAATTAAGAGCAAATGCTCGGTAACTTTCGGCGCCTGACTCCGAGCTCATTTCGCTGGCATTATCACCTTCATCTCACTAGATAACCACAGCGGTTGATAAAGCGTCGTAAAATAAAACCAAATAAAAAAAAAACAACGAGCAGGAATTTAGATACAAAAGGGAAAAAGGTAAGAAAAAGAGTGGCAAATAACTGTCTTCCTAAAAATCAAATTATCTACACAGATTGTCTCCTAAATTTCGATCCGACGAACTAGCTTGTAAGAGAATTTCTTGAAGCGTTAAGTGACATACAATAAATAAATTTAGATACAGGTCGCTCTAAGGAATATTGAAGTTAATATATTCAATCTTGGTGAAGACTCAATAATTGGCAATTATTAAGGGCGCACACGTAACCATATAAGCTGATAATTATCCGCAGAACAAAGATATGTTGTCGTAATGACGAGAACAGCTCGAACTCTTCAGAGGAAGGAAGTTTAATTTTCATAACATCGCTCGCAAAATTGAAATTTCATCATCTAATTACGTGAGCTGACACAAATTAACAGTTTGATTAAAGTGTCAATACCGAGTGAAAGCTATCACTCCGCAGGGAAGGAATTTAATTAAAAACGGAGAGGAACATCTCCACGAGGCAGCAAGAAGTACCAGCGACTCAAAAAGACGATAACTTTCTTCGCAGGACACACAATGGGCTGAGTGGTTGAGAAAACAATAGACACGTCTCTTATCGATGCTGCATCATTTCTTCAGACTCAATTACGTCATCAACTACAACCGTTCAAAAGCGAAAGGTTGGGCAGGTATCGTCGTTGCTTTTGTTCAAAACCACACGCTGCGGTTTCTTCGACTTTACGAAGTCATACAGAGTGTGCCAAAGGAACGAGAGATCTAAAATTCTCAGAACTATGTACAAGTAGACAATAGTGTGGGGAAGACAAAATGGATTGAACAAAAGAATGGTACAGTAGAACCTCTATTACCCGTGGTAATGAAGGGGATGGACTGAACGGTTGATCGAAAAAATCGGATAATCCGTACCATGAAAGATTTTGTAATTTCCTACATGGTCTTATATTTAACTCGCTAGGTAGTGGATCATAAGTTCACTAATTTAAGTCTGGTTGTCAACAACGGGTTTTTAAGGGGCAAGGAAGCTCTCTGTAATGATTGTCTCAGGAAAGCTAGGAATGAAGGAGGTCTCATGTTGTAGATTTACATACTTTTTACACTTTATCCTTGTTTTTTTATTAAATCGCGCAGTTGCAACTCCAATCTCGTATTCTGATGCGAGATGAGGCACAGTTTCTCTTTCTCAAACCATTCAATTATTTCCATTTATTTCGATACTTAGCACAACACGTTTTCTGTTAACACCCGTGGAAGACATTTTATATACAAGTTATATTATAGAACGACAATGCTGTGTAATAACACTCTAACAAAACATATGTAGAACCTACTAATATGATGTACAATACAGTGCAGCGAGAAATAGACGGTCGGATAATCCACCAATCGGTTAATAGGGTGACGGATAATCGGGGTTCTACTGTACTACTGTATACAGTGGAAGCTCTTAAGTTCGACAGAAATCAAGTTCGACATCTTATAGTTCGACTGCTTACGTAGGAGAATTAGACACGCTCCTATATGGGCAGTAAGAAATGGGTTTACCATTTGAATGGAAATTGGTCCTGTGTCTTGTAGTGATACTTTTGTTAAAGGAAATCAGAATATTTTATTGATTAGGACATCCATGTTGACCACTGATTTTCAATTAATGAACTCTTCTTTTTCTATTTGAGAATTAAGCCGTTTATGAGACGGAACTGTCGAAACCCACTGTGGTACTAGAAGCGCATACACAAGTCTCGGGGCGGGCAGGAAATGCAAGTACAGTACTGTATTCGTTGATGGATAACCAATAAGAATTTGTATTCATTTCACCTGCCACACCTACCACCCTTATTGTACTGAACTTTAAATTCTGTTTTTTCAAACTTAGGAGAGTCCACTGTACTTCAAGGAGATACCACAGTCTACTATATACAGTCGCGAAGCTCAATACGTAGTAAATATGCAAACATTAGATTGTTGCTCACCACTAGGATTGCTAATATCGCCTCATTACAGGCAATGCAAAATAGTACCGTCACAATCTCTTGTTCCTAGCACCCTCATAACTCAAGCTTCGTGACTGTATATAGTATACTGTGGAGATACCCTAAATCTCCTCCTGTTCAACGTATTGACACACGATGTAGGACTGAAGATTAAGCAGAACATACAGACAAGAATCCATATTTCTGGCGACGATATGGCCCTGGGATCAGAAAGTATAGCTGATCTGCAAAAAAGCAATCGACCATCTATCACAGTGGCAATAGAAAACGAAGTCAAAATCAACGGGAAAAAGACAGAACTTACGGTATTCAGAAGAGCTGGGAAAGTCTCTCAGAAAAATGGACGTTCTGAAATCTGAAAACTCTTAGAAATGTTTACTTTTTAAATATTCGCAAAGTAAAATGTCACAAATAGAGAAACCGAGCGATTTCGCAGCCAAGGCAAATTCTAATTCAAAGTGACCACCAGAATTGGAGCTCACATAGATTCTTCCTCACAGATCCAAACATCTTTAAGGACGGGCGATAGCGTACTTCTTATTTCCCCTCCCATTGCCTTCGTTTTCATAAACTCTTATAAACGCTCCTTGTTGCATTTAATTCATCCAATAACTAAAAAATTTCAATTTATTACAAAAAAACTGTCAAATAATTTTGTGCGAGATCGTGCGTATTTGCTTGCTTTCCGCACAAAACCAATCCGCGGAAAGTCTAGAATTCCACATTCAGTATTCCCAACCTAACACACATAACAATTTCCCTCTTCTTACCGCTTAAGTGACATATTGATTTTACTGCTTTAGGCTTTTAACATATTATTTTTAGAGACGTTCAATATAGTAATAATTATAAATTGGAAAATTACCACTGCAATTTCACCTAAATTGCACTGTTAATCATTGTTTTTAAATATTTGCAAAAATTAAGTAAACTCTACAACTCCACTAAAGTTACTGCATTCGTGATGCAAGTAACATTAAGGAAGCCGTGAAAAAATCAACAAGATTCCAGACTCATCATAGACTAGGGGGAAAAAAAAGACAGACGTATATCACGGCCTGCTGGAGTATAGTAAACACAGAAAACATTTTAAAGCAACAACGTTGAAGATGGATATTTTTGTTTTGCAAATTTGCTGTCATTGAACAGAAACCAAGATGGAGATTTCATCGCAACTAATTAGAAATTCCTCTTTCAGGTATGTAATAAACGATCTTCGCACAAAATAATGTACGATACACGAGCGGTATGTTTTCTTTCGATTATCGGAAATTAAAAAAGCTCAACTACGTTTCGCTTTTTCAAACTTTTCCTCGAACATGAAACTTCAACATACCGCTCTTGTAATGCACATTAATATTAATGACAATTTATAACGTGTGAAATAATGTAATACATACGTTTTCTATTGTCTTACTTTATATTATTATTATTATTATTATTATTATTATTATCATGCTTCATATTAAAAAAACAGATTTGGCAAAAATAGAATCCTTATATATGTTCCTCATTTGCTCACTGCCAAGGCAGATCCAGTACTGTTATTGTAGCCTATATCTTAAACATATGCATCGTGTTACACACCTGTAAACAAACAAAAAGGTCATATGAAGGGCTTAGTTATAAAGTTACTCACAATGGGAGAAGACGAGAATTCTAATGGTGAACGTACTGACATGAGTCTTGTTTAGGGGAGGCACGACTGAATTCATACGATACTGCTCGTACATACGCTGCATATTATCTCAGACATTTGGACATAAAATTTCCAGGACGATGGATTGAGAGGGATGGTTCTGCTTGTGGCCAGCAACATCACCCGATCTCATACTTTTTAGTTTTTGGTTATTCGGTCATCTGAAGGATCTGGTGTATGCTGGAAAACATCCCACTTGTGGCAATCAATTGAGGTATGTTCAGGGATTCGGTACTCTTCTCTCTTCTTCCAGATTTAAAGAATTCATGGCAAAGTCGGGCACGTCTATGCTGCCATTCTAATGGTGGACATTTTAAAGACCTGCTATTATACAACAATCTGCGGCAATAAACATTTACGTGGCTAGGAACTAAATATTTTATTTATAATTTCTCTCTGTCATATCTCTGTAACTAAGCCGTATAACAAATTAGTTCAGATGGCATTTTTGGTTTGCTTTCAAATTTATAACACGATGCACATGTTTTAAGTAACAGCAATGATATATCCTGTATAACACTTTATCAGTTGCGAGAGTCGCTGTAATTGATACCAACGCGATGATATTTTGGCTAGATGTGTCCTAGAATAGTTAGCTATGAGATTACCTGCCATTCCCCACGCAGGGAAATCCCCACAAAAGAAATAAGGTAACCAAATCAAGAGGAAATCAAACCCAACCACAGCCAAGGGACACCAGTCTCTCTCGCTAACCCGCTGTCCACTCCGGGAGCTGGAATTTTGTTAACAGAACTGTACAAAGAAGGGACAAACTTCAGACTTCAATCATCTTCCACCGCCAATGAACAACCCCGTCCCTTCAAAACGACAATGCCACAGTGGAGCGCAAGACATATAAACAAGACGTGAGACTCGGAAGCTTTTAGTGTTGATTTAAGAGTAGAGCCGGGTCTAATACTTAATTAGGATGGGGAGACGCTGCGCTGCATCTCATTGTCTGGCCGCTCATGTTCGTGTATCGCGAGAGCGTGGCGGAAACTAATTGAAGCAATTGTCCTAGCAGACATTCCCACTGCGGAGAAAAGCTTCGTTTGGTGTCCAACCACTGTGCAGTCATAGTTATGAGAAAAGACCAGAACTTCACCAAAACAGAGTAATGAGTATAGCTGCACGAAAAATTGTCTAGTACTGCAGAATATAATTTGCTGACATCACGCAGCAGGATTAAAAAGTCAGAAAAGTTACAAGTGAAACCGGGAACGGAAACGACAACGACAACGAGAACGGAAATATTATTAAACAAATGTATTTAAACGTGAGCATTCACAAACTAAGGTTCAAGTTCCCGTTCCAGGGCCTCGGCAAGCTTCTCGTTAATTGTGAATGCTCACATTTAAATACATTTATTTTAACGATATTTCCGTTCTCGTTCTCGTTCCCGGTTTATTGTGGAGCAGCCTTAATACTTCAATTAATTACGAAATTTTAGAAGAAATATACGGATCAAGCATTGAAAATAAAACAATAAATTCGAATGTCTTTATGATTCGTTGAAAATATTCATCAATGGGTAGGATATCCAATGATATTGTTTACATATGTGTGTGATTATCTCCCCCTTTCCCACTACTAATGACTTGGAAGAAATCTAATTTGTGAAGATTTTAATCATTTTATGTACAGAAGTTCATGTGTTACTAGCTGCTGTGTTTTTCTCTTTTGTGTGGATATGGGAAGATGATGATGGCAGCAGTTAAGATTAAGTACCCTATACATTCATTACCCATCACTATATACGAATGTATAATTCTTTAATTGAAATGAATTTTCTATAAGCTAATTACATTGAAGAAAACTAGAGGATGAATATTCAATATGACTGATAATTAATAATGAAAAAATGAGTGTCTAAGCACGAATCCCTCTGATTATCTGGAAATAATTGGTAAAAAAATTTAGAACAGTGCAAAGTTTTAAATATCTGGAATCAGTCATTCAAAGAAATGGGTAATCTGATTTGGACTTAGAAAGAAGAACTATTGAAACAAAGAAAGTAACTAGTATAATTAATCCAATCCTATAGAGTGGAAGTTATTATTAAAAAAATAAGATATTAATATATAACGCAATAGTCGAAAGCATTTTATTATATGGAGCTGAAGGTTGGATACTTAAACGGAAACGCATAAACAATTTGACTGTTAAAGAGATAAAGTATCTAAGGCGTTCGGCGAAAATTTCAAGAAAAAAAAATAAAACGAAAATACTACGATAAGAGAAAAAAATGGATGTTACAAAAGATATTGTTCAAGTGATAAAAGAAATTCAGCTAAGATGGTGCAGATATGAATTACTAATTTATATATTTACTTATTTATTTGTTCATTTATTTATTATTTATTTATTCTGGCAGAGTTAAGACCATGAGGCCATCTCTTTGACACTACCAGAAGTGAAATATGTACAATGAAACAATAAAAAAGTAGTAATATTAAAATGTAAACTTCATCTTACGATGTTGGATGACGTATATACGTCCGTGAAACGAACTCGATAGCTCAGCTGGTAGAGCGCCTGACCTGAGTACAGGAAGTCGCAGGTTCGAATCCCGCTCGAGGTTGTGAAGTTTTTCTTTCATACCATGGCATGATTGTGACTATATAAGTATTTAAATATTCAATAATATTAAAACTTAAATATCGTCATTATCATGTATATTAAGGGGCTTACATATAATAAAATATCAATTAAACATGATACATAATTAAGTGATTTACAATTCATATCCTAATTTTACTTTATGATGGGAATAAATTACTATAATTTATACAAACACACAGAATAACCTATAAAAATCGGCTAACACTCACAAATGAATTCCATGTAACTGTATTTATACGCACACACATCTATATTTTTCTTACAAAACTGTCGCAGAGAGTTCTTAGAATTCGAATTAAAAAGATTCCAATGTAAAACTTTAGCTAAACGATTTACAAGCAGGAGGACCTTCGTCCCGTCCATTCGTAGACACATACATACCCAGTTATTTGCACAAGAACATTCCATTCCTCCGAACAGCCTTTACAAGCCCAGACCATGGCATTTTTATTTTTAATGTCGTATATGAAAGCACAATAGTGCGGAGGGGAACTCGAGTTGCAGTTGTAACAACACCTGTGCTAGCAGAAATACCGCAAACTCGTTATGAAACAACAGTCCGGGAGAGCGTCGTATTAACTTCCATCTCTTTACACGGCCACATCTGTTTCAATTCTAAACAAACTAAATGCACAGCACTAGTACACCCACTATATTACATTTCATAGAGGAACGCATTGTAATTCTATGTCTAAATTGAAACAACGAATTTATGAACTGCTACAGACTGACCACGAACAGCCACGTCAGGAGGACAGTGCTTCCCTCTGGCGAATCTTTTAATGAAACTGTCCCTATTAACATTCATGAGAAACTTGGAAACCACAACGGTTACCAATCAAACCTGTGCAGATTAAATTCCGTCGGGTTTCTGAATCAACTTCTCAGATACAAGATCTGTATTGTCACTAGTGGGCCGATTCAATTAAATTCAGGATTGCTATGTCTCATTTCTGGGATTTCATAACTCGATATTCCATTTCCACGGTGTCTCCACCAGTAAGTTTTGAACTTTAATATTCATAAAGAGAAACTTCAAGATAGGAATAAAAATTAATTCATTAATACTAAACGAAATCAGCAATGAGGAAAATTACTGTTTGCCAAAGTGGCGAAGATAAAATACTTCATAACCATTCACCGCACACAAATGTGTGAAACAAGCATTATTTTGCTTAATAGATGAATTAATCAAAATAGACCTAACAATTGTATTTCATAAATAGAGCCCGGATGTTTAAGCGTTTATTTTGGTTAAAATAGGCAGACATATAGGCACTAAAATAGTAAAAATAGGCAATGAAATAGGAATTTATTATTCATGGAAACATACCAAAAATAGACAAATACTTAATAAACTATCCCATACGGTACTCACTTTCCTTGGTTACAAGTCACAACAAGATGCTTTTTTAAGTTGTCAACTGTCATAGTGAGCCGCCTGTCAGAGAGAACGTTTTTCATGGTGGAAAAAGATCTTCCTACTTCTACTTGGAGCAAACTTAAAACAACTTATTTCAGAAGGACTGTCTCTACTTTCTTTCACAGATCGGGAAAAACCAACTGTGTACTGACTCAAAAAGAGAGGTGTGAGAAGGGATTAGAGACTTCAAAGTTCGCGTGACTTGTGCGTGCAAGCGACAACAGTAACGGGACCTGGAGACTTGCTTTTAATACTTCCCTCATCCTCTTTCTTTCGCTGGTAAACCCCGAAGTGACCTGAGCACTGAGGGCTATACTGTTCAAACATCTTTGTTAAGTGACATAAAAGATGGAATCGGTAGGGGAGAAAAGTTTACGACTTCTTGGAAACATATGTATTGCTGGAGAATAAGATTTTCAGCAAATATTTGTGTGAGGTGAATATATATTTTTAATTTGTACAACTGTTCTTTTTCGTTTTTTGTATAATTTATGTGCAGTTTATTTTAAATGCATTAAAAATATACAAAATGTACAATAACGACGTAAAAAGACTAAAAAAGGACATTTAACCTTAAAAAAGGCAACGTGAGCGAAAAAAGGCAAAATAAAATTGGGCCTATCGATCGCGTATCGTTTGATTGTTGCTCCTGCCGTTTTCTCTTCTTTCATTGTCGGGTTGTTTTCCACACAACAGTCATGGAAATATTGGGTATAGACCGTATGCACGAATATAATATTATGATACATTATAGTATTAAATAAAGTACATATTGCATTTTATTTGTTTAATTCGAGTAGGTCTATAACATTATAAGCCATCATTGGAATTCTTTTAAATATACTAATTTTCGGCAAAAAAATCGGACTGAGACAAGTGAACAACAGGCTAGGAGCTCACATAGATACTTCTCAGTCCCAATTTATCTTGAAAGGACGTATTCTCGCCTATCTTTTAACTGATAATTCCCACTTTATCCCGCTTTTAATTCATTCATTCATTCATTCATTCATTCATTCATCCATCCATCCATTCATTCTACATTAAAGTCAATTTCTAAGAGGTAATCTATTCTATAATTAATTTTGTACGAAACTTGAAATTCAAACAAATGGGAGAAATCAGTTATGTTATAAGACATAGAAATTTATTGTCCACACCTGTGGAGTAACGGTCAGCGCGTCTGGCCGCGAAACCAGGTGACCCGGGTTCGAATCCCGGTCGGGGCAAGTTACCTGGTTGAGGTTTTTTCCGGGGTTTTCCCTCAACCCAATACGAGCAAATGCTGGGTAACTTTCGGTGCTGGACCTCGGACTCATTTCACCGGCATTATCACCTTCATAACATTCAGACGCTAAATAACCGAGATGTTGATACAGCGTCGTAAAATAACCCAATAAAATAAAAAATAAATACAAATTTATTATTTTTTTAATAATGGGGAGTATTTTACTTAGGTCATTCACTCCTATGAAGTCAGTTGTGTACGTGTCCTTGTCTCAGGAAGATTGCAAAAAACCTTCGTGGTGTAATAGGACAGGACATTTGGACCCGTTCGAAATTGGGAATGCATGTCGGTTCACTCTCCCCACGTGTATCATTCCATGTTGTAGGAATGAATTCACTATGCACTGTCAACAGCCAGACTAGAACTCAAACTAAGTTTGATATAAGCACAGTGGAATGGTGACAAGAGAGGAGCTTGGCACGATCTTAAAATGTGGGACTCAAAACAAACGTAAGAATCGCTCTGAACATTTCATGTACATCAAATACTGTACAGTAGGCTACAATGTTTGTTTTGTGTTATAAAACCAACATTTCTAATTTTAAATATATTTACTGTAAAGTGCCTCAGCTCCTAACAAATTAAATGTAAAAACTAACTGTGCCGAACTCTTCTTTGTCCCCGCTCCACTACTCACTACTTATTGGTCTGAAGGAGGAACGAGCAGTGTTGATGTGTTCATTGTGCACTGTCAACACAGACTACAACAAGTTTTGTTAGAGGTTATTTTATTGTTTTTGGGTGAAATCTTAATATTTATTATGACTTTGCTGTATTTGAGGCTATAAAATCTTTTGTGTTAAATTAGGATTAGATACCCTATTATTTTAGATACAAATTATTTTTAACCTAAGTATTAACACTTAATATTTTAGGAGAAAAATTCGCTCCGGTGCCGGGGATCGAACGCGGGTCCTTGGTTTTACGTACTAAGCGCTCTGACCACTGAGCTACGCCGAATTCAATCCACAGCACCGGATCGAATTCTCCTCCTTCGATGTTTCCCTTTTTCTCCTAAAATATTAAGTGTCAATATTACAGATAAATTCTGTAGGACAAATTAATATATATATAATAAGTAGTATTAGTTAAGGTCTTGAAACTTTAAGAACTCTTTTTGGTTTCAGTTAAAAATAAGGATAATATTTATCTAAATAGCAGGTCGATACTGATTGCAATTATTTGATTCTTATTTAAGATAGATTGAATAATCAATACTTTTTGAATGCGACCCAAATGTTATATTTAACTACTATCCTATGATGCTCATTTTAAGAGACGACTCGGACATATTACGCCTAATATTGATGGGAGCTTTATTGTCTACTACAACAAGATAAATTTACCTAATTCCCGTCTACAGAATTGTTGCTTGTTATATCCCGCCCGGACAAAGTTACCAGGCATACAAAGGGCTTTTAATTTCAAGCAACTTGCCTACCTCTAGGGCAGGGATACAGAACTGGCGAGAGAGGGGTGGAAAGCATGGGGAAAGCGTTGGTTCCCCGTCCACAGTCCACCGGCGTTGAATGACGTACATGTGGCCCGTACGCAATCACATAAGACAGACACTGAATACAAATCTCCTCCCCTAATAAATCAATAACGCGGGGATGGAAGAAAGGGGTGAGTGACGTAAAGCTACAATTGGTACCCAGTTATGCAAGTCTGCTCTAGGAGTTAACACATTTACAATGAAGTAGCTCTGAAGCAGCGAACATGCATTGCCTATTTCAAACGGCTTCAAACGTTCTTCCCTACCACGTCACGAAGTATTCTTACAATCTTTTGCAAACACTCTGTATATATGAAACTATTTTAAATCGCGATATTATGTAAATTGTGTGTTTTGAACGTACTAAATAAATAAGCCTTTGTAATTCTAAACTGTTGAGTTAAGCCTATTAAATAACACAGTAAATAAAACGACAAAAGCATCACACATAATGCTGCTTGTTTTCATATCGTAATTTAATCAATTTAACATAAATCGTCAAAACGTGGGCCGTCTACTATAATAAATTATTTTCTAAAGCTGTCAATTGATCAGGTTTTAAATTCAAATATTACACTCAACAGAATTAGTCAGCGAAGAGTGTTATTAATACAGCACGAGCGCTCTTTCTTCATTTTTAAAATGTACTTAATTTATAGTCAGAGTTTAGATGAAATATATACAGACGAGGTTTACAATATAGTCTACTGATACAACACAAAGTTTTAGTATTAATTTCATGAAGCGTTATTGAATGTCATGAATTCATCTAGGCCTATAGAATAGAAGGCGTAAGAAATTAGGTACTTCTTTAACTTGGCCCTAAATAATTTTATGTTTTGAGTTCCATTTTTATATCGATAGGGAGGCTATTAAAATTTTTACTGCCGTATAACGTACTCCTTTTTGATAGCACGATAGACTTGCCGATGAAGTATGAAAGTTATTTTTTTTACGCCTATTTATGCTATGAACTGTTAAATTAACTACAAAGTTTTCACGATTACATACGAGGAAGATTATTAATGAAAAAAATATACTGACAAGCCATGAGCATTATTTGTAGTTTTTTGAAAATAGTCCTACACGATTCTCTAGATTTGGCACCTACTATTATTCTAAGTACTCTTTTTTGTAATAGGGATATATTGTTACTATCTGTGGAATTTCCCCAGAATATTATTCCAAAACTCATTACCGAGTGGAAGTATGCAAAGTATATTGTTTTTAAGGTATTGATATTTACTACTGGGTGTTCAGTTCAAATTGTGTCATGGCTCGCTGTATGCCGTCATGTGGCTAGCCGATGAGCCTAGAGAATCCAGTCTTCCTACACTTCCGCAGAGGCGTATCACCTATGAGCGAGAGAAGTTGCCTAGCAAGTACGGCGTTCATTCTGAAGAGTACGTACCGATACGTACGGTAACGCCAGTAGTGGCAGGAATGTGAACTATTTGGAAACACGTACTATCGGGATATGGGGAGAGGGTTAAGACGATTACTTACGTATTTGTTGACATTAATTTCGACGGTCAACATGGACACGGAGCATTTGATTTGTGTTGTGGAATGTTGCCGTACGCAACAGATGATAACAAATACCCTCCGTACGACTTGCCCGCGCAAAACACAGTTCGAAAGAGGTTATGAGGTTATGGTAGCACACAGACCGTACACACCGCCATCTGTTGCTGCGACGTTCAAGTTATAACGTACATGTTCTCAAGTTCAGATTGAACGCCTTGAATAATAGGAACCTTCTCTGACATATAAGGTGAAACTCGCTTCAAAACGGTGACTCAACAACAATGACGTCATGACACACTTTGAAATGAACACCCAGTATTTTTTGCATAGATCTAATAGTGAAACGAGCTGAATTTAGTTTGGGGGTAATTTCTTTAATATGATTTTTCCAATTTAACACATTAGCGATTTTTAAGCCAAGTAATTTGGTGATTGTTGTTTCTAACAGGGATCTATTATAAATTATTGCGTTTGAAATTTGGGAGATTGAATTTGGACAGGATTTAAATTGAATTACACTTGAATACTAATTTATTGACTGAGAGCCAGTCACGTATTTTGAAGAGAATTTCCTCTGTTGAAGATTGGAATGTGTTGGAGTTATTAGGTGTAATTACTATACTTGTGTCATCTGCAAATAATATGGGAAGACCTACATCTTTTATTAGTGGGCCAAGATCATTTATGAACACTAGAAAAAGTAGGGTACCTAATATCTGGAACTTCGGATAATTGAGGGGGGGGGGTCTCGTTCAAAACCTGCTACATACATAATTTTAGATACTGAAGAAAACGAGAAAGCCATGTATTGTGGGTCCCTATCACCACGGCATGGCGCGTCCTCAGGTTGCGGATCGAGGAGACGGCCTCCAGATATGGAGGGTAGCTGTGAATATATTGAATAAGCAGTCGCGGACAGCCGATGAGGGGTGGTCCTCCAGCTTGGGGGTTGGGCGAAGGGCTAGCAACCCATCACCGTAAAAAAACAAGCTTGTTACGAATCCTTCAAATAAGCCTCGAAATGGGACTGATTCTCTGGCACGACCACAGCAAAGGAATAAGGTTTTGAGATTTGGTACTTGGAACATTAAATCCAGACGTTTGAGATGGGCAGGGCATGTAGCACGTGAATTCAGAAATGCATATAGAGTGTTAGTTGGGAGGCCGGAGGGAAAATGACCTTGCGGGAGGCCGAGACGTAGATGGGAAGATAATATTAAAATGGATTTGAGGGAGGTTGGATATGATGATAGAGAATGGATTAATCTTGCTCAGGATAGGGACCAATGGCGGTCTTATGTGAGGACGGCAATGAACCTCCAGGTTCCTTAAAAGCCAGTAAGTAAGTAAGTAAGTAAGTAAGTAAGTAAGAAGAAAATGAGAAAATTATATAATTATCTCATGAGAGATCTAATTATTATTTAGTATAATATTTCTTTGAGTAACCGTACATAAATCATTTCCATTTCGATCATTACTTATTCCATTAACAGCAAATAATACATTGCGCATTTTACTAACCAAGCCACATTAATGTTTTAAGCTGTCCGACTGAAAATAAACAGATATCAGAGAATAGAGCTTTTTTTTTATCTCAACTGTATACGTAGGATTACACGTGTATTAGAATATAACGTTAAATGTACCCACAGCTATACAAACATTCTCTTTATTACAACTGACGAGAAAAGGACGATATCAAACGACTGGTGACATTCGGACAATTTTCATCAGTTATTGGAAATGAATACAACCGGCGTTCTCGCTCATTATTGATTCCAATTAACTCATTACACATTGAAATTGTTATGACACTTTCAGTTTCAATCGCTGTTCCCGGACGCTAAAATCATTAACAGACCCAGACATTCGAAAATTAAAACAAGCTTTGGGAGTTGTAACGCCCGTACAGCATCCCGATTAATGCTCTGCGCTTAGATTATAACTACAATGACAATGAGATTCAATTAAGGATCTACTGTGTTACACCTATTTGATATCTTAACATTACAGGGTGTGTCTAAAAGAACTTTACAACTTATAATGTTCAAAGATAATATAAATTGCATAAGTGGTTGTGTAATACTGCAGATCAATGTGAAGGATAAACGGTAAGAATAGAATAAATGCAACAGAAAAGAAAGAAAATAAGAATGAATAAAAGAAACAGAATACAAAAAAAGTAAAAGAAAACAAAGACATTGATTATCAATGTAGAAAAAAGTTAAATAAGTAAGTAAATAAATAAATAAATAAATAAATAAATAAATAAATAAATAAATAAATAAATAAAAGGAAAAATAGACAGAAAATAAGAAACTAAAGAAAATATCAAGTAGGAAATGCAAGAAGAAATGAAAATGGAAAAGTGGAAAAGATAAAATAAATAAAAGGAAGAAATAAAAAGGCGTGAGGCAGAAAGAGAAGAACTACGTTCGGGCGTGGGATCCGCTTAGACTATTTGATTGAGTTTTTCCGAGGTTTTCGCCAAGAGTAAAATCTAATCACTCCAAATATTATTTTACTATTACCAATTCTATTGACGCTAAAAATTCTCGTAGTATCGTTAAATAGGCTTTAACTTACTTACTTACTTACTTGCTTTTAAGGAACCTGGAGGTTCATTGCCGCCCTCACATAAGCCCGCCATTGGTCCCTACCCTGAGCAAGATTAATCCAGCCTCTACCATCATATCCCACATTCCTCAAATCCATTTTAATATTACCTTCCCATCTACGTCTCGGCCTCTACAAAAGTATTTTTCCCTCCGGCCTCCCAAATAATATTCTATATGCATTTCTGGATTCGCCCATACGTGTTACATGCCCTGCCCATCTCAAACGTCTGGATTTAATGTTCCTAATTATGTCAGGTGAATAATACAATGCGTGCAGTTCTGTGTTGTGTAACTTTCTCCATTCCCCTGTAACTTCATCCCTCTTAGCCCCAAATATTTTCCTAAGCACATTATTCTCAAACACCCTTAACCTATGTTCCTCTCTCAAAGTGAGAATCCAAGTTTCACAACCATAAAGAACAACAGGTAATATAACTGTTTTATAAATTCTAACCTTGAAATAGGCTTTAAAATATTAATAAAAGAAGTAATTAAAGAAGAAAAAAATAGAAAACTAAAAGGGAAGAAAATACAAACATTTCATATTTCGCGATACGTCTTTGCTTTATTATTTTGTATTTTATTCTTATTTTCATCACTAACAATATCGTTACTATTTAATAGACTATTTTTATTACAAATATTTGATATCTGTTTATTAATTCTATTACTGATGTTTTCTTTCGTATATAAATTATAAATGATTAAAATACACGTAACCGGTTCATCGCGAGTGAGGCGAAGGTGAGTTAGTGGAGGAGAGAGTAGCATGTGATTGTTCCCCTCGCCCGACTTGCTGTGCAGCGGGACGTCCTACAGCACTGAATGCTATTCCACAGTTAACTCAGTACCCTCCAAGTGAACATATTCCGACAATGGACTCGTCGAGACCACTGAGCATCAAGCTGAGCAGAGTCATGTCTAAACACAAGTACTGTACCACCTTTCGTGCATACTGCGCGAATCATCCTGATTTACTCACGACTTCCGCTGTTCCGCCATTTGTAAGCATTATTATGCCTTAATAAACCTCTTGATTAACCTTCAGAGCTGCTGTATTCAGAATTTGAAGTATTTGACATCCAACAAATTTATAACAATGTATTTCTGTATTTCGTACATAAAAACCGAAATATATTTAATTTATATTCATATAAATATAAAACGAAAAGATCAGACAACATATGCTTGACAGTTTCTAAATTTACCACAACTGTAGCATATAATCACAGTAGCAACTTCGGTTCAAGGCTTTATAACATAATTATAGATAAATTCCCAAAGATACAAATTGCGTCCACACCTGTGGAGTAATGGTCAGCGAAATCAGGTGGCCCAGGTTCGAATCCCGGGGCAAGTTACCTGGTTGAGGTTTTTCCGGGGTTTTCTCTCAACCCAATACGAACAAATGCTGGATGACTTTCGGTGCTGGACCCCGGACTCATTTCACCGGCATTATCACCTTTATTTTATTCCGACGTTAAATAACCTAGATGTTGATATAGCGTCGTAAAATAAACCAATAAAAAAGATACAATTTGCTAATGCTCCTATTTTAAAAATCTATTAAGGAATTGCTGTTAACAGATAAAATTTAAAGTTCAATTATTATTGCGATATCTGTGTTTTTTCTTCTATTACTTTTTACTCTGTTATTCAATAAAATGTCTTAACATTAACTTATGTGGAATGCCTCCTGAGCACGAGTATGTAACTTCTGGGAGTGCTAGAGAGTCCTTATATTTAAAAAAATCAGGATGTATCTTTGTTCTGGCAATAAATTATTATTATTATTATTATTAATATTAAACTATTATTATTATTATTATTATTAGATTATTATTAGACTATTATTATTATTATTATTATTATTATTATTAGTATTATTATTAGATTATTATTAGACTATTATTATTAGTATTATTATTATTATTATTATTATTATTATTATTATTATTATTATTATTATAACGGCTATCCCCTACTAAATTCCCATCTCCCGCGTTTTATTTATCAGAGGTTGGCAGGTCTGATGTTACATGCGCTCTGCAATCGTCAATAATCATGTAAGACGTTTAGTTCAGTAGCCTATTTCGTCGATATGGCTGAAAACTTGGGCGCACACTACCAGTACTAGGTTCTTTGGCGTCGATTGGAATGGTGCTATCGAGATTGTATTCGGCGAGATGAGGTCGAGGAGTCGCCATGTGATTACCTGACATTAGCCTTAGTGCTGAGAAAACCTCGGAAAGAATACAACCAGATAATCAGCTCAAGCGGGTATCGAACCCACACCGTGAGGGCACTAGGTTAGCAGACAAACGCGCCTACCATCCGAGCTGTGCCAATGGCTTCCATCTGTAGAAAAGGATATCACATTGATAGCGAACAAATCTATGGTGTGGAGAAGATTCTATTGCTTAGCCGGGGTAGAAGGCAGGGAAATAAAATTAGCCTTTTGTGGTAGGTAAAAGTGTCCAGAGATAAAATGATACATAAACAACAACGCTAGGAATTAACACTGTAATAAACATTATGTTGAAGTTTTTACGAGAGTTCGTGAACACCAATTAATCGTCCTCATTCGTTATATTGATTAAAACAACTGGACCACAAGCAGCAAACTGCCGCAAATTCACCTGCCCACCACACTGGGACACAATAAAGGTGCCACCCGGAGGGTTTGTCAGTCCGTTGTTAGCCTACACTAATCAATACTTCAATTAGTTTCATTGTTTCGGGGAAAAGTTACAGGGACGTATGTACGATTCTATTACGATGAAGTTAGAGTAACCAATCTCCTATCAGACCCCACTTTAATCACATACAACGCAGAGATTTGGATCTATACAAAAAACAGAATATCTGTTCTCCAGTACCTGACTAACTTTCCGGGTGGTTAATTGCATAAGTGGAAAACTGACCAAGAAAATGAACGTGTAAGTTTATAAGCACATAGCAATCCTAGTGTATAGTAAGGGTTACGTAAGAGTAGTTCCTAAAAGGCTAATATGGCCGTCTCTTCAGTGTTGCCAACTAATACCAGATATCACCAAACAGGATAAAGTCACAATGCCATGTAGTATAATAATAATAATAATAATAATAATAATAATAATAATAATAGCCTAATAATAATAATAATAATAATAATAATACAGGGTGATCCGTTTGGGTATGGATAAAATAAAAACGCCGTAAAACATTTACTTACTTACTTACTTACTTACTGGCTTTTAAGGAACCCGGAGGTTCATTGCCGCCCTCACATAAGCCCGCCATTGGTCCCTATCCTGAGCAAGATTAATCCATTTTCTACCATCATATCCCACCGCCTTCAAATGCATTTTAATATTATCTTCCCATCTACGTCTCGGCCTCCCCAAAGGTCTTTTTCCCTCCGGCCTCCCAACTAACACTCTATATGCATTTTTGGATTCACCCATACGTGCTACATGCCCTGCCCATCTCAAACGTCTGGATTTAATGTTCCTAATTATGTTAGGTGAAGTAAAACATTTACTACTGAACTTTATTTGCTGAAACTTTCTGCATAAAACTTATTACATACGATTGGCCTATAACAAATGACTAACATAAGTTATAAGTTGAAAAGCCTCCAATACATGACATAGTTCGTAAGTCCATACAACAAGTCTAATGATTTTATAATTTATATAGAAATATTTTAATTTGTTTCGAAACTTTTTGATTCACATTGTGCCATAAATGTTGATAAATGCAATGTTTCGGATCTACTTGTGGCGCCATCATAAGAGAAATTTAAGAGTATGAACCCAAAACGAGTTAAGTCTCTTTTATGAAAGAACTGCGCTAGATTTTGTATCCACCATTCTATGTACTGAGCGAGTTTTCAAGTGACATGCATAATAACACAAACATTTAGACAATATCTGCCCTTGTTTTGAAAGAAAACATGCTTGAAATAAAATGATAAGACAGCTCAAACATTAGCATATATATGTATAAATGATGAAAATGGCCAAATGAACTGTGCAAGTTTTGGTATCAGTCTTCAATTAACGAAAAGATAACGAATGAGTTGGAATCGTTACAACGGCCATTTTCTACTCAGACAGTTTTTCTTTCCTTACTTTCTTAATTAAAGGGCTGTTACCTAGATTCGAAACTTTGGACTTCTCTCAATCACGAAACGGCGCAAAACCCAACAATCCTACACTATCTTGAACACCATTAAAGTATTAAATCATGCATATTTAATTTTACTCTAAGTTACAGATTGTTTTACGTGAAATTATCGAATTAATATAGGCCCAATTAGTGCTCGGATAAATTCACCTTCTTGAAAGAAGAACTTTTATTACGATCACTGCCACTTAAAAACTCTGAGCTCATACTTTAGTACAGATAATGACCGAGCTTTCCTAAGCATCAGTAACTCCACTTGTGTACTCGTTCAATATCGTGTTTTCAACAAGCATTCATAATGGTTGCATCTTACCACATTAAATAACCAAACACAAAACTTCATTCAACATAGGAATGTACTTCATATTTCATAAACATTAATTGGTGAAAAGCGAAAGTTTGTTTACGACTTCTGGAAAGCTAAGATAAAGCGCACACAAATAACACACAATAATTCAACTCGCGAAAGTTTCATCTCGAGCATGTGGAATACGTCTTGATTTCCACTGGCTTGTGAATCTTATTTAGAGAATTGTAGTTCATTAGCTCAGAATCTTGACTCGAGCTGCTGAATCTACGAGAAATTCTAGAGTACTTTCGCCAAGGGGTAAAGTTCGAAACCCTCTGAACTCATACAAGATTCCGTAGCCTGTTCAGATATAAAGTTTGGACCGCCATACCAGTACGAAGTCTGTTTCAACTGTGTAATGAATACAGCAGATGGACCGACAAAACAATCACGGGTTCCCGGATCCTAAGCGCAACAAGAATTCCCAAGCGTTTGCAATCAATTCCCATCATGCAAATAAACTCTGGGTCGAGTAAATGTCTTGAGAGATAATCTATTCCACTGTGTTTAATTAATTTGTTCTCTCGTTTCTTCAGCATCAGATCCTTCGCAGCACAAATTTTAAGGAAACAACCCTATATCGTTTTCACTAAGTTGAATCCACCATTGTTTATTTTTCAACTAATAGGAAATTGAATAATTTCAAGGGAAAAATTGTTCCGGGGCCGGGTATTGATCCCGGGACCTCTGGTTGAACGTACCAGAGCTGTACCACTGAGCTACCCGGGAACTCCACCCGACATCGTCTCAACTTTTCCCTTTATATCCACACAACTCGCGTGGGCTGACGAAACGCCAGAGACCCACAACGAGTGCACACAATCTCTGTGTGACTGGAATTGTGGTTTTCTGTTAACGAACACAGTAACGTATATATAATGCAAATCTAGTCTTTCAGGTGAAGCTCCCTGTAAAGCAGATTTGATCGATACCCGGTCCCGGAACAATTTTTCCCTTGAAATTATTCAAATCTGCTTTACAGGGAGCTTCACCTGAAAGACTAGATTTGCATAATAGGAAATTATTTAATTATATCCAATTAACAATGTTGCACCATTAGTATCTCCAGGTTGTCACACAGATTCGATCGAAGATGCATGTTTTATAACAGCCTACTACTGGAACAGTGCAAAAGATGTCAGCTGTCAATTGTTGCATAATAATTAATTATACAAATTTGCGTTCATATCTTTCTTTTCTTAATGTAAAAGACTATGCTCGAGATATAAGAGGAAAAACTTGTAAAGTTTTTACATGAAAGGTTTACTTTGACGTCACTCGTAGTACTAAGACTCTGTATTACTTGGTATAATCGTCCGACATTCTGGTTCTTCGTTGCCGGTTGCAGTAGCAGAAGAGGACGATACTTCTCTTATACTTTCTCTTCCATTCTTCCGTTTCCTTCCTTTTTTATATATCCTATATTTACATTTCTTTGTGCATTTTCTTCCTTCAATTTTATTTCACTTTCTCTCAAGCAGCTGGCCAGTTTTAAATCCCTACTAAGTGCTCAGGATTTTTAAAACTGATATCAGGCAAAACAAATGAACTGCTTAACTGATGATAATGATAATGATGATAATAATAATAATAATAATAATAATAATAATAATAATAATAATAATAATAATAATTTGTTTTCGCTGGCAGAGTTAAGGCCATAAGGCCTTCTCTTCCACTCAACCAGCCTTAATCAATACAATACATATTTAAATTACGAATATTTACACTACACTTAAAAGGTTCTCCAGCAATATTCTTCAGTTAAGTTAACGACTAGTAGACTACATATTTATTTAAATTTAGACAAACCTATAAGGTAAAGTAGTAACTTAATTTATGAGCTAATTTAATTCAATCAATTATAATTAATTTGAGATTTGAGATAGCTAGTAAAATGATGAAAATTAATTTAATATAAGCTTACTAGAACTATATTTCTATAATGAGAATATTAATGTAATGATGATGGTAGAGACAGAAACATGTCTAGAAAAGCAACCGGGAGTAATGTTGACTTGAATACGACTTTATTCGAGGCACAATTGATGACAGAATTTAACATTTCTATCGTAACAGTAAGTTAAAAGAGTTTCCGCTAGATGCTGCGTCTGCCAAGGCATACGCGTACTGCCATCTGTCGAGTATTGCTTAATATTCTTACAATAGTATTTTTGTGAAACCCCTTCAAAATGTAGTAACTTATTTCACTAATTATTATTACAATTATTACGTTTTCAGGAAAGGCAAAAAAAAAAAAAAATTAAATTGATTGTGGACTATCGCCTTATGAACATGAAGAAAACTGTTAACTATACAGGCGACGTCCATGTTATCTAGTCTAGGCGGCTGTCTATGAAAATAACATTATTGTGAATTCTGAAGTTGGAAGTCCACATTCGACCTTAGTGGCCCAAGAACGCCATTGACTTCCGATCTTATACAAACAGATTCTTGTAAACTATTATGAAACTGGAACTATCAGCTTGACTTTTCTTATTAATAATCATTAAGAATCAGAAAATATGAAAATTGAACACTCGCCCTTAATAAAATAAGGTGCGAACATACTATTAATTTAAGAGTCCTTGGCACGTAAGACTAATGCCACAGTCGTCCACCTAAAGGTGTATCACGTCTTCATACTGATACCAACCATTTATATCGCTTTAGACCAGCGTTTCTCAAACTATAGTCCGCGGACCACCTGTGGTCCTCGAGGTCTGCCCTTGTGGTCTTTCAAAAAAGACAGAAGAAAAAATAAAACTCAAACGAATTGCGTATTACATTATAGCTGAAAATCTCAGAGATTGGAAATTACACACGGAAATCGCTTTTACTTTTTCTCCCAGTACTGACATTTTATGAAATTTATTACCCTACCAGTCTATTGACTTCCCACTCTACTCTCAGCAACAAAAGAGAGATTTAAAGCACTATGAACGTGGTGTTTCTCGCCATCTTTTCTCTGCACTTCTGGTGCTGCACCTGTAACCCAGCCAGGGACCACCCGAATTCATTACAGAGGACCAAAGTACCGAACCTTTTCATGTATTTATGACTTTAAATCTTTCTTATGTGGTACACGCTAGTAGTTGTCTATGTCTCTGTTAAATAGTGTCCATTATACATAATGAAAAACTGGCTTGGATCCGGATCTTTGAAAAGAAAGGAACGTGATGATACGGTTCATTTAGGCTCTGCTAATAGTTCAGAAGCTGTGTGTGAAGATATTAATGTCAATGATTCTAGTGCCATTAAAGAAATATCTAGTCATTCAAATATAGGTCTAGAACAACTGTGTAAGAATCGACAAGCTCATTCATCTCACTAATGTGAGTACAAACATTTATTTTTTTGTGTAGTTAATAAGTTAAAGATTATCCAGACTCTAATAGCCTTGAATTATTAAAAAAAAAACGAAAATAAATTTTCTTCTATTAACATTAACTTAATTAGTGAATACTAATATAAAATTAATTGAATTAAATTAATTTTAATGAATTAATTCTAATTTAAAATATAAGTATACTGGTATTTAAATATGCTACAAAAATTATAAATTTACTTTCGAAGGGAACAAGAGTAAGGTGGTCGGCGGAACTGTTCTGACTTAAAAAAGTGGTCCCCACTTCAAAAAAGTTTGAGAAACGCTGCCTTAGACTGTTCAAGTTTAATTTGAATAGACGAGCATTGAGGTAAAATAAACATTACATCGCTTATGAAGTGATACGAAATAAAATGAAATGCAATTCCAGAGCTGTTTCATGTATAATCCCCGCTGGCTGACATCGCGATGGATGAAGTATTGCGCAAATGTTAAATAACTTTAATATAGGTATAAATGCAGTCTGTTGCGAACGATATCATAAATCCACCTTCTCTATTGAATTAACACCCCGCTATATTAATTACCTTTCTCACACTCTTTGGCTGCTACACACGCTCGATTTCAAACAGCTCGTATAAATTACAACAAATTAACCTGCGCTAGAGAGGAAATCGTGTAATTTCCTACAGGCCTATTATGCCGGTTATCAAAAGGGTCAGGCGTTCAAGTACAGTACGAGTCGAGAAGACAGAGCCATAACGTGCCTAGTCCAGCTGAATAAGGAAATTGAACGAAGTCACGTAAAAATGGAAGTCACTTCGCGATTTGATGATTTTTATTACTTTATTTTCTTTGATATTACTTTAAGTACACTTATTTCATTACTTTTCAAACAACATGGAAATATGATCCCAACCAACATTTTAACAATTCCAAAAATGAATGCGTACTTCAGCGACTATGCACCAATTACACGGTATCTTGCGTCGGTGAGAATGGCGACAGTGAAATGGAATTTAGAGAGGAAAGTCCCGGAATTCGCCATAACTTCACCTGACAATCGTATTACAGTTGGAGAAAATCTCCGAAAAAACACAAGTAATCAATTCAAACGTGATTCGAATTCACGCCATATCGCAACCTCAGATTACAATTCACTCTAATTATCCCGAAATTAGCCGGAGGGAGTTTGACGCTGTTAAATAATATTTAATAAGACACTTTTTTCTTTCATGCTTTTATTAAAAGTGTCACATTTTCCAGTAATGTGCCCTCACTTTACTCTCGATATGCTGCTTTATTTTCCCTCACTTTAATCATAACATTCCTCTGTAATGTTCCTTGACTTTAATCGCGAAGCTTTTCAATAATTTTCTTTAGTTTATTCTTCTGTAACGTTCCTTGATTTTTAGAATATTTCTATAAAGTTCCTTGATTCCAATTTTGATATTTTTCTGTAAAACCTCTCGGTTTTAATCATCATATTTTTCTGTAACATTTCTCAATACTAATCGTGATAGTTTTTCCATAATGTTCCTTGATATTAAAGGCGATACTTTTTATGTAATGTTACTTGATTTTGATCGTGATAATATCCTATAATGTTTCTTAATTTTAATCATGATAATATTCTGTAAAGTTCCTTAATTTTTAATCGTAGTAATATTCTGTAAGATTTCTTTATTTTAATCGTGATATTCTCTTCTAGATTGTAATAGTGATATTGCTCTGTAATATTAACTGATTTTAATCATGTTCCTTGATATTAATCGTGATAGTGTTCTGTAATGTTTCTTCATTTTAATCGTAATGTTCTTCTGTAACGTTCTTTGATTTTAATCATGATATTCTTCTGTAATGTTCCTTGAGTTTAGTACTGATATTCTTCTATAATAATTCTTGATTTTAATTGCGACATTATTCTGTAATATTTCTTGATTTTAATGAGGACATTTTTTATAAAGTTAATTGACTTGACTCATTAATTTCTCTGCAGTGTTTCATGATTTTAACAGTTATTTTTCTATAATGTTTTTTCACGTTAATCATGATATTTCTCTGTAATTGTCCCTCATTTTAATTCTGATATTCGTCTCTAATGTTCCTTTACTTTAATCATAATATTTTCTGCACCGTTTCTTCATTTTAATCGTAATATTCTTCTCTAATATTCTCTGATTTTAATCACCATATTCTTGTTCAATATTCCTTGATTTCAATCATAATATTCTTCTGTAATGGTCCTTCATTTTAATCGTGTTATTGTTTTATAATGTTCTTTTATTATAATCGCGATAATCTTTTATAATATTGCTTCATTTCAATATGATATTCTTCTGTAATGTGCTTTGATTTTAATCATGGTATCATTGTGTAATATTCTTTAATTTCACTATATTCACTATATTCTTCTGTAACGTTTCTTAATTTTAATCGCGAAATATTTTTTTAGCGTTCCTTGGTTTGAATCGCGAATTTTTTTAACGTAACTTCATTTTAATCACGACATTTTTTGTGTAATGTTCCTTTATTTAATTCGGACATTCTTCTGTAATATTTCTTAAATTTAGTAATCATATTCTGAAGTAATCACCACATTCTTCTGTAATGTCGCTCAGTTTTAGTTCCTATTAATTCTTACAATCCTCCGCAATTTTAATCAATTTAAATATAAATTATTTTCATACCTATTGTTGCTTAATTTTAATTGTGATATTCTTCTATTTCAAATAGGAAAACAACAGTTATATGCCACTGCATGATTTGAGGGTTAGTGAGAGGGACTCTTAGAGAATACGCTCGAGTGAGTATTCAAATTCTGCTAGGCTGAATGCCTAGTTGGATTTTTGCAAACTGTAAAGCGAATATTATTAAATTCTTTGACGAATCTTGGGCTCATGTTACCAAAATATTACATCACTGTTACTTATTTTATTCAAGCAAGATGAAGATTCAGTTGATACAGCAACTTTAAATAACTGATTAGAAACAATTGATTAGTTACATATAATCCAGATATCAGAGAACTAGAAAGAAAGGTTCTATAAAGAAAGATATTTCTTAATAACACTGCGAAAAATTGAAATCGTAAATTCTGACAGGAATTTTGCGTAGCTCATTCTTCGGTAAGTAGTCTCGATTCATTTCAAGCAGGAAAGTTTAAAATGAAACCTTCGACTGAATTCCTGTCGTAACTGCAGTTACATCACGGCTGTGACGGAATTATTCGCAGCAGATCTTTCTATTTCCGCTTCCCCTGGCGTGATTTATCATGAATTGAAACCTGCGACTCCCAAAGCAGAGGCTAATGTCTTCCGTGCACCCAGGACCGGTTGCATACATCACCCCTGAACACCTCTCCGCTCTAAAAAGCTGCAGATGTACGTGTTACGATGTAGAGGGTCCATGCACAGCTGCTCAAGTCGTACACTCTGAACAGAAAAATGTCACCCACTCCAGAACAGCACGTAACAGACTCCTATCTCTCTTCCTGCATCTTCTCCATTTTGTTAACCCAGTTACGGCTTTGTCAGATGACGGCTTCAGGCAAAGATATCACGGTTAGACTCCAGGCTAGTCTCGATAAAGATTTTATCAAGAAGATACAGTGTGCACACACAAGATGTAAACGATTTTAAAGTACAGGGTAGTCCGTAAGTGACGGAGAACTTCGAACCGTTAAAAACTTTTAGCTAGTAGTATCAAATTATAGTTCATATAGTCATTTAAGTAATTTACTAATCACTATGATGCCCATTAGATACAAGATTCACAGATGAAAATTCGGACGAGCGTGATATGATAAGTAAAGGGCGGAAAGATGTGCGTTATGCCTTAAGTTCAGTATCAACGGACTATACTGTTGTCATTCACTCACGTAAACAGCGGCAAGAGAGTACAGTCTGGTAATGAGCACCTCATCACTTCATTCTATCGATCTATAAATACTGGAATGAAGTTGTAATATAGTTATGATTTAAAAACTTACCTCAAATGTTATCTGTCACTGCGTGATGATTAAAGGATGCATTGTACTGAACCACAATATACATTCGTAAATTATCGACAGAGAAAGTTCGACGTTTCTCAAACAGTTCAACATCGAAAAACTACGTTCCGTGTCACAAGATGTTGGAGGTGCAAATGAAAAAAGCGCCGAAGTATCTTGGGGCCGTATTCATAGACATTTTTAGCGCGGGCTTCCGGTGGATGATCAGCATTTTTCGTATTCATAAACCAGTGTTAGCGATAGGATATGATTTGAATTCTGTACTAGTAACCAGTGGATAGCCGGGGCTAGCTTAGTACGCTCGTAGCGCGTGCTGCGAAATGTCTATGAATAGCACCCATAGTTTTTCTCTCCACTCAAAATGTTACACATAACTGTAGGCCTATAATGGGTATTTTTTTGCAGAATTTGTGGAATTTTTCTTTCACTTTTCACCTATAAAATGTGGATTATCAAGTTTCTTGAACGGAATATTTGCAGAAATCAACATAGTAGGCCTACATAAATCCACATTAAATTCAGACCGTGTATGTTTTTCATTATGTGATGTCGAAGACCTTTGTACGTTTTCGGTATGTTTCTTGCTGTTATAATGCCGCTCTATGTAATATTTCCTACGTATTTTAATTTCACATTTGCGCACGGCATAGAAAATATTTTCCCCTTACGAAATCAAAATCTCTCTTCCGTATTTATTTCTTAGACTGTTTAATTCCAATAGGCATTTTAAATCACTTTTACACAACACTACCACCTGAACAAAGACAATAAACAATATTGTAAACACCCAGCTTTCTTTCCCATACGACTAGAAGTTGACACTGAAGGTCATTTGTTGGTTCCTACTTGTACTGCCGCTCTGTCGTAGTGCATTTATGTTATTGCGCTTGTACCTGTGACGTCATCCATACTTCAGACCAAACTAACCT
Organism: Periplaneta americana; assembly: GCF_040183065.1. Lineage (NCBI taxonomy): Eukaryota > Metazoa > Arthropoda > Insecta > Blattodea > Blattidae > Periplaneta > Periplaneta americana. The sequence goes on from NC_091117.1 coordinate 37,314,602, forward strand.
GTATCGCGTGGTAACGCACATTTTTCCGCCCTCTAGTGATAAGATTTCGAAGCGGGATGAAAGTCCTTAACACCACTTTTTGTACAGGCAAATTAGGCTACAAATACCGCGTCGCAGATTCAAATTTCGTTAAATAATAATGTCACAGTGAGGGAAGGCAACACACAAAAATTCACCATCCGTTTCTCGTCGAATTCAATCTCATCACCTTAGTATATCATCCTACGATGAGAATAAAAATGCGAACTCACAGTACCCCATTTCAGAAATACCATTCTGCATATTATTCGACTAACAGTTCAGATCGAACTCAATCGATTTTATTTAGAAGGGTTATAATGATCGTCAGTTACGAAGGCGGCCCGATATAGAACTGTTTTGCGCATTCACAATCATGTGCTCACCTCAGTCAATCTACTTCAGTTAGTTGCTAGGCATTGAAGTAATAAAATTGGTTGTAACCTGAAAATATTATCCGTCGTTGCATCGGTTCGTGGAAAAAATGCCGGATTTAAGATACATAACATAAATTAAGTTCATTATAAAACTAAAATCACTCTCAATTTCAACTACTTTATGAATAAATATTGAGCATAATATAACTTACTTAATTATTCAGTGTCCAACAACTGAATAAAGTTGATTCACAAGATCGCGTGATGATGTATGCGCAGAAGTTTTCTAACTCCGGCAGCCTTAATAGCTGACGATCGCTATAGCAACCTACAAAATGATATTCATTGACATAACATAGGGCGTGTTACTATAGCCATTATCTCTTCACTCCTTGACATAAAATTACATTGAACACGCTGCTATCAATTTCCATCAAACAACTATGTGAACGAACCATCAATCAGAACTCCTGAAGCATGATTTTATGCAAACGCTATCTATCACTGAAAGATTTGATCTGTAACATTTCGTTCAATCATATTTCGATCTTGTCACCCCGAAGCATTTTATGTCACGACGGCGTACGCTGCTGAAAACATATTTCCCGTGTGAACAAGCCGACAAACACTGCCAACGTCAAACCATTCAAGATTCCATCAAGGAAAGAGCCAGGGCTCACTTCAATACATCTAAGTTAGACGCCTTTACGAGTCCGTGGAGAGAGTCTTGTTTGCTTACCAAGTTCACTGTTTCGGAAGGAGATGGGCGAATATACTTTTTGCAGCATCAAACACATACTGCGAGGTACACGAAGAGTAATTTCGTTTCTTCAGATCGAGAATCAAATATGTACCATACAATCGTATAAGATTAGGTTTTCCTTCTACTAAATCCTGGATTAAGTCTACACTTGTTACATTCTTTCATAATGTAAACCATTTGTGGGCTTATTCAAAATATAGGACACGTTTTCTAATCACGCAATCGTCCTCAGTGATAAGAGAACACCATGTTTGCCGCTGAATCCAGGCAGATGGATTTTTAAGATCAATAATTTTTAGCATGGCTTCCACAGGGAAGAAACTACTAAAACTGTGAGTCCCATGTCATAGATTTGCGGCATGTAGAAGAACCATGCCCCTGATAGAGTGCTCCAGGATTAATCTACTAGCAATTTCATCGCCAAAATTCAATTTTGATGTTGAATAAATTCTCCATTGAAAGCGACATTAAATAAAATACTACTAATAATAATCCTATGACAGTCCACAAAGACCTAAGGATACTGACCGATTGTTGGTCTCAAATCTACATGCCTCAGAAGATGTGAATGATAATGCAATCAGTACTGGAGCAACGTGTGGCAAGAAAAATGTTTCCCATAGTCGTTTCTCCAAGCTAGCGTAACGGGATTTCGTTACGTAAAGTAGCTCTAGAGATTCATCACGATGCTGGATGGGCACCCGTACCATAACTGACTGGTCTAACGTTATGAAAAAATGTCTGCTCCCATGAAGAATCGAACCAGTGCTCATTCCATAACGTTAGTTCGAGGCATGATTCAGACCTCATTAACAGAATTTTCAAATGATACCCCATGAATTTGCACTAAATTCAATTCCATCACTCTGGAATAAAAATTCCTATTGTGTAAATATTCCTCGTGTAAATGGCCTTTGAGTGAATTGCCCTGTGTGTAATTTTCCTTTATGTCAATTGGCTAGAGCAGCGTTTCTCAAACTACGGTCCGCGGACCACCTGTGGTCCTCGAGGTCTGCCCTTGTGGTCCTTCAAAAAAGACAGAAGAAAAAATAAAATTCAAATGAATTGCGTGTCACTATAGCTTAAAATCTCCAGAGTTTGGAAATGACATATGGCAATCGAATTTCACTTTTTCTCCCAGTACTGGATTTTATGAAATTTATTACCCTACCCGTCTATCGACTTCCCACTCTATTCTGAGCAACAAAAGAGAGATTTAAAGCACTATATACGTGGTGTTTCTCGACATCTTTTCCCTGCATATCTGGCGCCGCGTCTGTAACGCAGCCAGGGACCACCCGAATTCATAACAGAGGACCAAAGTACCGAACCTTAATTCAATTTTAAAATATAAGTCTACAGGCATTAAAATATGCTACGAAAATGATAAATGTGCTTTCGAAGGGAACAAGAGTAAGGTGGTGACTTTAAAAAGTAGTCCCCACTTCAAAAAAGTTTGAGAAACGCTGGGCTAGAGTATGACTTACCTTCGTGTGGATATCCCTGTGTTAAAGTTCCTAGAACCGTTACAATAGGTTACAATACTGATAAGTTAAAATTAAACTTATAATAAAATTCACTGCAAGTCAGTCAAGGCATTATTTACTTCTGCTTCGAGAAGAATGACTCTAAAATTGCAGGAATTACGTTGTTCGTGGTTAATAGATTTCTATTTGATTTAAGTCCTTCCGATATCGCAGACAAATTGATCATAAAACACAGACAGCCTATGAAAGCCAAGAGCTAGCAGCTACTCTCTCAGAACTGATTAACAGCCATACTTTATGTGAGAAATAATTCTGTGAAGTTCTCCCGAGTTGACTTGAGAACTATTTAACCCCGGCTCGTCATATAGGGAAATGCATCATCTGTTAAAATACATTACGTTCCAGGGAGACTTCCGGAAGTTATTTTGAAGTCTTTTAATCTACAATTTATGAGATGGAAAACTGATGTCATAAAGCGAACTTTAGGGAGGATCCTTAATTCCTTAATAAATGCAATCATCTGCCCCAGTTCCTTCTCCGCCAGGTACCGGCTCTCTTCTACATCATCTTACAAAGACGTAACGAGTTGTTTGAGTTGTGGGGCGTCACTTCGTCTGTTCCTCCATATAAGAGATGACAGCAAGAATTTTAGATTAGCTGCAACTTTTACTGTGATTACGGCACAGACACTGCGCAGTTGCACGTAGGTTTACAATGGCTTCATGCTAATTTCCGCCGAAAGGTTTCTGTTCTGCGCATTCGGAAATAAAAATATAGGCCTATTCAACTGACAATAATACATTAGAGCAAGTCTCGAGTTTCACATATCTTAGCACAGACATTTCTTATCGAATTAATTTAAAGATATATAAACTTTTCCATCGATTCTTAAAAAAAAAAACTTCATGTGTACATAAACTTTGTAATTAACTATAACATATTACTATATTATAAATTCAAATATCTTGGAGCAACAGCAACAAATATAAATGACACTCGGGAGGAAATTAAACGCAGAATAAATATGGGAAATGCCTGTTATTATTTGGTTGAGAAGCTTTTATCATCCAGTCTGCTGTCAAAAAATCTGAAAGTTAGAATTTATAAAACAGTTATAGGCCTACTATTACCGGTTGTTCTGTATGGTTGCGAAACTTGGACTCTCACTTTGAGAGAGGAACAGAGATTAAGGGTGTTTGAGAATAAGGTTCTTAGGAAAATATTTGGGGCTAAGAGAGATGAAGTTACAGGAGAATGGAGAAAGTTACACAACGCAGAGCTGCACGCATTTTATACTTCACCTGACATAATTAGGAACATTAAATCCAGACGTTTGAGATGGGCAGGACATATAGCACGTTGGGCGAATCCAGAAATGCATATACAGTGTTAGTTGGGAGGCCGGAGGGAAAAAGACCTTTGGGGAGGTCGAGACGTAGATGAGAGGATAACATTAAAATGGATTTGAGGGAGATGGGATATGATGATAGAGAGTGGATTCATCTTGCACAGGTTAGGGACCGATGGCGGGCTTATGTGAGAGCGGAAATGAACCTCCGGGTCCCTTAAAAGTAATTTGCAAGTAAGTAGGCCTAAGTATATTACACTGGGTTTCGAATGCAGTGAACAAAACTTCGCTATACAATTACGTGCCAATTTTCCTATTGGCGATAGAAATATCACAAGAATCGTGGAGCAGTGTCTGTTATTTGCTTACCCCGCGCACACTACTGCCATAGTCTCAGTTGTAACAGCTCTTAATTTCAATTATGTGCCAGTCTACAGCACCTATAGATTTCGCTGATCGTGTATTATTTACATATAAAAGGTGAACTGTAAGTAATACCGTTAATTTCAGGGAGCTATTCTTTGAGATATTTCAAACCAAAAAGTTTTTATATAATGTTGCTCCTTTTTGTTTCCTTTTCGAGACAATAATTATTTTATATGAAACATTTCATAGCGTATTTTGAGAAAGCCAGTGACTGAATTCCCAAATTGCTCAGTCAATTTAAGAAAGCAGTGTGTTATGATAATAAATGATTGAAAGAACTTTAGTTTTGTCCTTTAAATACGGAGAAATTCGATCCGAACAAATGTACCTTTTCGTTCTACAAAGTAATTTTTCAATGTTACATTTTTTTACGATAAAATGTATGTACATTTAAAGGAAAAACTAAAATTCTTTCAAATATTTTAGCATGTAGGCTTTCGCGGCTGGTGTCTAGTTGAAATGGAGCTTCCGGGCTAAGATGCCGTGGTCTACTGGTGCAGCTATTCCCAATACCAATACCTACACCAGTAGACCACGGCATCTTAGCCCGGAAGCTCTATTTCAACTTTCAAATCTTTGGTCGGCGGGAAAAGGCGCATAAGTAAAAAAAGTCGATTTTTCTGTTGTAGGGTAAAGTTGCCTTATTCCGTGATGCTCCTAATTCCGTGGTAAGTTTTTTTCACTGAATGTCACGGGATAGGGTATCTTGCTAGGAAGTTCACCGATGTCTCCAGGGTAGGCGAAAGTTGCACTCTTTCGAGAAAGATGTCTGACACTGTGGTCGAACGGCAAAGCTTTGTCTGACATTCAATTTAAAATAAGTATCACGAGATTAGGGGTATCACGGAAATAGGCAACTTTACCCTACCTAATTATGTAAGTCTAGTATTTTTTTTATTTTTTAAATAACAAAATTTCTTGTATTTTTAATTGAAAAGGGTCATACTTTAACCAACATACATGAATTTCATTATTACACTTATATTCAGTTAAAAATAAATTAAAAAGAAAGTCTCTCTTGAATTTTTTTTTTTACCTATGTGCCTTTTACCGTCGACCAATGAAATATTTATTATCATAATGTACTGATCTCTTAAATTGGCTGAAACTGCATTTGTGTACCTCGTTTTTACCGTGACAACATGTTTTAGTTAGTTTTGGCATTCACTTTGTTGTATTGCATTGTATATGTTTTTGGTTATGTTAAGAATTTTAAATAAGGGCGCAAATAGCCATAGTAGCTGACGCGCCATTTTAAACCCCACTAACTAATTAAATTCATCGAGCATGTTGGGAATGAAATCAATGTCTTTCACAAAACACGCTACGAAATATTTCATATAAAACAGTTTTTATCTTGAAAAGGAAGCCAAAACGAGCAAAAATTTACTAACAGTACACTTTTTTGTTTGAAATATCTCAAAGAATAACCCGTTGAAACTAATAACATTACTTACGGCTCACTTTGTATAATGAAGTAATTGTACATTGTTTCTGTATTCTCTCAAACAGTACTGCAGGAGAAACGACTAATAGTATATACAGTCACGAAGCTCAATACATAGTAAATATGCATCCATAGATAGTTGCTAACCACTAGGATCGCTAATATCGCCTCATTACAGACAATGTGAAATATACCGGCACAGTTTATTGTTCCTAGCACCCTCAAAACTCAAGCTTCGTGACTGTATATACTAGACTGTGCTAATACCACAAACAGATTAGAAAAAAAAAACTACCACTCATGCTATATGAAACCAAATTATTTGACGAATGTAAATCTAATTATTAACACAACAGCAATAAATTATTTTACCGCCTCGTAATGGAAATGTCTTGTAGCGTGTGGATTTGCCGTAATCGCATAGTAGAAACGTTCACGCGAGGTTTATGTCATGCATTTAAAGTACGCTAGAGTTTCGCACATCGAGTTGGTTGGCGGTGAGAGAACTTATTCAATCACACAACTGCCAAAGAGTCTATCACTCCGTCCCGATCTGACGTGACTAGTTCATCTCCACGACGCTTTCAGACGCGATGACAGACACAATTGTACAGTCTCCTCATGTCACACTTCTGTAGCAAGGGTGTCCATTACTATACTGAATTGCAGATAAGAAAAGTACTGAGATGAACAAACTTTTGATGCGCTGTGATACGCAACGTGATTCGTCATCTTGCTGCAGCGCGCGAACTCTCCACGTGCGTTCGGTCCTAGATCATACTCTTCGCTATGTTAAAATCGGCAGCACTTTGAAGAGAACAACCGCCAGGATCGCCACCCGTCCGCCGTAAACGAACACGAGATGGCAGTACAGTCGCTAATGCAATTCAAATGGGAATTATGACGTGACTCCTTATGTAACAACTAGATGGCAGCATAGTAAACCTGGTCCACACCTGTGGAGTAACGGTTAGCGCGTCTGGCCTCAACCCAATATGAGCAAATGCTGGGTAACTTTCGGTGCTGGACCCCAGACTCATTTCACCGGCATTATCATCTTCATCTCATTCAGACGCTAAATAACCTTAGATGTTGATAAAGCGTCGTAAAATAACCTACTAAAATAAAAATAGTAAACCTGACAAAAGTTGTTAACCTCAAAGTCTGTAAGGCCGACCTATATTTGATCTACATATATATATATATATATATATATATATATATATATATATATATATATATATATATATATATATACGGTATATATGATCTAGGATTCGGTACAGTCTCTTAATATGGAAATTAGCTTTAGTTACTACAAAGATATACCTGGTCATATAACTATAAATCGAAATGTGTGTCTGGACGTACTGACTTTTGCAAATGAATTGGTTTTGCTAGCCACTTCAGAAGATGATTTACAACGATCATTCTATAGTTTAAAATTAATAGCTGATAAATATTGCATTGCAAAAGAGCGAGACAAGTATCGGCATTACATGAAAAATGGTAATAGGTTACGTTAGGTTGTGACGTAAAATAACGTAGAACAATATTTTTCTGCCTTTCTTTTTCTAGTGCTAATGTAATAGACAGTGAAACTGACAGAATAATAATTTCATTAGGAGAAAGTTTAAGTGATAGCAGTGATGAAGCACATGACTTGTCAATCAGTAGCGATAATGGTTCAGATTAATGGCAGAAGATTCCGCCTCCACGCAGCGGTGAGGTAAGTAACCTCCCTCAGCGGAGTTTTGCTAGTTGTTGTTCTATAGTTGCATAAAATGCAACAGTACAACCTAAGGGAAGTCAGCCCACTGCAGACAATTAATATTAATTCTATGAGAATGGATTTGTGATAACTCATATCTTCATTCTGAACGTATAACCTGGGCCGGGTATTTATGGAGATCGCGAAAATCACGACACAATAGATATACAATAGGATTTTACTAAGCTTTATGAATTAAGTGATTCTGATCAATAATATGAGGATAAAACAATCGCGACAAATCGCGAAATGGAGTTATCGCGAAATAGAGTTCTAATAGCGAAATATGAACATATTCGCGAATTACTATTGCGTCGTTTTATAGCGAATTTCATATTCTGAGTTTTTTTTATTTTTTTTACTTGAATTTGTTATATATCCAAGTAGGCTACATTGCATGTTATTCCAGGTGTTCTGATTACATTAGTTAACTCAAAAGATGGAGAAATGAACATTTCACTATTAATCTGAAAGTGTTAATTTGAGGGCTGCAAGTTTTTTCCGTTTTTAATGAATGTGTGTTAAATACAGTCTCAATCCAACAAATATTGTCTATTGGCCATACCACACCTTTACCATTATCCAACGAATCTTTAATGTAAATTATTTGAAAAGTAATATTCATACTCAGTTAATATTCCAATTCCAAAATAATTGTATTTTCCAAAAATTTCCATTCATTTCCGTCAAGAGTAGAAATCAATCTCCAACAATCTCCGCCGACACCAATATTTAAAAAACACAAATGATAAAATTAATCTCCATAAAAAAACCTGCCTCTGCGTATAACGAATTTCGGTTCAATATTTTATCATATTTCACTTGTCTGAAGTATCAGTAGACCTAACCATCAACATCTCGATAAGCAATTGCGAACTAATTTCTAGCACGTAGTCTATATCAACAAGTACGATGGTATGAAAGTGGTAAATCTCCACCATTTTGTTTACCTCAATACATTTTTTTCTCGGAATTCAATATAGAATAATTCTGTGTTAACCTGTTCCTATACAGAGAGCAGAAAAATACGATCGAACCAATTTAGCTAACAGATAAGGTAGAGGCAAGTGATTGTAGGAGTAAAAACAAGTAAAAAAAATCCTGTTCCTAAAGCCTTTTAAATAGGCAACCCACTGCTCTCGTACACTAATCTATGCTTGAAGATATGGAGTGCTTGTGTGGTGAAGGAGCGTCTCATGTTCGCTGGATCTAAAGGATATCCTACTTGCGAAAGGTTTAATGGCACAATTTCCAAGGAGATTTATTACAGTCTACTCCATCTTACCACATTGGCTGAGATTGAGAGGCAATTTCGAGGAACTGAGTCTGGCGTAAGATTGTTGCTGCTGCAGGCTCTACAGTCAAATGCCAAGAAGGTCTGAGCAAGCCCACCAACGTACAAAATATATTTTAAAAGTAATGAAACTTGTACTGTAAATTTATATTATTAGGAGCTTTCTTACAAATCAACATTATCTTCTTCAAGGGAAACCACACACCGTAGGGGTCATTGTTACCATTCCCGGCACCACTGCTGGAAGTATTAAAACTCGAATCCTGTTCAGCTGGTCGGTCATAACCTTCTGGATGTTACCAGAAAATGACTACCTTTAAAGTGCAATTTGGCTTTCGGGACTTAGATCTTGAGAGTACAAGGGTTCTGGGACAATTGGAATGTCCATTTGGACCAAAAATTCAGTCACGGAGAAGGCTATGTGAACTGGTGCGTTGTCGTGGTGGAGCATCCAAGATTCAGCAATACTCGTATCCGACTTGGTCAAAATATGAACAGATTGATGGTTCAAATGCAGCTCATTCATTCATTCATTCATTCATTCATTCATTCATTCATTCATTTTATTCATTTTATTCCATAGATCTTACATGAGCTGTGAAGCTTTAAGATGTGGAACAGGTTAAAATTTTACAATATTACAATTACAATTTTTACCAATTTTTACAGTTTTACAATTTAGTAATTTTCTACAATTTTGTGCAATTTTTTACAATATTTTGGCGAGATGTAGTGAGATAAGGTGAGGTCCGAGGATTCGCCAAAATATTACCCGGCATTTGCCTTTTGGTTGGGGAAAACCTCGGAAAAACCCAAAGGGGTTGATGCCGAGGACTCTCCATAGACCACTCACTTGCGATCATTCTCTCAAACGTCGATAGGACCTCAACAGATCCTTCACTTTGATCACTTTTTCGGCTGAGACAAGTAGACAGGTAGGTCTGTCCATATCCATAACGATTTTTCCTGTTTTCTGACAAATCACTTTACCTGGATAAGGCGAGTTTTGCATTTGATGCCTCTAAAGCGTCTGAATGATATGAAGGTTCTAATGTCATCGAAATGAGTTCAGGGTCCAGGCCTGAAAGTTACCCAGCATTTGATCTTAATTTCTTTTTTATCAAGGGAAAATCCCGGTAAATACTTCGTGGTGATTATCCGGTTCATAAGGTATTTCAACCTCAAGAAGTTAAACATTATTGTACAATTCTAACTTTCAATGTAGGGACTTTAAGATAAATAATGTATATGATTGATGATGATGTTGACAATGATGCCATGTATTGTGGGTCCCTATCACCACGGTATGGCGCGTCCTCAGGTTGCGGATCGAGGAGACGGACTCCAGATATGGAGGGTAGCTGTGAATATATTGAATAAGCAGTCGCGGACAGCCGATGAGGGGTGGTCCTCCAGCATGGGGGTTGGAGGAAGGGCTAACAACCCATCAACATAGAGAACAGCTTGTTACGAATCCTTCAAATAAGCCTCGGAATGGGACTGATTCTCTGGCATGACCACAGCAAAGGAATAAGGTTTTGAGATTTGGTACTTGGAATGTTACAAGTCTATATAGAACAGGAGGGGTAACATTAGTTGCAAAAGAACTAGCTAGATGTATAATAGACTTTGTAGGAGTACAGGAGGTTAGGTTAGATGGGAACGGCATAACACAAATAGGAGATTATTTGTTGTATTATGGGGAAGGAAACGATAATCACCAATTAGGAAGGGGATTCTTTATTCATAAAGGAATAAAATCAGCAGTAAAAAAGGTTGAATTTATCAGTGATAGGTTATCGTATTTAGTACTTAAGGGTAGATGGTGCGATATTGTAGTTATAAATGCTGATTCCCCTACAGAAGATGGGCAGGGCATGTAGCACGTATGGACGAATCCAGAAATGCATATAGAGTATTAGTTGGGAGGCCGGAGGGAAAAATACCTTTAGGGAGGCCGAGACGTAGATGGGAAGATAATATTAAAATGGATTTGAGGGAGGTGGGATATAATGATAGAGAATTGATTAATTTTGCTCAGGATAGGGACCAATGGTGGGCTTATGTGATGACGGCAATGAACCTCCGGGTTCCTTAAAAGCCGGTAAGTAAGTACCGTATTTACTCGCGTAATTCACGCCATCGCATATTTCACGCACCCAAATTATTTACTATATAATTTAATAAATTAATTTCCTCGTATATTTCACGCATTTAATATTCGTGAAATACTGTAACAAGTACATACTGAAACTTGAAGTAACGAGGTGTGTTATGTTGAGGAGCCCTGAATGTACGGTACCTTAAATGCCGTAACGAGAGAGTGCATAGCGGTATTTGGGACCGGACAGCTACCTGTTACAGGCGCACCCTTCTCGTCTATGAAAGTCCTTTAAAAATACCGGTATAGGTTATTGACCTCCCCCTACCATTTGAATGGGGGTGGTTTGAAAGCTTTGTGTTGGAAGTCATCAGTTGAGTTTGAGACTCGAAAAGGGAAACCTGTCAAAAGCCATCTGTTAAAAGTTCTAACAATGAATGGTAAATCCCGATATTCGAGTCATACTGCGTCCTTCAAATTAAAAGTTATTGCGTATGCAGAAACACATGGCAACAGAGCAGCTGGACGTGAATTCACAGTTCCAGAATTTAATATTCGCTACTGGAGGAAACAAAAACAAGCTCTTCAAGAAACAAATGCATCAAGGAAAGCATTTCGTGGACCAAAACGTGGAAAATTCCCTGATCTTGAAGACAAGTTACTAGGATATGTAAGGGAACTGCGTAGTTTTGTCATTTTTACCCTTAAAAATACCAGCTTGTGAAATTCCTCGCTTAATTCACGCACCCTTAATTTATAGATCGAAATTGCGGGGAAAAAAGTGCGCGAAATATTCGAGTAAATACGGTAAGTAAGTAAGTAAGTTGACAATAATGAGGAGGAGGAGGATGATTAGAATCAGTGGAAAATATAAACGATAAAGGAAAACTCTAGGAAACTCCCTTTAACAAAGTTTTCATTCATTAAAATTTGTACTTGAGCCCTTCTGCTTTTCATCTCGGATCTCCAGCCTAGTAATTCCTACGATTTACCCTTTTAGCCAGCTGTTCCCTGTAAAGAGTATAATACTGTACAACTAAACAGGCATGCGCAGTGGAAGCCTACTCGGTTCTGACACTAAAGACGGAATTGTCAGGAGCAACATGCAACATTGTGGTTTCAGTGACAACAGGAGGTTGTGTAATAGGATCCAGAACTTAAACGACGCCCCCTGACGTCTTTCAGCCTGTGAAGGAAATCTTACAGAGAAGAGAAGGAGAGAAAGAGGGCGAAGTCCCTCGTAAATACAGAGCAGGCACCGCTAACCTAGTTACTGGAGCAGAAAAAGATTCCTCCCTCTCCCTCGCCAACCCCATTTCAATCCTGATACGCGCAGCACGGAAATATTGGAAGTCTCGCTATATAAACCTAAGTGTATATGAGAAGATGTTTTCGAATCGTATTTCTCGAAATTTCAGGCTAAAGAGCAGCCGATAAGGTTTCGCAGTTGGAGGATTTAAAAACTTGCAGGATGTTATATGAATTTTTTCTCTACTCATAGATTTTTTTGCCGCCAATTTCGGCAAGATGGCGCACATTCTGCGGTGAGAGAGAACGACCGGGAAGCGTTAAGTAGAGTCTCCTATCCCCGGTCCATCTGGTCTTAAATGGTCACGGAGAAGAGAAGAAATCCTGAAAGCCGCAACCTTATTCATTCCTAAAGAAAGTTCATAAGACAACACGTGTGAGAAGCGGCAAGTGCTTGCAATAGAAAGAAACCACCAATGAAAGTCTTAAGTTGCTTGTACACGATGAAATTTTCGTCAAATTGAACTTTACGAGTTTTATTGTCAAATCACCTACAGTACGTACTTTAAAAGTCTTTGGTTGTCTTGAAAGTAAATAACAACAATCTCTAATCCCTCAAAGACTTGACAATTCTTTGAAGGAATTTACCAATGGGATTCGAAAATATTATAGCGACAATAACCACAAAAAAAAACATGGTGTACTGGCCGAGAGAAGTTATTTAGGAGTTCATTCAATTATATGAATTAAACCCATGCCTGTACGCCGTGGTTTCATTCGAATATCACAATAACATGAAGAAAAATAATGCGCAATAGGAAATTTCAAGACATATCTCGAATAAGTAGTAATATGCCCTGAATGTATTTTTTTATGAAGAAGATTCTAACCTATAACATAGACAACACTAATCGTAAATGTTTTGTTTTAACACAATATGGAATCGTGATATTTTATGGTGACGTACAGTTGAATAATAAAAATATTATTCTGTATAGCCTAGTTATTCTCCGAAGAACTTACATATTTGTAGGCCTACATATTGATTACACAACTTTTAACACTATATCACTTCGGAATATGTATTATATGACTTTCTCGTGTTAAATTCTATCGTACCTGGTTTACATGTTTCGACCTATTATTGGTCTTCTTCAGAACTGGTCGTTGCTGGTCTTGGCGCCCCTTGTTTTGTTTCCTGTGGGGGTGTGTTTGTGTAGTGTAATGTGGAGTCAAAACACACCCTAATAAAATTCTCAACACACAACTCAATTTCAGAACACACATACTCTTTGATTCCACATTACACTACACAAACACACCCCCACATGAAACAAAACAAGGGGCGCCAAGACCAGCAACGACCAGTTCTGAAGAAGACCTATAATAGGTCAAAACATGTAGACCAGATACGATAGAATTTAACAGAGAAAGTCATATAATACATATTCCGAAGTACATATTTGTAGTGTGATATTTGGTATGTAGGCCTACATAGCGCCCCTGTTATGTAAAAAGGATCAAAGTGATTTTTCTCAAAGAAATTAGATATACTATAAAAACTGTTAGTAAACTTTAAAATCTGAAAGACGTCATTGTTGCAATTAGGAATAGTCGTTAGTTTGTATTAATGTGAGTTTGATAGCTCAATGGTTCATTTGCAATAAAGAGAGAAGTTCAGATAAGACAAGTTTTTTGCTTGTACTGTAAAATTAATGATTTGTTCGTTATCCCCTTTTTACAAAAGAGGGACGATAGGTTACAATGAACTTGAATAACTTGTTTTAAGCTCTTATCAAACCCATCTTTAGCGATATGAAACAATCTTTGTCAATTAATATTTTCCAGCACTGGTCAATCTGTGACAAGTTTTATTGTAAAATAATGAATTGCAGGAAACATCTGATCGTATATAGACAAGCTTTATAGGAGTATCCATATAAACACGGTTGTTTTTTTTTTCAAGAAAAATATACTGTACAGGGAAACAAAATAAAACGAAGAAACTAATTTATGTATAAAATATCTTGAAATTAGCAGTGGTATCCACACGGAAATCTAATAAGAGCGATTATTTTATTTAATACTTCTGAATACATTATGAAGACCTAGACTTATTTAAATATTGTTCATGAATATGTATATTTTTTTCATATGCGTTCGTTTCATTACAACATTTCCGGTACAGGAAACCATGTGGACAGAATAACAGGAGACCCCATATCGAAAATAATAATATTGAAGTATAAACCAATAATTAGAACAATAACGGTGCGAAGACCAGAAGAAAGATGGGTTTAATAATTATTCAGAATACGCTCTTCAGACCGGAACAAGCTCTTGAGGTTTAATCTTTGTTGTTGTTGTTGACCCATTACGTACTAGCGTGACCATATGCTATACATCAATCAATAAAAACATGCATATAGTCGACAGAAATAAAAAGGTAAAAAATACACACATTTGTTAATATTATATATCATGAAAAATTGTATAAATTTCTTTTTTAAAGCGTTCAATTTTGAAATATTTCAAATTTGGAAAATGATTTGTAATTTTATTATAAAGTCTTGGGCCGAAATTAGCACCATGTTTAAGTGCTGCACTTATATTACAATTAGGCTCAATCAATGAGAAAGTAGATTTTTGTCCTCGAGTATGATATTCATGTCGATTAGATTTATGTTTTATTTGATTTCTGTGGTAGTAAGTTAGTAAACTATATTTATAAATTTCTTCAATATGTAATACTTTAAAATCTGTATAAATTACATTTGTTTGGTAATTCGTATTTTTGGTCAGACAAAATTGTATTAACCTTCTATGTAATAAAATTAATGGATTAAGTACAGACGATGCTTATCCACCCCAAGCTAAAAATAATATTCTCGATGCCACCTTAGTGATGAAATTTCGAAGTAATACGAATTTATAAATTGTCTTTCTTATACTTGTACACATGAAATCAATTTGTTAATTTTTTTAGTGGGTTATTTTACGCCGCTGCATCAACAACTCAGGTTATTTAGCGTCTGAATGAAGTGAAGGTGATAATGCCGGTGAATTGAGTCCGGGGTCCAGCACCGATAGTTACCCAGCATTTACTCATAATGAGTTGAGGGAAAACCCCGGAAAAACCTCAACCAGGTAACTTGTCCCGACCGGGATTCCAACCCTGGCCACCTGGTTTTGCAGCCAGACGCGCTAGCCGTTACTCCACAGGTGTGAACTCAATTTGTTTACCCCAACGTAAATGTTGATCTATAATAATTACTAAGTATTTAACTTGTGTAGTCGACCTGGTTGGCAGAGTTGGTATAGAGCTGGCCTTCTATGTCCGAGGTTGCGGGTTCGATTCCGGACCAGAACGATGGCATTTAGGTGTGCTTAAATGCGATAGGCTCATGTCACTACATTTACTGGCATGTAAAAGAACTCCTGCGGGACAAAACGCCGGCACTCCGGAGACGCTGATACAACCTCGGCAGTTGCGAGCGTCGTTAAATAAAACATAACATTTAACTTGTGTATGCTACAGTATCCATGTTCTTGTCTTGTAATGTGAGTGACAGAACATTAAATTTTCTTTTCCTTATTAATAAATTAAGATTTCTCAAATAACTGTACACCTATTTTCAGCTTTATATTTGGGCAAATAAATATCTTATGAGATGAGAATATACAGAAACTCTATAATTAAGAATGTGGTGTGAGGGTTGTCACATTGTAATGTGAGTAACGGTGGAATGACTCAGTATTATAAAACTTGCATAGCTTAACTTTCAACTAACACTCCCAAATAGACAATAACATCGAAATCTTGAAATTTTAACGAATTTTCCTTAAAAATAAAACCATTTTCACGGGACTCGCAACTATGTGGCATGCTTTCTTTGAGTAATTGCGTTTTTTCTGCCTCTTCTAATCCATAAATGTGAACATGTTATCGTTTTCAAAAGTCTTCGAAGATAAAAAAAAAACGTGTAAAACAAAATAACATCAAACACAATGTTACAATCATTTTGATTAATACTTTAAAACTGCATTTAGCACTACTTGGCAGAAATGCGTTCCATGTTATAGCACTTCGTTTATTTTAATTCCTTTCCACTTAACCAATATTCACCATTAAAATGGGACACACTCAAGGACAGGAGAACGCGAATTCGATTATGCGCACTGTTCAAAACATACAGAGGTAAGCCTGCCTGGAGAGAAATAAAAACTAGGTTGCAACCGCCAAATTACTCTTCAAGGAACGACCACTCATGTAAATTGAGGGAAAGAAGACAGAGGACGGACACTGGAAAGTTCTCTTTTCTCAATCGTACTATCAGGGACTGGAATGCTTTACCTGCAGACTTACTAAAGGCTTTACCAACAACCAAAAACGTATTTAAAAATAGGCTTAAGGACTTTACTAATAGACGGTAATTATACACAATATGTAAAGGATGTAAATGATATTTTGTTATTGAAGTGTTGTATCAGTGAAGAATTATGTTGTGTCAGTGAAGTGTGTTGTGTCAGTGAAGAATTATGTTGTGTCAGTGAAGTGTGTTGTGTCAGTGAAACGTGTTCCTGTCAGGGAAGCTTTATAGTTTATAGTGGCAGTGCAAAGTATTTGAACAGTGAAATTTTTTTGAAGTGTTAGTGGAATCAGGATAGAATCAGTGAAATGTGTCGTAGTTCCAGTGCAGTGAGTGAGTTGACAGCGAAATGAGTGTAATGTTGAAAGGTACTTGTGCAGATATGAACATATCATACTCGTGGGTTTTAGTTCGAACTTAGATTTAAGATACAAATTAGATTTATTTTAAATGCTATTTTAAGTGATCGTGCTTCATTTAATTTAGGATATTCCCTATTATCATTATTATTATTATTATTATTATTATTATTATTATTAATTTTATTGTTAGTATTAATTATTTGTATTAATTATTGGTATTATTATTAACTGTATTTTAATTAATAAGTTTATTATTGTCATTATTGAATGTAATTAGTTACCACTGCCACGGGTATATAGCCATTGCAGTGTGAATAAATACATTCATACAATATGTGCAGTACGTATAGAATAGAAGAACTAGCCATTTCACCGAACGATCTACACTTGAAATCGACATACAAACTGATTGTTTTAATAATGATTCAAATATGAAAACTGTACCCAATATTGCTTTGCTCGCTTCTCACAGAAGTAAACTTACTGATATGAAAAATGCTGCTTAAAGTACACAAACGGATTTGTGTGTATGTGTGTTTTTCATATATACACACATACCTCGTTTAAAAGATAAACACAATGCAGATTTTGACTTATCAGCAGAAAGAACACAGATTATTGCGCGGTAGAACACACACACGATTCGTAAACAAAAAGTTATTAAAAAATGCATCAGTGACACAAAGGCAAGCTGCTGGTATCTCTTATAAGCACACACACATATATACACACACGAATCATTTACGTAGCGTTACGCTTATCCTATAAAAGTTGGATAGCGTGCTAATTGCTTCTTATCGGAGAGCACGCAGGCAATTTCACGTAAGCAATTACTTTCGAGACATACAGATATGGGTCAGTGTAGCATTAGGTGCAGTCTCATACCACTACACCACACTATTTTAGATTCAAAAGTTAACCAGTGTGTTTTGTTTCTAGCACAAACTCTCATGAAATGATACAAAATATTAAATAACGATCAATACAGATTGTTAAATGATTTAGTTTAGACAACAGTTCAGATATGAATTAACTGGTGAAGAGGAAAACTTTTCGTTTGCAATAATAATCCGAGAGATGAGCAGATTTTTCGCTAGAGGTTGTGCTGTATACGTGTCGGAGAATTTGCTGAAACTGTGTACTATTTACCTGAGCACAGAGGTGAATTCTGCATACCATTGATACTCTGTCTTTCCTAAAAAAATGTTTCGCTAGTAATCGCAGCAGTACAGTTATGTGAGCATCTAGTTCTTTTACTAGAGCGTCATACAGGCGTTTCTTCCCCCCGTCCAAAAAAAATTATAAGCCATACAAACGAGATCTGGCGATCGAGGTGGACAACGTATAGGCCCATATTTACCAATCCAACGATCTTGAAAAGTTGCATTTATAAAGTCCCTGACATTGACTGCAAAGTATGCAGGTCCGACACAATCTGTAAGACACCCTAGCGGGAAAACGGTGTGTGAGTACCTAATTCTTCTACTTTATTTATCGGATTGTCTACGATTATAATTTAGATGTGTTAGAATCTACTCTTCAAACTCTACAACTCGGTAATAGGTTTTATTAAAATAGCTGCCTGTCTGCCACTCTAACCTAGATGTGTTAGAATCTACTCTTCAAACTCTGTAACTTCGTATGGGGTTTGTTAAAGTAGCTAACTATTTACTACTATAACCTAGATGTGTTAGAATCCACTCTTCAAACTCTAGAACTTCGTACGGGTTTTATTAGAATAGCTGATTGTCTACTACCTATTATAATACAGGCTAAAGATATTAGAATCTACTCTTCAAACCCTACAACTTCGTATGGGCTTTATTAAAGTAGCTGATTGTCTACTAACTATTATAATATAGGCTAAAGATATTAGAATCTACTCTTCAAAGCCTACAACTTCGTATGGGCTTTATTAAGGTAGCTGATTGTCTACTAACTATTATAATATAGGCTAAAGATATTAGAATCTACTCTTCAAACCCTACAACTTCGTATGGGCTTTATTAAAGTAGCTCATTGTCTATTATTATAATCTAGAAGTGTTAGAATCTACTCTTCAAACAATATAACTTCGTATGGGTTTTATTAAAGTAGCTGATTGTCTACTATCTATTATAATATAGGATAAAGATATTAGAATATACTCTTCAAACCCTACAACTTCGTATGGGCTTTATTAAAGTAGCTGATTGCCTACTAACTATTATAATATAGGCTAAAGATATTAGAATCTACTCTTCAAACCCTACAACTTCGTAAGGGTTTTATTAAAGTAGCTGATTGTCTACTACCGATTATAATATAGGCTAAAGATATTAGAATCTACTCTTCAAACCCTACAACTTCGTATGGGCTTTATTAAAGTAGCTGATTGCCTACTAACTATTATAATATAGGCTAAAGATATTAGAATCTACTCTTCAAACCCTACAACTACGTATGGGCTTTATTAAAGTAGCTCATTGTCTATTATTATAATCTAAAAGTGTTAGAATCTACTCTTCAAACAATATAACTTCTTATGGGTTTTATTAAAGTAGCTGATTGTCTACTATCTATTATAATATAGGATAAAGATATTAGAATCTACACTTCAAACCCTACAACTTCGTAAGGGTTTTATTAAAGTAGCTGATTTTCTACTATCTATTATAATATAGGCTAAATATATTAGAATCTACTCTTCAAACCCTACAACTTTATTAAAGTAGCTGATTGTCTATTATTATAATCTAGAAGTGTTAGAATCTACTCTTCAAACAATATAACTTCGTATGGGTTTTATTAAAGTAGCTGATTGTCTACTATCTATTATAATATAGGATAAAGATATTAGAATATACTCTTCAAACCCTACAACTTCGTATGGGCTTTATTAAAGTAGCTGATTGCCTACTAACTATTATAATATAGGCTAAAGATATTAGAATCTACTCTTCAAACCCTACAACTTCGTAAGGGTTTTATTAAAGTAGCTGATTGTCTACTACCGATTATAATATAGGCTAAAGATATTAGAATCTACTCTTCAAACCCTACAACTTCGTATGGGCTTTATTAAAGTAGCTGATTGCCTACTAACTATTATAATATAGGCTAAAGATATTAGAATCTACTCTTCAAACCCTACAACTTCGTAAGGGTTTTATTAAAGTAGCTGATTGTCTACTACCGATTATAATATAGGCTAAAGATATTAGAATCTACTCTTCAAACCCTACAACTTCGTATGGGCTTTATTAAAGTAGCTGATTGCCTACTAACTATTATAATATAGGCTAAAGATATTAGAATCTACTCTTCAAACCCTACAACTTCGTATGGGCTTTATTAAAGTAGCTCATTGTCTATTATTATAATCTAGAAGTGTTAGAATCTACTCTTCAAACAATATAACTTCGTATGGGTTTTATTAAAGTAGCTGATTGTCTACTATCTATTATAATATAGGATAAAGATATTAGAATATACTCTTCAAACCCTACAACTTCGTATGGGCTTTATTAAAGTAGCTGATTGCCTACTAACTATTATAATATAGGCTAAAGATATTAGAATCTACTCTTCAAACCCTACAACTTCGTAAGGGTTTTATTAAAGTAGCTGATTGTCTACTACCGATTATAATATAGGCTAAAGATATTAGAATCTACTCTTCAAACCCTACAACTTCGTATGGGCTTTATTAAAGTAGCTGATTGCCTACTAACTATTATAATATAGGCTAAAGATATTAGAATCTACTCTTCAAACCCTACAACTTCGTATGGGCTTTATTAAAGTAGCTCATTGTCTATTATTATAATCTAAAAGTGTTAGAATCTACTCTTCAAACAATATAACTTCTTATGGGTTTTATTAAAGTAGCTGATTGTCTACTATCTATTATAATATAGGATAAAGATATTAGAATCTACACTTCAAACCCTACAACTTCGTAAGGGTTTTATTAAAGTAGCTGATTTTCTACTATCTATTATAATATAGGCTAAATATATTAGAATCTACTCTTCAAACCCTACAACTTTATTAAAGTAGCTGATTGTCTATTATTATAATCTAGAAGTGTTAGAATCTACTCTTCAAACAATATAACTTCGTATGGGTTTTATTAAAGTAGCTGATTGTCTAGGCCTAATATTATCATCTAAACGTGTTAGAATGTGCTTTTCAAACCCTATAACTTCGAATGGGTTTCATTGAAGTATCTGATTGTCTACTACTTTCAACCAGATGATCTTGAAATGTTACAACTCAGTACAGCTTTTATTAAAATTGCAGCGTTTCCAAGCTGCGAACTCCGCTTGCAAATAGTTTCTGCTGATGAAAGAAGATTTTAAATAAAGAATTATGGTTACTACTCGTCCATCCAATCAATATTATCTTTCATACACAAACAAAAGTCTACTTGGCGAAAGTCACAAACTTGTCTTAAGAATCGAAATGTGTCAGGTTAGAACTGGGGTGTATTAGCATTAGAAATTTCCATTAGCGAGAAGATATAGAGCAGGCAGATGGTTCTTGAAGTTTCGGTATTATTGTGCAAAGATACGAAACAGATGTGCAATAACCCATTTAGCTAAATGGGATTTTGTAGAGCCCACCACCTATATTTTATGTATGCAGGCTTTCCTTTTTCCTTTTCTTAAAAAAATAATAATGACACAGAAACTTTTTGTCTCTTTAAAACGAAGGAATTTATTCTTCGCGCACCAAACTTTTAATCGGAGATTTTGGGAAAAGATAGAGAGAAATAAGAAAAAAGAAGAGATTTTAAATATTTTATACATTCATACGAATATAACTTCTAGGTTCTTTGCTCGCTTCTATTATACATGTAAGGTTTTCAGGTGGGACGAAGTAGTTTCTCTGCGAGCAACTTCTACTTCTGCTACAAATCTTCTCAGAGAGACATTAGTGGTTTACAACTTCACATACTTTGCGCTATCTCCGTCTGCAGATCTCGTATTTAAGGAGAAGATAAAAAAAACGCAATTTACGAAATAGAGGAATTCTGCATTCCATATGATTCAATTTACACGATGAAAGCAGAGTAACGAGTGTATAGAAACGTTTTCATACAAGAAAATTAAGTAAATCTTTTTATTGTTATAAAATAGGGAATTAGAAATTAGCAATCGTAGTTGATTTTAAGACGTACGTATTTATAGACCCTCAATTTAGTGACGATTTTATACAGAATTTATTCAACGTTGGTGATATGAATTATTTTAATACACTATGCAATCGTCAGTCCATCCATCCATCTATCCATCAGTGGCGTAGCATAAAATTTTGAGCAGGGGAAGCTAACTCAAATTTTCTTCCATGTACATATGAGAAAACGTATTGTAAAAATATAGTCTTAAAATAAATAGTAGTCAATGTCAAGTCAGCAGTCCGAAGATTGGTTGGAACCTCGTAAGTAACACGAATAAGGCATCACCTCAAATAGTACGTAGTAAATTATGATTTCATGGTTTACACATATCTCTAACGAATAGACACGTATACGTATAATTTAATACTAGGTAGCTCACTCTCTGTCATATTTAGAGAAATCACGATATTAACGGTAAATATAGTAGGCCTAAAGTTATGCGTCTGTCTTGGTTGTGTCCTTCATTGACAGCAAGGGAGTCGGTCGTTTG
The DNA here is from genome assembly GCF_040183065.1 of Periplaneta americana. Lineage (NCBI taxonomy): Eukaryota > Metazoa > Arthropoda > Insecta > Blattodea > Blattidae > Periplaneta > Periplaneta americana. The sequence goes on from NC_091117.1 coordinate 37,337,268, forward strand.
TCACACTTTGTTCATAAGTCAGTCTTGATAACGGAATTGTCCTAAAATTCAAGTAAATTAGTGTCAGCAACTGTTATTTCACTCATTATTTCTTATATCAGCCACAATGCACACTAACACTTCAACTAAACACAACTCACGAAAGGGATAAATCCGAAACTATATTCTTTTCCATGTTAAAGCTAGCTTCTTGCGAGCCTTGGGACCAGGGTAGTTTTGTTAGAAAGAGATGGAAAATCTGCGGGGTGGGTTACACAGAAGAATGAGGGGATTGGAAGCTGATGTGTGCAGGCTTAATGTTTACTGCTGCATCACAAATCATCCTAAGCTGCCGCATCACAATATTTAACGCGTAAATATGTATTAAAATTAATAAATAATTTTGTTCATAAACTGCATGTTTGTTATAAAATTATTATTAACTGGGGAAGCTGAGCTTTTTAGCTTATATTAACGCTACGCCACTTCCATCCATCCATCCATCCATCCATCCAAATATCAATCAATTTATACAAATCTGGCTTTTCAGGTAGACCTACAGCTCCCTGTAATGTATGAATGAATGGAACTTATTTTATTTTCTGCCTTTGTCTCCGTCATGACTTAGGCCTATATTACGACCTATTCAATCAAAGTAAGACTCCTGTTCTACAAGTTTACTTGCTTACTTACTTAAGGCTTTTAAGGAATCCGCTAGTTCATTGCCGCCCTCACGTAAGACCGTCATCAGTCCCTATCCTGAGCAAGATTAATCCAGTCTCTAGCATCATATGCCACCTCCCTCAAATAAATTTTTATATTATCCTCCCATCTACGTCTCGGCCACCCCGAAGGTCTGTTTCCCTCTGACCTACGAACTAACACTCTACATGCATTTTTGGATTCGCCCATACGTGCTCTGCCCATCTCAAACGTCTGGATTTAATATTCCTAATTATGTCACGTGAAAAATAAAATGCGTGCAGTTTTACGTTCTGTACCTTTCTCCATTCTCCTGTAACTTCATCCCTCTTAGTCCCAAATATTTTCCTAAACACCTCATTCTCGTAATGTATAATGTTTACTGTAACACTGAAGAATTCTATCAAAAAAGAACGTTTCATTATTAAAATATACGCTACATTATGTATAAAAATAACAAAAAAAAAATACCGTCATGTGAGAAGGTTCTTCACCGCTCCCAAAAAGTCTCCTAAAATTTTCCTGTAAAATATTATCAGTTCTTGTGCATTAATTGTGGTTAGTCTCAACGTTTCACATGCTTATATGTAAACCAGAGTGTATTAATGATTTGTAAATGTGTATCTTAGATTTTCAGGATGTGGTTCTGCTTTCTAAAATATTCAAAAGTGTATGAGAGGTTTAATTTGCATTTTGAATAAACACTATTTATTTCCTTCCTCATGGTTCTGTTTAAGTTGAAGATTTTTTTACAATAGACCTATTTAAAATTGTTTACTCGTTCAAAAGTTCGAGCCTGATTTATATGTGAATGCAAAAGCGTCGTTTTCAGCGTCTTAAACGAAAAATTTGGTAATTTCTACCTGTACTAGAAAAATAATGTTAGTTGCTTCAAACCATGAAACTTCAATAGATATGTGTTTTAAAACATGGCTTTAATATTTTTAAGGAACTAGGTGAATTGGCTTGAATTTGTAACTTTTACTAACGTTTTCATTATTTAGACTTTTTTTCTTAAAATCCAAACAGTAAAACGGTAAATATTTTCATAATCACTGATCAAAAACAACAAATACGTCTAGACAAATGTTTTATTCGACTATTTTCATCAATTTTAGTCTTTGTTGTGATACTCATTGATATTATCGGATTTCTATGGCAATGCAAAATAATTGTTTTCAGCATCAAAAAGAACGGTTTTGCCATGAGCAATACTAACAACGTAATGTTAGTGTGTGTAGAAACATGGATTTAACATTTTTCTGTTTACGAATAAGAGGAATAGATCTGAATTTATAATTTTTATTCACGTTTTCATTATTCTCTTGTTTATTTATTTATGCATTTATTTATTTCATTATATATTTATGTACGCATTTATTTATTTACTTAATTATTTATTTATTCATTATTATATTTACCAGCCTATGGAAGTAAACAACGAGAAGAAACAAATTTATAAACCAAATTTGACTTCTATAAAAATTGTTATCATTTGGAGACCATTGGAGACCTTTGAAATTATGGGCCTATTCACTGAAAACCGGGGAACTATAACGAATGTGTGTTTTTTTTTTTAATTTTGTAAAGGATTTTATCTACACAGAACAATCTGTAAATAAATTGCCCTCATGAACTTTAAGTCATCTATTCAGATTTTAATAGTACATTATGCAACGAGCCTATAATGATAGTAATTAAGATGCAAGTATGGATATTTATGAAACGAGCGCAAGCGAGTTTCATAATACTCATACGAGCGTCTTAATTACCATTATAGGCAAGTTTCATACGACTTTTTATGCTCGAGCATATTTCTAACTTGAAATTATTCAGATGTATACATTTTATTTGTATCTGACAAGATCAGAAGTGACCTTGTTCTAGGTCGTGAATTGTGAGATGTGCGCAGACGCGAAAGTATTGATTTTTTCCGAGGAACAATAATGTCATTGACCTTGATGTAATCCCGTTAAACTTGATATAACCTTGATTATTGAATTCGACATTGAAAAACGAGATGACAAATTGAATTTATTTGAATATTATTTACAATTAACGCTAATTATTATAGTAACAGAACATAACCTTCTGCGACAGTATTCCAGCCTCCGTGACTTTTCGCCAATTCTCTTTCGATTGCATATCCGAGAATAATCGATACTTGCGGTTTTATAACGGTACAAAGCTGACTTGTTATTGGCTGAACACCTGTAAGCTGAGTTGTCATTGGCTGAATACCTGTGCGTTAATGAGTAGGTGCACTTTAATGACATGCATTAAAGGACTGCTACCAGGTGTATAATTACTACATTTCGGAATTTTCGAGCATAAAATATATTTATATAACAACAGCACATATAATTTCAATTATTTATAGTTTTGTTATATGTGCTCTCAATTACTGTTTATATACTTCTTTTATTATATATATTAGAGCATTTTTCTTAGGTGTACTTTGTCATTTCAGGCAGGCCACTCTGGTGGTAAGTTTTGTAAATTAAATTTTAATCGGGTGGAGTTAAGTCCATTCGACTTCCTGTACCACACTGCCAGAAATATACAAATACAAAAGAATAAAAAAATAAAATAAAAAAGAGAGGGGGGGAAATACAAGTACAAAGCTAAAATTACAATAGCTACAAAACAAGTAGTAACACGAATATAATATATTACTTGCCTAATATATTCAGCGATAAAAGGAAATACTAAACAAATCAGAATAATGCCCACGTGCATCAACGTCGGTTAGTGTAACCACCAGTTAAAATTGTCATCTAACCTCTGGTTAAGCATTTTTACAGTGGATCGACCTCGGTTACGACTTAAATAGGAGGTTAACTACAGTAATCTATAACCGGCCATTTTCGAGCGGTTAAAGGAGATAACCAGTGATTAGTAGAGCAAGTAAAGCAAAATGGCGGCCAGAGCCACAGATGTTTACTTCGAAGACGATTATTATTGTACAGTACTTGAATCACTTGGATAGAGCGTGGGCGTGAAGTTTCTTTAGTGGAAAGAGAGAATCTTTACGAGGAATTAGGTGACAGAAAATTTCAGGAGGGATTTTGTTTATCAAAATCTACAAATGGCTCACTTGCAATAACTCAAAAACAGTCATATTTCTTCTGTTGATCAGCTCCTTATGTTAAGATTCTATGTAACTGTTATTTTCTGTATTTTAAGAGGGAATACTTGAATATCTCTTTCTCTGTCACTGGCTGAACAAAGAGAGGTTATGGATAGATCTTAGGATAATGAACAGTAACCTGGTGTAAATGGGATCTTGGGTCTTACACACATTTCTACTAATCTTCTGCATCCTTTTCCTTTATGGATATTCCTTCTTTATTATATAATATATTTAAATCTATTAAGTAAGTCTATCGATACTTAACCTCACATTGGGATATAATCATTTTTGCATTCAATTTTCTATTTTGTACGATTTTAACCTAACAGCAATGAAAAACAAAGAAATGCAACTCGCAAATATAACAGCGCCCAAAGGCAAACAAATGCAACGCGAAAATGTAGGACATGTTCACTTCGATGTAGAACGGAGTGAGCGCAGTCGTTTTTAGATGTTGACTATTATCTTTGCTGTGGTATGAATGCTTTCCTTTAGTCATTTTGTAGAAACAGTGTACCATCATAGACTTTACTCTGGTTAAATGAAGTGTCAGCTAACTATGTTTAAGTAATCGGTGATTATGAATGGTGCACAGAAATTACATTTTTAACCACGGTTACTGTTTAACCGTCGTTTCGTAATCTATGATTACTGCGTTTTTAACCGATGTTGATGCACTTCGCCATAAGTGATTATACAAATTTCAAGAGAAACGAAACAGTAATAATTTGGAAACTTAACAATAAAATTAAAATATTCCGTTTACTGCATTGCACTCTACCAGTAAGAAAATACTTACTCTGTTTTTTTAACACTATTAAATACCGACACCCTCTGATTTTACTGGCTAGGGTATTCCACAAGTGAGACAGCGAGATTGTGTGTGATGCGATAACGTGTTATGTGTTGGTATGGCTATTTTGCGTGCGTGTGTAGAGATTTTCATACGATGATAGGTAACTGAAGCAGGAGGCAAGGTAGACAGGCGTAGAGAATATATTCTTTTAAAGTAAAATAATCTACTGATTAATATTTTTTCTTCATTCTGGGATACACTCTTTTAAGACTTGTATAATCACTGATTAATATTTTCATAAACTAATGATCGAAAACAAGAAGAACGTCTAAAATATTGGCAAGAAAAGAGAAGGATTTTTAGGAAACATACCCTAAGGGCATTTTGTCTACCGCAAACCTCACCAATATGAATGGAATCGAACCCTGACTCTGTCTGGTAAGTATCCGATAGCAAACACATCTACGACGTCGTTGCAGAAAAAGTAAATTTAAATCTTCACTCTTCCTGAGGGCGAGATTGTAGGACGCGCATTATTGGCTGACAGAAGAGGAAGAAACACACTGATATAAAAGTTTCTTCATATTGCTGGAAACCGTTTGCTTTTAAAGCGCCAAGTTCCGTAGAAATGAGTTTTTCGTGTCCCGAAGTTATATCTTTTTGTTACATACTACTTCCATTCTATGTCAATACGGTAGGAGTAAACTATTTTTGTTGCTCTCCCCCTTCTTGTGAACATATGTGAAACTCCGGCCAGGTCTGGAAATAAAGAGAGGTATAGACGCCTGAACCCACGCTTCTGAATTGCTTTCTTTTTTTCCACAGAGATCGACGAAGCACAGGATTCTTACAGTTTATGAAACTGCTGTGTCTACAGTTACATTATTTGAAGCCTCAGGTGATGGCCACACGCGACGAAGAAGCTACGATGACATCGATGCCCTACGTTGCAATAAATGATAAAAATGACAACTTCTTGTCTCATTCATATACCTACAATCGGTTTCTTCATTTTTCTGTGTAAATATTAATTTATTTCTCACATTACACCTGCTGTTATTCCAACGAATACAATCATAACTATTAGCTCATCAATTAGCAGTTTTTCGATTTAATATTTTTTTCTATTCCCAGTACACAGAAAGTCATAGTAACATACAGCATTAAAAAACACAATATAAAAAGAGAAAACAATAATATTAACAAAATTTGATAACCGAATGAGCAGCGTCCGTGTTCGGTCGCAGTTAAGATATATTATTAATATAAGAGGAATATAGAAAATAAAATAAAATAGGAACTAAAATTAAAATTAAAGCTACAATGAAATTATATAATATAATATATTGATAATATAAGAGGAATATAGAAAATAAAATACGAACTAAAATTAAAATTACAGCTACAATGAAATTATATTATATAATATATTGATAATATAAGAGGAATATAGAAAATAAAATAAAATAAAATAAAATAGGAACTAAAATTAAAATTACAGCTACAATGAAATTATATAATATAATATATTAGTAATATAAGAGGAACATAAAAAATAAAATAAAATAGGAACTAAAATTAAAATTACAGCTACAATGAAATTATATTACATAATATATTAGTAATATAAGGGAAACATAGAAAATAAAATAAAATAGGAGCTAACATTAAAATTACAGCTACAATGAAATCATATTATATGATATATTAGTAATATAAGAGGAATATAGAAAATAAAATAAAATAGGAACTAAAATTAAAATTACAGCTATAATGAAATTATATTATATAATATATTAGTAATATAAGAGGAATATAGAAAATAATACAAAATAAGAACTAAAATTAAAATTACAGCTACAATGAAATTATACAATAATATAATATGTTAGTAATGTAAGAGGAACATAAAACATAAAATAAAATAGGAACTAAAATTAAAATTAGAGCTACAATAAAATTATATTATATAATATATTACTAATATAGGAGGAATATATAAAATAAAATAAAATAAGAACTAAAATTAAAATTACAGCTACAATGAAATTATATTATAATATAATATGATATGTTAGTAATATAAGAGGAACATAAAAAATAAAATAAAATAAGAACTAAAATTAAATTTACAGCTACAATGAAATTATATTACATAATATATTAGTAATATAAGAGGAATATAGAAAATAAAATAAAATAAGAACTAAAATTAAAATTACAGCTACAATGAAATTATATTATAATATAATATGTTAGTAATGTAAGAGGAACATAAAAAATAAAATAAAATAGGAACTAAAATTAAAATTACAGCTACAAGGAAATTATATCATATAATATATTAGTAATATAAGAGGAATATAGAAAATAAAATAAAATAGAAGCTAAAATTAAAATTACAGCTACAATGAAATTATATTATATAATATATTAGTAATATAAGAGGAACAAATAAAATAAAATCGGAACTAAAATTAAAATTACAGCTACAATGAAATTATATTGTATAATATATTAGTAATATATGAGGAATAGGCCTATAGAAAATAAAATAAAATAGGAACTAAAATTAAAATTACAGCTACAATGAAATTATAGTCTATTATAATATAATATTAACATAGAGAAGAATAATATTGTACTTGAATAAAGAAGAACAATTTATGAAAAATATATATTCCGAAATTATAGAATACAAATATAATATAGGCTGATTAATTCATACACCTAGGCTATAACTTTATTTAATCAAATTGACAATAACACGTTTCTATTTTTCTTGTTAGGAACATTAAATTGAGACGTTTGAGATGGGCAGACATATAGCACGTATGGGCTTATCCAGAAATGCATATAGAGTGTTAGTTGGGAGGCCGGAGGGAGAAAGACCTTTGAGGAAGCCGAGACGTAGGTGGGAGGATAATATTAAAATGAATTTGAGGGAGGTAGGATATGATTGTAGACATTGAATTAATCTTGCTCAGAGCAGGGACTGATGACGGGCTTATGTGAGGGCGACAATGAACCTTCGGGTTCCTTAAAAACCATATGTATTATGTATATTGTTGTACATCTGTGAGAATAAAAATACATCCACTTTTCTTTGGCAGAAGTTCGCCATTTTTCGTAGCTTCCCAATGAGAATGGATGAACACCATTCCACACAATGCACCATTGCAAAATTTCATGGGTGCAACCAGGAATCGAGTCCGGGTCTTCATGGTTCACAGTCAGGTAAACCAACCACTACACCAAGCAGAGATGAGAATAGGCCTAATTCTGCCGAAGGTAAATAGGAATCCAGGTTCGTAATATAAGTATAGGCTATATTTTTTCCAATTGTACTAATATATCCCAAACTCGGAATATCAGATAATAAAATAAATTATTTGCACACTTGTAAACAAATCGTAACGATTACCGAAATCAGCATCAGAACACTCCAACGGGTTAAAATATAAATGCACAAAAATTGGAAGTTTCAAAAGCATTAATCCTTTAAAACATTTGATTTGTCACAATGGAGTTATAATTAACACAAGCCGCTCTAATTGCGTAACGACCCTCATGTGTATTTTATCCTCACTTTTAATCAGTTTATCTGTTTATGGAGGCTGCAGAGAATACATACAGGATAATAAAATTCCCCGAAAACAAGGAATTTTGTATTTTATTTTTGGTTTGAAATGTGCTATGAAAATAAATTTAAAACAAATCAACAAAATTATGCAACAGCTCCCAATATAAAAAGTTAGTGGAGCCTGATTTTAAAGTCTTCTACTAAAATTACTCTTTAGGTATAGTGGCTTTCAATATTGACGTACCTATTTATATCAGAAAATCCCCAAATAGCCTATGGTTTCTGGTGTTTAAGTATCAAATTTTCATCCGTAATAGTACCTAACGAATCACAATTAAAGGAACTCAAACAATTAAAAGTTAACAGATTACGCGTCCTTGCAACAGAATTTGGGGCTGTGACGAATCTATGTGAGCTCCAAGCTTGTTGGCCACTTGTCTCACTCAGTTTCCAGCACTGCTGCTCTTCAGTCGTGATTACAACATTCCTTTCCCTCATGTGGTATGGTCGTCGGAGTCATTTAGTTCCCCACCAGCAAGCTTTGTGTTTAATGTATTTTCTTGTACGCATCAGTACTTGTAATGTCAAGCAGTGTTGTCAAGTTTACGTTGTAAAATTATCCCTAATTATAATATTTCTCTCGTAAGGTTTTTTTATACGTTTTAATATCTATGGTCATATCGCGTGTGTAGGATCTTTGGTTATATCAATAGACCGTGGACTATTGTTGAGTTTGTTTTTATTGTGTATTATAGAGTAAGTAATGCTATTAATTTCAGGGACTTATTTTTTGAGATATTGTTGAGTTTGTTTTTATTGTGTATTATAGAGTAAGTAATGCCATTAATTTCAGGGACTTATTTTTTTAGATATTTCAAACAAAAAGTGAAATGTAATTTTGCTCCATTTTGCTTCCTTTTCGAGATAAAAATTGTTTTATATGAAACACTACAGCCGTGTTTTGGGAAAGCCATCGATTTCATTTCCAATATGTTCAGTAAATTTAAGAGAGTAGTGTATTATCATAATAAATTATTGAAAGAATATCTGTTTTGTCCTTTAAATGTACAGAAATTTGATCCCAATAAATGTAACGTTTCGTTCTGTAAATGAATCTTACAATGCTAAATTTGTTCGGATAAAATTTCTGCATATTTAAAGGACGAAACTAAAATTCTTTCAATCATTTACTATCATAATACACTGCTCTCTTAAAGTGACAGAGCATATTGGGAATTAAATCAATGATTCTCCCAAAACACGCTATGAAATGACGAAGGATGGGTGGAGCGGAGAAAAATTGCCTCCGGCACCGGGATTTGAACTCTAGTCTTAAGCTCTACGTACTGACGCTCTAAACACTGGTCCACACCGGATTCCCATTCCGATGCCAAGAGTTGGTGGAGCTTAAACTGAGAGGATTCAATCCGGCATCGGAATGGGAATCCGGTGTGGCTCAGTGGATAGAGCGTCAGCACGTAGAGCTGAAGACCCGGGTTCAAATCCCGGTGCCGGAGAGAATTTTTCTCCTCTCCAACCATCCTTCGTCATATGATGACCCAAAATTTCTGCATGGAAATATCATATGTACTTCGGTACATTGTAATAACATACTCTATGAAATGTTGCATATAAAATAATAATTTTTATTTGGAAAGAAAGCAGAGAGGAGCAAAATTACATCAAACGTTTTTGTTTGAAATATCTCAAAGAATAACCCCCTGAAATTAATTACATTACTTCTGTGGCCGGGATGAAAAAGGTCTTAAGTCAATTTTTTCGTAAAAATGAGATTTTGATATATTCTGAAAGTGGAAACAATTCTCTGCAATCTGGTAAAACGGCTAAAGTCAAATAAGACTGCTGACTGGATTTATAGAGCGTTACCAAATGTCCTAAGTACTTTTTGAATCGAGCACACACAGAATAAAGGACTTAAGAATATTTAATACTTTATTCCTTACAAACATCACATGTTTACTTTCCATGCTTCCCTATTAAAAAGGTCTAACTTGTATTTTAGCCATTTTATCACATACTGATGCCCTTTCCTTTTAAAACTTTAAGCACCGGGGTAAACAGTCCTGTAATTGTTTAAGACTCATTTTGCATTCCTAATAATTTACATTTCTCATTTATTTTGACATGAAAAAGGTCTTATGTTTAATAGTACGTTCTACTCAGTTTCGCTTCTAGTCTTAAAAGGGCTTAGGAGAGAGTTGGGTAGTATCGGACATCGGGTAATATCGGACAGTGCGTTTCTTTCATCTACCAGAGATGGTAGTACCTGGTTACGTAACTGTATGCGACATCACAGAAACGTAACCATGTCATTCCGGTATTATCATTTGTTTGTAGATGAAAGAAACTCACTGTCCGATATTACCCGATGTCCGATACTACCCAACTCTCCCCTAAGTGCGGCTATTTTTGGAAATAATGAAGAAAATTGTTAAATAAACAACATTAGCTTTTTTATAAGAAATATAAACAAATACCCATAATATCCAGGAAAAAACTCTTAATTAAAGAAACTCTATAATTGACATCAATTTCAATCTTCCTACTACTCTCCTGAAAAGTATAACATGTTTACTTAAGGGGACACTCAACTTAAAAATTGGAGAAAAAGTGTCATAGAAATGAAAAATTAAATTTCTACACTAATTTACGTGACAGAACTAAATCAATACGCAGAATTCTTCCCCTATTCATTGAGAAGTCACAGTCAAATGCACAAAGCCAAAAAATAAAAAATGATAATTAAAAGTGATATTTCAATTAATTATTGATTAAAATTTGAAATATATTTTATTTTGAAAAGTATTGGATCTAATGAGCTGAGATTTTGCATGTTACTTTCCATGTGTATATTAAACTTTTTCTCCAAATTTGAAAAAGTTTGGTCAAATAGGAAAAAAGTTCCAAAATATAGTTGAGTGTCCCCTTAAGACCTTTTTCCTCCCGGCCACAGACATGGTTCACTCTGAATGTATGGCTTGTTTTCATCTAACGCATTTAATTTTTGTTTTAATGTTTATAATAGGCCTATTGGTGATTAAGGCGGTGATGTATCATGGTATATAGATTTCCAATAAGCCATTTATTTGTCTTTGTAACTGAGGGAAACCATGAAAACACCCAGTTCCAGTGATACTTCTATGTAACGTATTTATGCAAAAAAAATAGAATCGCTCTATTACGTATTAGAAGACAAACGAGGTTCTCTTCTTAATTAACATCTCATTGAGGATTTGACAACTACAACCATTATTCACTCTATTCGTGTAGCATGCTTCGCACATAGACTTTACGAACCAACAAGATAATTACAAGAACGAGACCTTTAATTCAATGTACGGGGGAACGGAGAGGAAGCCTCGAGACTTCATTAAGACCCATGTCTCGTAGCACAATGTGACGTCACAATGGCTGCTGATTGGTCGGATACGGTAAGGGATCACAATTCGCTTGGGATATCATTACGGCACCCAGCCTGATGCCAATCATGTCCAGCCGAAACCATTACACCACCGAATTCGCCGCTGGGGGGTTGAGAGGAAGATCCAACCACCGGCAAATGAATCTCTGATGAAAGCTTAACTTGGGGTTAGCGGCAGCTAGATAGGTACCGAGAAATGGACTAGTCCAGTGGTATTCAATCTATGTTACGCGTACCTCCAGGGGTACGCGGAGTTGTCTCAAGAAGTAAGCCTACGCATCCCACTGACCCACTGGCTACGTATGCAAAAATGAAGGCATATATATTTTTATATTTGTTGATAAATTATTTCAGCTTATATATTTTCAAGCAAGACGAAGACCACGGTTGTCGCAAGAAAAATAAAGAAGGTAAACTTGCGAATTCTAAATGAGACATTAGAGCAAGTGGACAGCTCCAAATACTTGGGGTGTACTACTGGGTGTTCATTTCAAAGTGTGTCATGACGTCACTGTTGTTGGGTCACCGATTTGAAGCGAGTTTCAGCTTAAATGTTAGAGAAGTTGCCTATTATTTAAGGCGTTCTTCAATCTGAACTTGAGAACGTGTACGGTATAACTTGAACGTCGTAGCAACAGATGGCGGTCTGTACGGTCTGTGTGCTACCATAACCTCTTTCGAACTGTTTTTTGCGCCGGCAAGTCGTACGCAGGGTATTTGTTATCATCGGTTGCGTACGGTAACATTCCACAACACAAATCAAATGCTCCGTGTCCATGTTGACCGTCGAAGTTAATGTCAACAAATACGTAAGTAATCGTCTTAACCCTCTCCCCATATCCCGACAGTACGTATTTCCAAACAGTTCACATTCCTGCCACTACTGGCGTTACCGTACGTATCGGCACGTACTCTTCAGAATGAACGCCGTACTTGCTAGCCAACTTCTCTGCCTTTTAGATTATACACCTGAGCTGCGGAAGTGTAGGAAGATTGAATTCTCTAGGCTCATCAGCTAGCCACATGAAGGCATACAGCGAGCCAAGACACATTTTGAACTGAACACCCAGTATAAGCAGTAATATGAGCTGCAGCCAAGAAGTCAAAAGAAAAATAGCAATGGCAAAGGAAGTTTTAATAGAAAAAGGAACATTTTCTGCGGACCTCTGGAAAAAGAACTAAGGAAGAGACTAGTGAAGTGTTTATGTGTGGCATTGTATGGGGCAGAAACATGGACATTGCGACGAAATGAAGAGAAACGAATAAAAGCATTTGAAATGTAGATATGGAGAAGAATGGAACGTGTAAAGTGTACAGAGAAAATAAGAAATGAAGTTGTGTTGGTGGATGAAGAAAGAATGATGCTGAAACTAATCAGAAAGAGAAAAAAGGAAAGGATGTACTGGAAGGAATGGTGAACGGGAGAAGAGTTCGGGGCAGAAGAAGATATCAGATGATAGACGACATTAAGATATGTGGATCATATGCGGAGACTAAGAGTAAAGCAGAAAATAAGAAAGATTGGAGAATGCTGGGTTTGCAGTGAAAGACCTTCCCATGGGCAGAACACTTATGTAGGCTATGTATGTATATATTTTCAATTGTTTGTTAGTTCTCGTATTATTGCAATGCAAATTGGAAGTGTGAAAGCAAAAAAAAAAAAAAAAAAAATGTATTTTGGGGGTACGCCAGCAAAAAGAGATTGAATACTACTGGACTATGGGTAGTCTGTCGGGTCAAGGGGGTAACTATAAAATGGCAACCTAGCTGCAGACAGCTGCGAGTCACTTTGCCATTTTGTATTCGTTTGATGTGGGTAATACGAGGATAGATCGCAGAATGAACATATCATGTATAATTTTAATAGATTATACGATCCTCAATAAGGGAATTGAAATATACAGTTCAATAAAAATATCTCGCTGTTCAAAATAAACCTTTATTTTTATAATTTCCGTTAAGCACCTCAAAACAGATATGGCGTCGTACTAAGGAGGACTCCACTGAAAATCATGAAAAATTGTCAAAAAAAATTATCGGCTATTTCACGTCTTTAAAATGTATATATTCATACTTAAAATGGATTTAGTTCAACTTAGATTATGTTTAATTTTTTTTTTTAATTAAGGCTGTAAGGAGATGTGGAATTTAAAGAGCTGTCAAAATTATTTTTACATCAAAGAATTTTATTTTACAAATTTCTGATTACAAATCTAGTAACTTTTTGTTCTAAAGTTGGCTCCCTGAAATTACTAGATGAATGTAGCGGAGGAGAATTTTAATAGGTATGTGTTACATAAATATTCATTTTATTTTCGAATCTACTTTTCCGTATTTTATTTATTCATTAAAGACATCAGATCAAAGAATTTGAGTGACCACAAGGGTCCTGAATACAATAAACATGTACAATATAATGTGATTCGATACATTAAAGAAAAAAAAAAGTTAATTGTTGAAGGCAAATAATATAAGTGGATTAATTGAAATAGAGATGATGATGTACTATTTGAAGAGAATCCTTGATAATATTTATAAGAATAGACATTACAGAATCAAAAGGAATGTGAAGTACCTTAAGATAATTCCATATGAATTTTGTAATAGAACCTCTACTGCCAAACAGCAAACTTTTCTGGACTGAACACCAACTTTTTTTTTATGCCAAATACGTATTAATGAATCTGGATGGAATTTTTACTGCAAGTATTTATGAGGTAGCTGCATGTTTGTATACATGCATTTATTTTGTTAGAAATGCTGCCAGTTTACCTTATTAAATTTTTTCATGAATTATAGAAAAATAACATTCAGAACTTCGAAGAGGAGAAAATCGCGCAAAATAAAAAAAAGAAGATTTTTATGAAATATGAATATCTCATAAAAAATTATCAAATATGAACATTTTTTGACGATAATTCTATTCTTCGTGAAAATACTTGTTCCCATACCGATAGAATAGTTTAATATATATAATTTAATATTTTGCTTGCCTCTACTGATAAACAAAAAAAAGAAATTTTCTCCTTGAAAATATTGAATTGTTACCAAGAATTAAACAAAAAAATTATCACGTCAACCTCGGTTGATAAGTTTCGCCCCGACTTAAGGCTGGTTCACAATAAACCGGGAACAGAAACGACAACGAGAACGAGAACGGAAATAATATTAAAATAAATGCATTTAGATATGAGCATTCACGATAGTTAATTGTGAATGTTTACATTTAAATATATTTATTTCAACAATATTTCCGTTCTCATTCTCATTGTCGTTTCCGTTCCCGGTTTATTGTGAACCAGCCTTTAATCGGATGAATATTGTAGGAGTAACATTCTGTGACGACATACCAATGTAAATATGTTTTCGAATCACGTGACATTTTAAAATTTTTATCGCATATTCCCTGAATTTTAATGGGGAAAGATGCAAGTTTAGTAAGTCCTCAAAAGTTATTAGATTACGTCACGTTTCCCATTACGATGACCTATTTTCTAAGGAAAATTCGTTCACGTTTCCGGTAGCCGTATATGCAAAATTCTCCCACGATGATTTCCTCTTGCATTCAAACCTCTTCGAACCTGGGATTTCCGCACTGAAAAGTCCATTTTTTGTATATTCTAATAATAGTCGAACATAATAAAACTATCAGAAGACAAATTAAGTCTGAACAGATTATATATTCAAATTGCAAAATGAAAACCCTGGCCGCATTGAAGATTCGTGAACTAGATAGCAATATAGGGCTTAGCAACGAAATTCGAGATAATATTAAACTCATCTTCATTCGGGAGTTTTATAAAATTCAGTCCAATGACTGCACAAAGCATATTGGAAATTTCGCCGTCAACGACTTACAATTGTACAGTGAATATTAAAACTGTAACTTCATCTATTTTCCCAATACTTTTCTCTTCTTTGTCGAAAAACCAATACGTTGCCGACTGTAGCTATCCATCGAGAATTAAAAAAATATATATTGCTTCAATCCAACGTTGTTTAAAATATGATATAGGCTTCGTGTAAGTGCCGAAGAGTAAGACAATGTAATGTCTACCTGAAATGCCCTGTATTATACTCGTGCAGTTAGTCAAAGGCAATCGCAACACGAAGAAAGATTAGGTTCAGTTTTACTAATAATCTTCTTCTTTTATACTTCACGGCTTACACAAACAGTTTGTTTCGTCATCAAAACATAGGCCTATTGCTCCATCTCTCTTCCCCGCTTTTCTTACGTTTCGCCTTCCTAATGGTCAATAGTTACACAGTATAGGTCTACATAGCTTTTGGAAACCTTGAACTGTCCACCCTAACATTTAGGCCTATGTGGTTTAACCAAAAATCACGATATTTTTCCTTTTTTTTTATTGATTGGAAATATATATCTGCAACTTTGCATTTATTTCATTTCCATTTCTTTCCATAAATGTGAAATCTTCAGCTTTGCTCACAAAACGTATTTCTGTAACTTTTTTCTTAATTTCATTTGATATTACCCATAGCTCACTTCCATGTAACATCGTAGGAACTTCCATTGTTTTAAGAATTTCATTCCCGCTTCTTTTCTTGTTTTATCCCTCAATGTTTTATGCATAGTGTCACATATGAAGTCTTCAGAACCATAGTGGGCCAAGCGCCATTTATTAAAAACGTATAAAACAAGGGTTAAAATGAAGTTGTTACTATAATTCAATGGAAACATATAGGCCTAGCAAATAATATAAAGCATGCTCATTAAAACTAAATGACATGTCAATCTTCTTTAAACTATGGTATTCACTTAACTTTAACCCTTGCTTTCTCCGTTTTTAATAAATGGCGCTTGGCCCACTATAGCTCTGAACATTTCATAACATCTTAAAATTTTATAATTTTGCGGTTACGTCTCTTGAATTTTCGAACTGTATATTCATTTCACGTCCTAAATATAAAAAATTTGAAACTTATTGCAAAGCTCGTTTGTCAATAAAATTAACATATTTCTATGTTATTTGCATTTTTTCCAAGAACGCCAATATTTTAGTTTTATTTTTGGAAATGATAAAATGACAGTTTTTTGCTATCTCGTTAAAAATGTGGAGAGAATATTGTAGATCATTTCGGTTTCTTGAATTAGAATAATGTCATCTGCATATAACATTATAATGTTTAAATTCATCATTTACTTTTATTTCTAAATTAATAAGCAGTTTCTATTTTTTATTGATATTACTTATAGAAATATTTAAAAAGGTACATCCTTGTCGAACATTTTCATTTATTGTTATTTCATCTGTTCATTCTTCTCCTGTATAGATTATTATTTCATAGTTTAAATTCAGGTTTAATAATAATAATAATAATAATAATAATAATAATAATAATAATAATAATAATAATAATAATAATAATATAACCAAATCCTAATGAAATTCAGACTTTGAGATGGGCAGGGCATGTAACACTTATGAGTGAATACAGAAATGCGTACAGAGTGTTAGTTGGGAGACCTGAGGGGAAAAAAACGTTTATGGAGGCCTAGACGTAGATGGGAGGATAATATTAAAATGGATTTGAGGAATTTGGGGCATAATCCTGGAAACTGGATTAATCTTACTCAAGATAGGGACCGATGAAAGGCTTATGTGAGGGCGGCAATGCACCTCCGGGTTCTATAAAAGACATTCGTAAGTAACGCCAAAGAAACTGGTGTAGGCCTACCCCAAGAAAATCTGATCAAAAAGATATACTGGGTGTTCATTTCAAAATGTGTCACGACGTCACTGTTGAGAGTCAGCGATTTGAAGCGAGTTTCAACTTTTATGCCAGAGAAGTTGCCTATTATTCAAGGCGTTCAACCTGAACTTGACACCGTGTACGGTATAACTTGAACGTCGTAGCAACAGATGGCGGTCTGTACGGTCTGTGTACTACCATAACATCTTTCGAACTGTGTTTTGCGTGGGCAAGTCGTACGCAGGGTATTTGTTATCATCGGTTGCGTACGACAACATTCCACAACACAAATCAAATGCTCCGTGTCCATGTTGACCGCCCAAGTTAATGTCAACAAATACGTAAGTACAGCTTGTCCAAGTCAAGTCTGCGAGTGGGGATATCGGGATGGAATGTAGAGGCAAAACACAGTTGCCACATAGGTCACTTGACGCTCAGATTTCAACATGTGCACATCGTTTAAAATACACTACGGAGCGCACGCATTTTTTGTCCTTGTCTTTAGATAAAGGCAACAGTTGCGCTGTCTCCCAGCCTCCCCCCTCATGCAACTTTCTCCACGCTTGCCAATCAGAACGCCAGACCTCACTGTCAAGCAGAAGTAGAAGTACAGTCTATTTCAAAGCGTCTTAAATTGTTACCGCTCTATGAACTGACGCGCAGTAGGAAAACTTTGCTGTCATATGAGACTGTACTGGTCTCCTCTCGTTACCGCCTCCTTTCACTACAGAACTGCCTCCAACTCCCCCTCTCGGCTCGCAGACTTAACTTGGTCGAGCTGTAATCGTCTTAACCCTCTCCCCATGTCCCGACAGTAAGAAAAAACTCACCTCAGTAGGTGTTTCCAAACAGTTCACATTCCTGCCACTACCGGCGTTACCGTACGTATCGGTACGTACTCTTCAGAATGAACGCCGTACTTGCCAGGCAACTTCTCTGGCACATAGGTAATACGCCTTTGCGGAAATGTAGGAAGATTGAATTCTCTAGGCTTATCGGCATACAGCGAACCATGACACACTTTGAACTGAAGACGCAGTATGTTAACCAACTCACTTGGATATGAGCCAGGTTCTCCAACTTACAATACCCTTGGAGTAGTCGTTATGTTAAAGGGAGCAAACCAACAAAGAGATTATGTGAATTTTTTTATCATTTTTAAACGGTATTAATAATAATTCTTTGGACGTCTGTCTACCCATCCGTGAGACCTGACACAAACACAATGTGCACTCTGAATGGGAATAACCAGTGAGATACTAGCCTGCTGAACTAGTTCTACAGACGGAGGGTGAATGAAGACCGGCAATAAAAGACAACCTCACAAAAAGGTATTCAACCTCTATGGCTTTTCGGGTATTCTGAACGTAGCGGGGATCTTCCGATATTAAGACCACTCAACCCCATCCTTTAGCTCTAGAAGCTCACGTAATGCAAACAAAGAGAGCGAGAAAAGGAGTAGCTAGCAGAATATTAGAGGGCTTGAATCGCAAGACGGAACGGAGAGGAAATACTCAAGTACAGACACAAAAGTTCTCTCCTCGAAGGTGTATGCTGCTACAGCGGCGGTGGTAAGAAAATCTCTACTAGTCAACAGCACAAGTAAGGGAAATGTTAGGATCCCCGCGGCGAAAGTAAATCGGCTTTTCTAAACAAACGTGAAACAATATCCGGCGGGAAGAAAACATTTCCTTCAATTTGTTCATTACGTGTAGGCTTACTGCCGACAACGAATAATACTCAGAAGTATACACAGGATTTCTGTTTATGAATCCCGACGCCTGGAGTACAGGTTTATTCTGAAGCAGTAACTGTTAAAATCGCTGACACACTATTTAAACTAACATTTTGCAGCAAAAGAGGACACAAAGATTAGTTAAGTTTTTAAAGCTTTTTTTAAACTACACTCACCGCATTGTTTAAAGCACAAATGGGACACAAAGCATGGACCGACATCAATGCTAGATTAGCAACACCATCATACTTAGGAAGGGCTGATCATATTAGGAAGTTTAAATGTAGAAAACAAAGAACGGACGTGATAAAATTTTCCTTTGTTAACCGCACAATAGTAGATTGGAACAGCTTACCTGCGGCAATCTCTCAGGGTGATCCTCTCAAAATAAATAAATTAAGATGATATGTAATTCAGTTGATATGTAAATAAATTAAGGTGACATGTAATTAATGAAGGCGATATGTAATTAAGTTGGTTTATAATTAATTAAGGTGATATGTAATTACTAAAATTTGTAATAGTTGGGTGAAATAGAAGTAGCCTATTTATAAGTTAGGTTTAATTTTGCTTATTGTAGGCGTTATTATAGAATAGTTTTTATTTATAATTCTAGGTTTATTGCATCTATTTATTTATAGTTAGAAATAAATTTATGTTTATTTTATTTTATTTTTTTATATTTTTTATTAATTTTTTTATTTTTTATTGCTTTAATTATTGTGTCATTGTAATGGTATCACTGCCACCGGGTGTATACCCAATTGTAGTGTTAATAAATACATACATACATACAAACACACATACATACAATATAAAATTGCATAAGATTAGATTACATCGTGTTGTTAGCGTAAGAAAAGATGATACTAAGACAGGGACGCCAAAGCGCCTGTATTCCGTGCTCATACTACAAGCAATACAAATCCAACAAGGTTCACTTTTTAGCAAGATAAAGTACAATCATAGGTCTTAAGGAAATGTTGTGCGGGTTCTTGAGAGCACGCAGCATAGGCGCTTTGATATCCCTATACTAAGAGATCCGCCACATATATACATAAATGACAGAAATGAGCAGTACAATGCGAAGATAAATGCAAACAAGACAAAGATTATGGGTATCGAAAAAAAGTAAAGAAGGTAAACATGCGAATTCGAAATGAGGCAATAGAAAATTGGGCAGCTTCAAATATTTGGGGTGTAGTGCATAAATACATAGTGTTTTGCCAAATGGCCTTTCACTGCAAACTCAGCATTCTCCAATCTTTCCTATTTTCCTTCCTCTCAGTCTCCGCATATGTTTCATACGTCTTAATGTCGTCTATCATCTGAGATAATATTCTGCCTCAAACTCTTCTCCCTTTCGCCATTCCTCCAGTGCATGCTTCAAGCAGTTTCAATGACCCAACCAATGGCGGACCTGGATGGCTCAAGCATGTCTCTATCGCTTGGTCCGAAAGGGTGTGGGTTCGAGTCCCGCCTTGGGCATGGGTGTTGTGTACGTACTAATCCTAATAACACCACCTTTTGTACAGATGATAGTATTGTAGGCATGTTTGTAGTTTAAAATTCATAAATGTTGGATGAAAATTGTATAAATTAAAAAAAAAATCACATAAGCGTCCCCTAAAGGTACGGTCACACGTCGCTACTTTTGCAGCGCTGCAGTACAAAAAACTGCGCAACTCTCGTACTGCGACGTGTGAACAACGGTGCAACCCAAAAGTAGCGGCTGCCGAACCTGCTGCCCGCTACTTTTTCATGCTGCGCGCAACTTAAAAGTAGCGACGTGTGAACAGGGTTCTCAGGGTTGCAGCCGCAGCATTTTTGATATCGGTTTTGTTGAAACTTTTGCTGCGGTTGCGACCAGTGTTGCCACCCAAATGTGCCAATGATACTTTTATTGTTTGGATATATTTTAATGTTAAATGTGATGAAAATAAATTATTTGTAACAGTTATTAAATACACAACACAGTCTGAGCATATTTGCTGACGATATAATTCATTTTTTAAATTTTCCGTAGCGTAGTTCCAAACAGGAGGGTTGCCAACATTGATTACGTGAATATACTGTTGGGCGTTTTTAAAAGCTTTATAGTAAAAATAATGTCAATTTCTGAACACTAGATACGACAGAAAAGCAAATAATAGATAAGGAAGCTTTCGCATGAGTTTCTTAATAATGCGAACATAACCACAAAATGTACATTGAGAAGTCAACACGGAGATGGAAACCGGCAGCATGACTGCGGCTGCAAAAGTAGCGCCTTGTGTGTGTACAGACTCGCAACCTCCAGTTGCAACTTTTGCAGCACTCGGGTTGCGCAGCACGAAAAGTAGCGTGCAGCGCGCTACTTTTGGCTTACGTGTGAACACGGCACGCAACTTTTGCAGCTACAGTACAAAAGCTGCGCTGCACGCTACTTTTCGTGCTGCGCAACCCGAGTGCAGCAAAAGTTGCGATGTGTGACCATATCTTTAAGTGGACGTTCAAAGAAGTCACCGAACTACACACGAGGAAATTGCACGAACTATCCAATAACTACAGTCAGAGGTTGACTTGTTCTTTTCACAGCAGTATAGTCATTATCTACATATTCGTAACATATAATGTAATCCCTGGTTTAATGTTTCCTGATGTAAACACTACAGTCAAAACAGATTTTGTCATGCATCAAAGGCAGAAAAGTTTCAGCTTGATGGAGCTGAACTTGTACAAATAGAAAAGCTAATACTCACCTATAATAAGACGGAGGATGCTAGCGGTGAGGCAGTGAAGTTCTGAGGTAACGGCCATTGGGGTGAGTGTGTGTTAGTGTGTGTAAGTGCAGGTAGAGGTCAGGTCAGGGCAGTCTGCATCAGGTACTTCAGTCAGGGGTGTCCCAGCCGGTCTTGATCTGACCTCCTGCAGCTGTGGAGTTTGTCACCACCGCCGCTAAACTCTTGTCTCCGACAAACATGTCACAATCTCTTAAAACTTTCACCACCATCTTCACAAAAACTTCGACGGTTGACTCCCAACACGATCCGAAGCTCTCAGTTCATTGTGTGAAACGAGCTCCCTAGTCTTTCTGTCTCTTTCTGTACACGGTGTTTCTTCTGATAGGAAACAGTCTACCGAATTACACACAACTTTATTTATCTTCCATTAAATATCACTACCCACATCATGAAAAAACAGTTTTTTCTTAACATAGTTTATAAAGTCATTCTGAAAGCACAAAAAATAAACGATGTTACTAAATGACGCTAAGTAGAGAACTATTGCGCTTTAAGTTACAAAACTTTACAGAAAGTAATGGAACAAGTCATTAATTGGTGCAATAAAAGCGCTTTGGAATTAATATCAGATAATCGAACCGAGAGAGATGGCTCAGAAGTAACGTACAGGATTTGCATTCAAGAAGTCCGGATTATAGTCTCCGGTGAAGACAAATCCAGTCGGTCTTTTTTTAAAAGGTGTAAAAAAATCACTTTTTGACGGATTCGCATTCCTAGAGCGTCTACTCATACGTTCCATATGAAAAAAGGGCGTTCTTCATCCGTTAAAGCACTTTCAGAAGCGTTGATTTTGAGAACGGGTCATCTCCTAGAAATAACCTGTTTTCAAAATTATCTGTGTGACGTACGCGTTGACGCCTACCTGCCGCACAGCTGATTATCCCCCAAGCTCATATTTTGGCTGATACACTGAGTTTATCGGTGGTTAACTAGCAACCATCTGTCTTGTTAGTCGTCTGCAGTTATTTATTCATGGTTAAGAATAGAGGTCAGCAACTATGTTATTTGAAAAGTACGATTAGAAGTGGCAGATTTATTTCAAATAGTATTATTTACACCATACACGTGTATGGTTAATCATGTCATGAAGATTTTTCGGGATATTCTATTAATAGATTTAGCCTACAGAGGTGTGAAAATTATTAGAATAATCTTAATTTTAAAGGTTTTTTAATAGTTCCTTCACAAATATTAATTGAATTGATGAATATTGGTATGTATTACTATACTGATGAAGGATATATTTACTACTAACAATGCCGGAAAGCATTGTTGTACATTGGTATTTTTCTTATTTTACAATTGTTATGGGAATTCAGAAATTATTATATTATTAGATTAGATTAGATTTATTTATTTAACCTGGTAGAGATAAGGCCGTCAGGCCTTCTCTGCCCCTCTACCAGGGGATTACAGCTATAACATGAACAATAAGATTCCAATTAATATTAAATTTACAATTACAATTACAATAAAAATTAAAGTACGACAAGAATACCTGATTAATGAAAGCTAGACATTTTATCATAGAAGTTAAGAACAAAGAATATTTTTGTATTTACTAAATTACAAATTAAACCTACAATAACAAAATTCTATAGTGATGAAATTACCGGATATTGAGATATTTTGTGGTAGATTAAAAGAACTATTTACAAGAAACCATGTCTGAACGAGTCTCAATTACTGACCAAGTGCCTAGTAAGTTTGCGTTTGAATTCAATTTTATTTCGACAGTCCCTGATGCTAGCAGGTAACGAATTCCAGAGTCTTGGCAGGGCTATTGTGAAAGAGGATGAGTATGAGGAGGTGCGATGGGATGGTATTGTTAGTATTGTTTCATGGCGAGAGCGTGTGTTCAGATTGTGGTGGGAAGAAAGGTAAGTGAAGCGAGACGACAGGTACGAAGGAATAAAAGAGTTCAAGATTTCGAAGAGAAAGAGAAGTGAATGTAAATTTCTTTTCTTATCTAGTTTAAGCCAACCTATTGCTTCCAGGGATGGGGTAATATGATCATATTTACGAACATTGCTTACAAAACGTACACACAAATTATGAGCACGTTGAAGTTTCATTTTGTTGTCGCTGGAAAGGTCAGTCAGTAAAATGTCAGCATAGTCAAAATGGGGAAATACAAGGGTCTGCACAAGGGACTTTTTTAAGCAAGAGGGAAGATGAACATTTATCCTTTTTAGCACATGAATAATAGAATATACTTTTCTGCAGGTTTCTGTGATTTGCATGTCCCAGTTGAGATTATTATCCATGTGAATGCCAAGATTTTTTACCGAAGAACTGAAAGGGATATGCACTGTACTTACTTTAACGGGGGAAATGTCGAGGTGCTTTACAGCGTCGGTTTGCCGTTTGTGTCCTAATATGATTGCTTGTGTCTTTCCAGGATTGATATTAAGATGGAATTTCTTTGTCCATATCACAATCGAGTCAATGTCTTTGTTCAATTTATCTATAGCGTCATTTATTCGATCTAAGCGGGAAGAGATGTAGCATTGAAGGTCGTCAGCATACAAGTGATAGTTACAATGCCTTACATGAGATGTAATATCACTGACATATATCGTGAACAACAATGGTCCGAGTACCGAACCCTGTGGTATACCTGATGTTATGTTAAACCAGGAAGAGCTCCGATTCCCGGATACAACACATTGTTGTCTTTCCCGTAAGTAGGATTCGAACCAACTCACAGCAGTCTTTGACAAATGCAGATTTCTCAATTTATGGGTGAGCAGGTCGAAATTTACAGAGTTGAAAGCTTTGCTAAGGTCAAGAAGTGTTAGTATTGTTACTTTATTAGAGTCGATTGCTTCACGAATGTCTTCTGTCACTTTAAGTAGAGCAGTGCTTGTGTTGTGTCCAGCTCTGAAACCTGACTGATACTTGTCGAATAGTTTGTGTTCGTTCATGTAGTTAGTAATTTGTCTGTGTACGATTCTTTCCAGTGCTTTTGATATGGCTGGCAGGATACTGATTGGTCTATAGTCGTTCGGGTCGGTGGGAACTTTGACTTTTGGAAGAGGAAGAACGAAAGCTTGCTTCCATATTTTAGGGAAAGTTGAAGTGATTAAGGAACTATTGAATATGTGTGCAATTGTAGGTATTACTATGTCTTGTATTTTCTGTATGAGTAATATGCTAATGTTGTCTGGCCCTTGAGCTTTCGTCTTGATGCGTCGGATGGCTTTCATTACAATAGGAGTGACGTCAGTAAAATAGAATTTGTCTCGAGTTGGGGGAGCTGAGTCAGGCAAAACTGTGTCTTGTTTCGTTGTGTTGTTTAAGGTCGGGTCCTTTACAAAGTGTTCGTTCAATCGGTCAAGTGGGATGGGTATGTCTGCTTGTTCACTAGCCCTTCCAAGTCCAATGACCTTCAGATTTTTCCATAACTCGGAAGGGGTTGTGTTGGGCTCTATAAGTTTGTAGGAGTATTTGAGTTTAGCGTTTCTTATTAGTTGAGTCGTTCTGTTTCTTAGGTGTTTATATAAGTTAAAATATTCGTCGTTTTTATTGCGGGTGTATTTCCTATAGGCTAAGTCGCGTTCGGACATCAGGCTACGTATTTCAGTCGTCATCCAAGGGGCTGGGGTCTTTCTGGTACGTTTGGTCTTTAATGGTGCGTGTTTGTCATAAAGTTGAAGTATTAACGTATTGAATAAGTCTACTTTCTCGTCTACAGTTCGTAATGTCCAGATCATGTGCCATGGAAGTTGCGCAGCGTCTTCTTTCAGTGCAATATCATCTATTCTTTTGATATCCCTGTAAGTAATTACTCTAGGAGTCGATTTAGGACACTGCAGATTAAACGATAGATAAATGATATCATGCCCTGATAGTCCTGGTGCAGGCAACTGTCCATGCGTCAGTATTTTGTCGGCATTGTTAGTAATTATCAAGTCCAGTAATGTGTCTGTACCTTCCGTATGATGTGTGGGAGCTAGGGGTAGGATTACCATATCAAGGCACTGAAAGAATGATTTAAGTCTTTTAGTCGTACTAGAATGTAAGTCAAGTAAGTTTGAATTGAAGTCACCCATGATTATAACGTTCTCATATTGCGGCGTTACGTTTAGTAAGGCGGTTTCGAAATCATCTACGTCATATATATGTGGGGGTTTATATACGACACACACTAGACATTTTGTAAATAAGGTGCAAATTTCAATGAACATGAACTCGGGTTTGGCAGAGTACTGGCTTGGAGAATGATGAATAATTTTAGGTCGCAAATCGGATCTAATATAACCAGCCACCCCTCCGCCTCTCTTGCCCTCTCTGTCATTACGGCAAAGCGTATAGCCAGGAAGGTTTACGAGAGTGGAAGGAAGATTAGGATGTAACCAAGATTCGGAGATAAGAATAACGTGAATGTCTAAAGGTGAGAAGATAGAAGAAATTATGTTGGCGGAATTGGAAATATAAAAAATTATATGCACGAAACAGATGTATACGTTCATTTGAACCTTCACAACAATGTAAACGCAAAGAATAATTTGTTTAAAGCATTTCTTAATTAATTTTTTATGTTTCCAATTCCGCCAACATAATATAATAATTTCTGAATTCCCATAACAATTGTAAAATAAGAAAATTACCAATGTACAACAATGCTTTCCGGCATTGTTAGTAGTAAATATATCCTACATCAGTATAGTAATATTATATACCAATATTCATCAATTCAATGAATATTTGTGAAGGAACTATTAAAAAACCTTTAAAATTAAGATTATTCTAATAATTTTCACACCTCTGTACATACATTAATTACCGCTTATTTCGTATTCTTTATGAATTTATTATTTTCTCTTATGTCACAATTTGAATATAGGCCTATCATTCTTTCCTAGCACTACCCATGTCTGTGGTAACAGTGCTAGCCCGCTGGTCTTTCATCCAGTCGGACCGGGTTCGATCCGCTGTCAAATCTGGGTGGAATTTGTAGGCAAAACAGACACTGCAGAATGTTTTTCTAGAAGTACTCCCGTTTCCCTCTTTCCTTCCACCACACTCTCAGCTTTCCCTTCATGTCTATCATTCGTAATAGCAAAAATAGGCTAAGGTGTTGTCTGGGGGTAGTACGGGTTTCCGATACTAATCTAGCTTCTAAGGACTCGGAGCTTCGGGCTCGTCAGTAGATGATGGGACTTTAACTGCAGGGCCCAAGAATGATGGCGCGCCCGTCAGCGTCGGACTCACGACTGCCACCCGGGCCACAATTATCGGATATAGAACGTAAAGTGGGTCTAAACAGCCTAAATACAAGGATCCATCTCGAATGCAGTCGTCGTGAAATCAATCAGCAGTGTTTATACGTAGTAATTACTAATTAGGCCTATAATAAACAGACGAAAAGACAGAATGTTTACATATGATGTACAGATTTACTGCATTAGAAGAGAAGAGATTGCTCCAGCAGTCTGAATGAAGGTGTTGCAAATGCAAACTCTACGCTGCTTTTGAAATTTAAATTTTATACTTACGGTATTTTTTTCCCTCATATTGACATCGAATATTTTGTAGTAACGTTTTCCTTTACAGTACCTATACACGCACGACTTTTAAAAGAAGGTTACCGACAAGCTGACTCTGAAAAGAGGTTGAGTTGGGTTTTGCAAGCCATTATTATTATTTTTAGTGGGTTATTTTACGACGCCCTATCAACCTCTCAGGCTATTTAGCGTCTGAATGAAATGAAGGTGATAATGCCTGTGAAATGAGTCCGGCACTGACAGTTACCCAGCATTTTCTGATACTGGGTTGAGGAAAAATCCCGGAAAATACCTCAATCAGGTAACTTGCCTCGACTAGGATTCAAACCCGGGCCACCTGGTTTCGCTGCCAGATAAGCTAACCGTTACTCATAGGTGTGGACTTGCATTCCATCATAAGATCAATTTTAACATAAGCAGGAAAATAAGGGTAGACATATTAACAACATAATAAATCGCTGAAAGTAATTTTTTGGAAATGTTGCGCAGAGTACGTACCGAAAACGACGGGACCCGAAATGAAGTCATTCGAGTAGGATATCAGACAGTGACAAAACCGAGTTTTTGAACTCAGTTCACAACGCCTACATGGAAAATTAAAATGTACTGTGTTATTAAATGACGCTAAGTAAAGTTGAGATGAATAAAACAGAACACGAATTCACGAATGTTAACTAGAAACGTATTTTGCGCGTTAATAAAGAGAGTAAGGGGAATGTGGAAAAAGAAGTGAAAATACGGCAAGAGTATCTAGCTGCCTTAATATGAAGGAAACTGGAAATTGCCTAAGGATGCGAAGGAAGGATTTACAAAACCAATAATAATATGAATTATAACATCCTACAGCGGAAATAAATGGTACACAAGGACCCACGGGACCAGTGAAATGAAAATATTGCTGAATGAAATAGTCGCGAGGACGAAATACTGTAGAATACCAAATAAAGGCATTAGAGAGCAATGTAAAATACAAGACATAGGGGAATTGTTAAAAAAAGAAACGAATGGTATGGTCGCGAATCACGTATGACTGATGACCGAGTTGCCCGTGCAGCGAGAGATAACACGTAAGAGAAAAGAGTTGGTTTTGTAGACCAAAAAGAAAATGAAGACCTATACAGCAGTGAAAAGAAAGCAGGTACGTTTAGGGAAAAAAAAGAGAATAAAAAGGAAGATTAAGCGACGCGTACTTTGTCACTGAATTCTCCCACATTCTCCCTTGCCGTGGTACAAACCGTTACATTGTGAATGTACTACATTTCATTTCCAAAATTGCATAGGAGGCTGTAAGGTAGCAACTCCGTTACTTACTCACTTATGGCTTTTAAGGAACCCGCAGGTATATTGCAGCACTCACATAATCCCCCATCGGTCCGTATCCTGTGCAAGATTAATCCAGTCTCTACAGTCATATCCCATCTCCCTCAAATCCATTTGAAAATTATCCTCCCATCTACCTCTCGGCCTCCCCAAAGGTCTTTTTTTCCCTCCGGCCTCCCAGCTAACACTCTATATGCATTTCTAGATTCGTCCATACGTGCTACATGTCTCACTCATTTCAAATGTCTGGATTTAATATTCCTAATTATGTCAGGTGAAGGATAAAATGCATGCAGTTCTGTGTTGTGTAACTTCATCCCTCTTAGCCTCAAATATTTTCCTAAGCACCTTATTCTCAACCATCCTTAACCTCTGCTCCTCTCTCGAAGTGAGAGTCCAAGTTTAACAACCATATAGAAGAACCGGTATATAATTGTTTTATAAACTGTAACTTTCAGCTCTTTTGAGAGCAGACTGGATGATAAAAGCTTCTCAACCGAATAATAATAGGCATTTCCCATATTTATTCTGAGAGAGGTGGGATATGATGATAGAGACTGGATTAATCTTGCTCAGGATAGGGGCCAATGGCGGGCTTATGTGAGGGCGGCAATGAACTTCTGGGTTCCTTAAAAGCCAGTATGTAAGTAAGAATTCTGAGTTTAATTTCCTCCCGAGTATCATTTATATTTGTTACTGTTGCTCCAAGATATTTGAATTTTTCCACCTCTTCAAAGGATAAATTTCCAATTTTTATATTTCCATTTCGTAGAATGTTCTGGTCACGAGACGTAATCACATACTCTGTCTTTTCGGGATTTACTTTCAGGCCTTTTTCTTTAGGCCTACTTGCTTCAAGTAAAATTCCTGTGTTTTCCCTAATTGTTTGTAGATTTTCTCCTAACACAGTCACGTCATCCGCATAAACAGGGAGAACAAGGAAAACATAAGAAGAGCAAGGGGAACACAAGGAGAGTAAGAAGAATACAAGGAGAGGAAGGGGAACATAAAGGGAGAAAGGAAGTTACAGGAAAACGAGGAGAGCAAGGAGAATATAAGGAGAGCAAGGGGAACACAAGGAGAGTAAGAAGAATACAAGGAGAGGAAGGGGAACATAAGGGGAGAAAGGAAGTTACAGGAAAACGAGGATAACAAGGAGAATATAAGGACAGCAAGGGGAACACAAGGAGAGTAAGAAGAATACAAGGAGAGGAAAGGGAACATAAAGGGAGAAAGGAAGTTACAGAAAAACGAGGCGAGCAAGGAGAATATAAGGAGAGCAAGGGGAACACAAGGAGATTATAATGAGAACAAAAGGAGTTGTACTTTTGTGTGAAAGTCAATTTCAAGGTTTCCTCCCCATCATACAAGGTTCAGAAGAAAACATAATTCTACGTAAAAGTCAAAGAAATTGAGAAATTTAATTCTGATGCAAGAGTATCAAATAACCTCACATTATTTATGTAGTAGATCTAAGCATTATAGGCCTAATATTTCATGTCTTTACTTTCCAAATCGCTCCATTCTTAAAAATGGCCATCAACAAAATACATAGGAAAATTCATGAGAAGTTGTACACCGATAGACTTACTGAAAATATAAACATAATATAAAAAGAAGAGAGTTTATAGCCTTAGAGGTGCTAAAACACGTTTTTTCATGCAAATCCTGAAATCAATATTTTTGCATTACCAGAATGCTTACTCTATACTTCAAATAATGACTCCGTATAAAGAAAGTTGCACCAGTAAAACGATCACAGCCCTCTTGACACCAATAGCAAAACAAGAAGCGAGCTACAATCCAATCACACTTCCAGCGAACACATCTCGGAGCTAAGCCCTCGCAACAGCAGCGTGGCAATGTCGGATTTTCTCCAGAACTGCCGCCTCTTTGTTAAGAGGGTCGGATATATTCTGTCAATAGCCTCGCAAAGTCTGAACTCAAAAATCCTATCTCTCCACGATGCGCGAACTTTTTTATCCCTGGCATGGGCGCCTTTCGATCTGGAATCTGATCCCGGCGGGTCTATGCCCTTAACAGAATTACATTTCTGAACGACGGTTATTGTGGATCGGCTGTTTTACAAAACGCGTGCGGAAAACGTAATCACAAATGTTAGAGTTTAACGAAAATATGAAATTGCAATTTAAAACTAGAAAATTCAGGAAACAAAGCCGAACGTGAATATAAAATACGTGAGCTCTACAAAGCCTACAGAATATGCTTAAAGCAATTCCGAACGATGACACAATCTAGAGAATAACATAATTCTCTCGATAAAGAATAATTCCTATTTTGTGAAAGAGAACATAGAGGCTAATCTATTCACTTTGTCCGTTCAAACCTCATTTTTGTTACGTTTGATATAGCCTATGTACAGGGACATCATTTTATTTTTACTTCAATTTTTATTGTACCCGAGTTTTTGAATGTACTTCACTCCCACCCTTTCTACTAATGAAGTTCCAACTGTCTTCCACACAGAACCAAGGCCGCATAAAGTAAACACATGTGATTCAGTGTGTAATGGAGAAATAGGGGATAAGAGTGATGACAGAAGTGAGGAGAGGTAGAACTGATTGTAAACTAGAGAGGAAAGTGAATGATTAGGATTAAATAGTGTTAATAAAAGTTAGTTCAAAATTAGGGAAATTTTATACGATAGGAAGTACTTCAATATAGGCTAAGTTAAACAATAAAAGTGGTGAGGTGTTCATTAGAAAGATGAGAACATTTTAAGGTGAGAGGTTAGAAAGCAAATTGAGAGTATGTATTATACTAATAGAGGTAACAAAGGTAAAACAAGATGACTGCACACGTCAATGAAAGTTTATTGTAATCAGAAGGTAATGGGGAGCACGAATACAGAGATGTGGTGGCGACCCATTACCAAATAAGAGTTGTAGAAATAAATATATCATATCATATCATATAGTAAACAGCACTGAGTTAGTGAGTATAGTACATTCCAGAAATATGTTCGCGTTTTCCAGTGACGAAAGAGCTTTCAATATTGAATCATATTTTCGCACAGGTACTGTCCGTTTGCCAAAGTCGCATCCCGATTTCCCCCACCTGCTTCTGCTCGCCCCTCTGTAAAGTCTAGTAGCTGGGCTGTCTTAGCTCTTTTCTGAAAACATTAATTTCTGTTAGGAATTGGACGTTTACGTAATATTATACAACTGTTTAAAATAACTTAAATAAAAGGGCCTCGTTAAGTAATTAACTATCACGTGATTTCCCCCCTTTCTACGATCCTGCGGTATAACTAATTGGACGGACAGTAGATAGCATGTCTGAGTAATTTTATCTTTTCGGGTCGGGCAGAAGTGAAGGTTGAATTTACAGTACGTAAGGTACTCTTTTATAGAGTAGGTACAGAATTATTTCAACTTGAGTTACTGGTACGAAGGACGAAACTGGTAATTGGAAATAGATGCAATAGTCTATAGTGCGATAATATGCACAAAAGAACTGAAGCCTGTATCGAAATGAATGGCCACCATTTTCAAAAATGTGTTTAAATATCCATATTATGATCAGTTTTCAATTTAACTTCTTTCTCTATATTGTACGCTAATGTGCTATAGGCAGTATAATATACACTGCATATTGAATACGTTGGCATGTATAACTCAGTTCGTGAGTAAAAACAATTTTTCTTAATACAGTACTGTATTTTGATTAAACAAAAACCTAATGAAAATGATCGAACTCAAAATCGCGATATTTCCAAGTTTACGTAAATGGATGAACTACGTTTCTTCTTTCCTATACCTAGTAAAGTGATTTGTTTGTGTTTTACGCCAGTATCATCGAACTACAGTCGTGGAAGGGGGTAGCAAACTGAGTTTCTGGTTCTCTAAAGGTATAGCCAGGTTAATATTAAAAATGTTAGTAAAAATAAAATAATGTCCCTGTATAATGTATATAGTACTTCAGCTTGAACATACGTATACATATGTTCTGTCCGACCGAGTGGTTATGTCGCAGGGTCGTCAAAAAGGAGGATATCATGTGACAGTTACTTAATGGGGCCTTTTTAAACATTATTTTAAACAGTTGGATAATATTTTAGCATTCTACTTTCGTACAGCAAATATTTTTAGGAAATAGCCTAACAGTTCACTCTGTAGCCTTTACAGAGAGGCCAGCAGAAACGGGTGGAGGAAACCGGGAAGCAACGCAACTACTGAGACGGACAGTATGTACAGTGTTGCCAGAAAGTTTAGGTACATCTTATAATTATTATAAAATGCTGTCCTGGCCTTAAATTATTACAGAAGCTAACAATGTTTTTAACTGTTGATCAGCAATAAGAAAGACTAATTTTTAATGCAATTTCGGTATTAATATGATCAAAGCTCGGAACTTGGGGACTTGTGCCTTTCCACGTGGCTAAGCGACTGGACTTCCATGTCAACAACTCCCTCTTCCAGCACGGAGGTACAGTCAGTTCTGCTATAAAATGGTTTCTGGCTGTAACAACATATTGATTGTATTATGGTAGGTTGAAACACGTAATTTTACAGCATATGTATAATGAAAATAAACACGAGAAATATATCAAATTTGCTGTTCTGCTCTGTACATTTTATTACAGTGTATGACTACGTACATTCGAAGATTTTCGAACCCATAACTTCTTCGCCTGTTAGTTAAACATGATTTGAAACGAGAGAAACTTATTTCCACTTCACATGAAGTGACGGGAACAAACTTAAAATACTGAATGTTTTCACTGTCACTGTTTTCTATTCGATTTTCAGTAGTTGCTAGCTATCTGAGAAATATAAGTATTTCCCAAATTTTTCTCGAAAATAGTTTTCAATTAGTGTGTCACTATTAGGGCAGGTCCCTCTACGACTTGATCCATGGCTATGGACAAATTTTCCACCGATTTAAGGGACTGCAATGTCTTTCACCGTTCCAACTTCTAGTTTATGTGTGGCACAACTTACAAAATATAAATTTTCCATTCGAAGAAAATAATGTATCTCCTCCGAAGTCCTCCAAGAAATTCTGTAACTAAAATTTATAAAATGTATTTTCAAACTTCTATAATACCCATTCGAATAACACGTGTTTTCTAATTCCTCAAACAGACCGTTTTCCTGTAATTCTCTGAATGTCATTGGCTTCGACACGACACAATCCTTGTCCGTCTTCTTGTCGTTCGATGTGACCACTTTCTTAGTACACATGACTGTCCCTGAGCACTTGCAGCGTGAGCTTTGTGTTCGTTGTACCTGTAACCTTCCTCATGCACACGACACACAAGTCCCCAAGTTCCGAGCTTTAAATATGATGACTGTTAGTCCTTATAGAAAATTTATAAGTGTTTCATACAAAATATAAAATCTTACATTTTCAGTATTACAGTTGAAAATGAATGAGTAACTAATTGGTGCACGATTCTCAACTGTTGCTGGATGATGTAGGATATATAACTCTTTAAATTAGTAAAGATGTTTGTAAAAAATTTTCTTTGTGAATGTCCTAGCAGCTGCTTTCCTTGCGATCAGAGTGATAGAGGGGACGCAGCTGTGCAAACCTCATAGCTAGAATTGCTTCCATTCAGCAGTTACAGATGAATCGACCAACAACAAAATTTCCCCATTTTCTTTTAAATTTCAAACCTTAGAAACTGCTAGGAAATTGACAAAGAATTTTTTTTTACAAATATTTGATCTTTACTAATTTAAAGACTAATATATCCTACAACATCCAGCAAAGTTGAGAATCGTGCACCAATTGTTACTCATTCATTTTAAACTTTTAGGCCTATACTGAATATGTAAGATTTTTTTTATTTTGTTTGAAAAACTTGTAAATTCTCTATATGAACTAACAATCATCATATAAATACCGAAACTGCACTAAAAATTTACTTTTTTCCTATTGTTAATCAACAGTTTAAAAACATTGTTCGTTTCTCTAATAATAAATAATTTAAGGCCCGGCAGCATTTTATAAGAATTATAAGGCGTCCCTAAACTTTCTGACAACACTGTATGTATGTACAGTATTTGTACAGTATGATGTATGTATGTATGTATGTATGTATGTATGTATGTATGTATGTATGTATGTATGTATGTATGTATGTATGTATGTATGTATGAATCTACAGAGATCGTGATTGATTGATACATACATACATACATACATACATACATACATACAACGCATTATTCACTCATACAAGATACATATGTGGCACACATTTCCGCTAGAATGTAGTACCCACAGATTAAGTAAGATAAACTTGCGGTAATTTTATTAACTGAATATTGGAGCGCTCTACGGTTGCGAAAGACTTAAGTTATCTTGCGTGATATATGCATATTTCAACGACGTATTTTTTTAAAACTTTTGAAATTGTGGATAAAATAATAATTGCGACGTTTATGTATGAGATGAAATATAGTTAAAATGAAAATGCTCTATATTTTTCAAAATAAAGTCCTATGTTAGAATGCACAGAAGATCCAGGAATAACCTGCATAAATTTCATGTCTATACTCTTCATAATGCACAAAAAACACATCCTTGAAAGTTAGTAAATAACACTGTTGAAATATATCGCGTACCGGAGCCCTTTAATATAAAATTGTTTGCAAAAATCCATTAAAATGTGTAATATAGCCTACACTTACAAAATTCGGAAGCATTTAAAGTATATGGTAGAGTGTTTTATATAAAAAAGCAATATGTATCTCTGTTCTGGCAATAAAGTATTATTATTATTATTATTATTATTATTGCTCATATTTCCTATAAAGTGTAAAAAAATTGGCACTGGCATATTTCACAAGAAACGGGATTTTTTGCATCACCACCCATTTTAACCTCATCGTAGATATTACATATGTCCACCATTTTGTTCTTGTACAAGTAACGCCTCTCCTTAATGTTGTATACAACAGCTCTGAGTTCGTCTTCTGAAATATCTGCCACAGTGTGTGAAATGGAATACTCAAACTCATCAACTATCGTAGATTTGCTCAAGAAAACTCATTCCTTCAGTTAGTCACCACAACAAATAATCTATTGGATTAATATCTGGCGATCTTGCAGGCCAATGAAAGTACTTACTGATAACACGACCGCCAGAACAATCATAAACAAACTCGTTGTCATGGTGTTGAAAAAAGAAATATTTTTTTTTTCTATAATAAGACAGTACCAGAATTTTTATGGTTGTGTAGTAATATTAAAGTTACCTCTTATTTTTGCAAAATCCTATACATTAGAATTTTTACAGATGTGTTTTCTAACGTCATTGTACCCGCAGTATACATGGGTAAACATCGCTTTGCAAGTCAGATCCTATTGTTAATGTAGCCAATAATTGAACAAGCTCCTACCGAAATGAAACATTCCACGTCATCATCCCTCAGAATTCTAGACTCGCAATGTTGCAAGATGCAGCGAAATAGCTGCTCCTCGCATTCAAATGTTGGGAATCGCCTTCCAATATGACTGACCGCTGCGCATCTTCGATTCGTGTTTGTTTTCCTTGTGTTGCAGACGTTCCGTCCAGTGACGGAGCACATTGTCTCCGCGCTATTCATAACATGTACTGTGTATCAAGTAATGTCGGAGCATCGCCTGTGAATAGTCTCATTGTGTGCAGGCTTTTGTTGTCCCTGGCTTGTCTTGTGTAATGGACAAAACTACTGCTTGCCAGTGCCGAGGAAAATGCTGTGCCGTGCTGGTACAGGTTAGCGCTAAAAGAGTTTACATTGTACAAGGTGACAAGCAGCAGATGACTGATGGCGCTGTTTATATTCTAATGGAGATTTTATGTTCCCGACTATTTGTTCCATCGTGGAAAACGAGATTGTAAGCCATTATTTAACAGAATAAATTTCTGATTGTCGACAGATGCCGTGACTTTGGCAAATCCTTCTTATTAATGTGAAAAGGGTGTAAATTAGAGTTCACAATAAGTTGCCAGAAACTTATTACTAGTATTGTGATTTTTTTAGCTTATTAGAGTGTTGTTATTATAAAAAAACACATTCTTTTCATACAGTTTTTGATGAAATATCTTCTCTGTAGGTCAGACACTGGCGTGAAGCTCAAGGGAGGCAATGTTCAATTTCCAGTATGACACAAATGCTATTGCTTGTCTTGTACACAGTTACCCCTATAAATACCTCAAATACACACACTTATGTCCTAAGTGTCCAAAGGGTCAGCAAGTCCCCCCACCATTCTTCTCACACGAAGTAATGAGTCGCCAGATTCGGTATTGACATTTGTCTCAGCATTGCTGGTGTAATCTGTTGGAAAGCGCATCGCTCGGCGTCCTTCACTTCATCAATGATGCACAGGAGTGCAAAAATACTCTTGATGAAAGCTTACAGCTCATTGTCACAGGTTGAGGTCAGGACTGCGAGGTGGCCAGTCGAGAAGAGCGGGTAAGATGGGTGACCCACGACCAATCCAGCGTTGTGAAAGCCTGTGACAATGCGCTGTGAGGTTTCAACAAGATCACTGTTGTACAGGAACGATACGACACCATTGATGAATTGAAGTACGCGGTGCGATGTGCTTTCCAACAGATTACGCCAGAAATGCTGAGGAAAATTTCACACAGAACTTGGCGACGCATTATTTTGTGTGAGAAGAATGATGGGAACATACTGACTCTTTGAACACTTAGGACACACAGTTAGTGTATAGTGGATTTATGTCTGCATTGTAACCGGAATTACATAAATAGTGTGTACATTTCAGGTATTTGTACGGGATAACGGACTTTTCAGCCCAGCCAGTATATAGCCTAGAGTTGCGCCACTTCAGCATGCCTAGTGATTTTTAACGTTGAATAATGGGTCAGTAGGATGAAACGGACATACTTTCGCATAGAACTGATGCAATTCTGTCTGTGGCTGCAAATAACTTAACTATGATGCACTTCCTTTGGTTTGATTATGGGTTTTTTCCGAGGTTTTCCCCAACCATAAGGCAAATGTTAGGCCAAGGCACATGCAAGATGTGGAAGTAGGATTTCACACTTTATTTAATACAATGGATTCATGCTCATCGATTTAAGTGGAAACAGTTGGCGATACTGACTAAACAAAAGAACGACAATGCGATAAATTGATAGTGATAAATCGAGCTGCAGAAATGATCGCGATATATGGCTGTGATTGGGTTGAATTCAAAATTTCATTACACTTCATTGGCTGAAACTGAAATGACGTCATATAAACAAAATAGCCGCAACAATTTCATATAAATTGAGGAGCGTTTTTGCAAAAGTCGATAGATGCATAAATTTTCGAAAGTGAGTTACATATGGATATCTTATGTTTTCTACCTCCGGAATCGATCTATGAAATCAGATTTACCAAAACTTGGTTCATACCTTATCTAGAGACTACCAAACCTTTCAGGTTTTTTTCAAAACGCGATAGATCCTGTCACTTAGTTTAATTTATGTAAAATCTTGATTTCTGCATCTATCGACTTTTGCAAAAACGCTCCTCAATTGGAAAGAGATTTTTACGTAAAAAATAACCCTACATTACGCGTTAGGTGTCAAAATAATAATTAAAAAAGAGTCATACATCAATTTATTCAACAGATGCACAAGGAACCCAGACACATTGCAAAACAGGAAGTGGAAATTCAGAATAACTCAACATCACAGCTCGTAATGCCTCAATCATGTCAACTTGAACTTTGAAAGTGTTGGGGAAAGAAAAAGTAGGCCTATATGATTGTTCGCACCTAGTTTTTGGTACAATTAGATAGAGAAACCACTAAAATAATTAATATATCATGATTATAATTAAACTCAGAAATTTTATATAATTTTGATCAGCTAACTTTCATAAGAACACTGAAGAGATTTTTGGCTGAGAACCATGTAATCTTCCACAACAAAAGCAGGAATAAATAACGTGGAAACGAGAGAGGGGAGAAAGGATAAAGAGAGAAAGGAAATTACATAGCGGTATCCAAAACTAGACCGGCCGAGGGTGGGGAAGAAAAGACAATGTTCCATTCTGTAGCGAGTAAGAGAACACAAAATGTTGCCTGAAACCCGACCCTTCACAGCAGAATGGCAATATCCAGTTAGGGTGGGGAGCTCTGTGTATCTCAGTCTGCATTTAGAAGAGTTCTAAAACAATTAAGTAAGAGAAGAACGGAAGACAGAGATCGTGGTTATTTAAGGTGCAGGAAAAGATAGGAAAAAGACTCTCATCACGGCAAAACTTTGCTCTTTACAGTCCGAGATGGTAGTAATCAAGATTGTTGTTTCAAGTAATTTATTCTTCTTTAATGAAAGTATATTAAACCAGCAAGGAGGCGGAAATAATTTCCTAGTAACCAGATATGTGCAATTATTTATGTTAGTCCGCAAAAATTCGTCTGTTAATTTGCACCGTTTAATGCTCGCCGTACAAATTTCATGAAGCTAAAATATGACGAAATGTGATGTGATAAAGTAGGTTACTAATTTTTTATTTTAATTGCAAATAAAGAAGAAAATTAAAAAATCATCGAGAAAAGCTAACAAATCATGGTTTTTACGTCTTAGATTTCGCTACGTTGGGATAATCAATGTTGTTAACAGTGGCGTAGCGTCAATGTAAGCTAAAAAGCTTAGCTTCCCCAGTTAATAATAATTTCATAATAAACCTGCAGTTTATGGAGAAAATTATTTATTAATTTTAATAGAATTTATATTTACGCATTAAATATTGTGATGCGGCAGCTCAGGATGATTTGTAATGCAGCAGTAAACAAGAAGCCTGCACACACCAGCTTCCAAGCAGACTGGTTTCTTCTGTGTAATCCACCCCGCAGATTTTCCATCCCTTTCTAACTAAACTACCCTAGTCGCAAGGCTCGAAAGAAACTAGCTTTAACATTTAAAATAAGTAGTTTCTGAGTTATCCCTTTTCGTCAGTTGTGTTCAGTTGAAGTGTTAGTATGCATTGTGGCTGATATAATAAATAATGAGCGAAATAACAGTTCCTGACACTAAATTACTTGAATTTTTTTAGGACAATTTTATTATCAAGACTGACTTACGAACAAAAGTGTGATTTAAAAAACAAATGACCGACTCCCTTGCTGTCAATGAAGGACACAACCAAAAGACAGAAGCATACTTAAGTAATGTTACTAATATTGTGATTTCTCTAAGTATGACAGGGAGTGAGCTAATGTTATACGTATACGTGTCTATTTGTTAAGAGATATGTGTAAACTGTGAAATCATATTTTACTACGTATCATTTGAGGTCATGCCTTATTGGTGTTACTTACGATGTTCCAACCAATCTTCGACTGCTGACTTAAAATTGACTACTATTTATTTTAAGACTGTATTTTTGTAATACGTTTTCTCATATTGCATGAAAGACAACTTGAGTTAGCTTCCCCTGCTCAAAATTTCATGCTACGCCACTGGTTGTTAATCATGTTCTGAATGGAAGCTATTGATGTAAAATGAAATATGGCAAAACCAAGTTACACAACGCTCAAAGATTACCGAGTCATTGGCATTGAAAGTTGCTGTTTGCTGAATCCTACGGTAAAATATCTACTTCCTTCAGGTAGCTTGAGCAGTGCATACAGTACATTAAGCGCCCAGCAGTAGCAGTCAGCGTATTCCGAATCTCAACGGACCGATGGACAACAATGACGTCACGCTGCAGCGAAATAGGAACAAAACTGCTGGAAGGATCGATGGCTGTCATAGCGACTGCATAAGTTGTTGTCTGTGCTACGCTAGCAACATTTTGCGAAATTTCCGTACTGCCATCTCGTTCAAAGAAAAGAGAGCATAAACAATTTATTTCTTGAACCGGTAGTAATAACTGGTCCGTTGACATGTTCGCTCATAAACCATTAACATATTGTTTTTACGTTGTGCTCATTACAAACAATACAGCAGAACTAAAGCAGAACACACAGCCATGAAACAACAGTGCACGATGTCATTCGTCTGCTAATTCCCGCCCAATAAAAGAACCAATCAGATTCACTGATGGCAGCTGATGGAGACTGCCACCACCTCTGCAAGCTGATGGCACCGGTGCGACACCGGTGGAGCATCAGTGACGCCATCGGTGAAATTCGGAACACCGTGATGCCATCAGATTTCTCAGCGCTGAGATTCGGAATACGTTCAATAGTAATACAGTAGAAGCTCTTAAGTTCGACATCGTATAGTTCGACTGCTTACGTAGGGGAATTAGACACGCCCCTATACGGGCACTAAGAAATGGGTTTGCCATTTGAATAGGAGTTGGTTCTCTGTCTTGTAGTGATACTTTTTTAAAGGAAAACAGAATATTTTATTGATTAGGACATCCATATTTAATCACTGATTTTAAATTAATGGACTCTTCTTTTTCTATTTGAGAATTGGGCCGTTTGTGAGACGGAACTGTCGAAACCCACTGTGGTACTAAAACGCATACACAAGTCTCGGGGCGAGCAGGAAATGCAAGTACAGTACTGTATTCGTTTATGGATAACCAATAAGAATTTGTATTCATTTCACCTGCCATACGCACTACACTTATTGCACTGAACTTTCAATTCTGGTCAGTCGAGCTTAGGAGAATCCACTTTAGTAGTTATAATAGTACCATGCTCCGTCGATTTAGTAGAATGTGTTTGAGTCTGAAGAAAGCAGAA
The DNA here is from genome assembly GCF_040183065.1 of Periplaneta americana. Classification (NCBI taxonomy): domain Eukaryota; kingdom Metazoa; phylum Arthropoda; class Insecta; order Blattodea; family Blattidae; genus Periplaneta; species Periplaneta americana. The sequence continues at coordinate 37,378,647 of NC_091117.1, forward strand.
AACAGTACAATGTGGTCTGCTATTGTGATGATAATCCAAGCTCCCGCATACCGGTAAGGCATCATGTCTCAAACACGTTCACGTCTGAGTATTTCTGACAAAGTAAATATTATTCAATACCTAGAAAACGGCAAAAATATTAAGCATATTGCTGGAGAGTTTAAGGTAATATTTATTTATCTATATTTATTCATTTGTTCATTTATTCACTCACTTATTTACTTACTTATGTAACTTATTTGTTTTTTTATTTATTTTTGTATTTAGGTATTTATGTATTTATTTATTTATTTACTATTGTATATTATAGATATATTCTAGGAAATACAATTAACTTGAATTAACGTTGTATCAGATTCATATTTTTTCATTTAGCCTATATACATATTTGTAGGGCCGTATTCATAGACATTTTTAGCGCGGGCTTTCGGTGGATGATCAGCGTTTTTCGTATTCATAAACCAGTGTTAGCGATAGGATATGATTTGAATTCTGTACTAGTAACCAGTGGATAGCCGGGACTAGCTTAGTACGCTCGTAGCGCGTGCTACGAAATGTCTATGAATACGGCCCCTAATGTTTACACATTTTTCTGTGCCTAAAGTCTTAGGGTGCTATGCATAGACATTTCGCTAGCCCACGCTACGAGCGTGCTAAACTAGCCCCGGCTATCAACTGATTACTTGTACAGGATTCATATCATGTTATATCGCTAACACTGGTTTATGAATATGAAAAACGTTAGTTCGCTGATCATCTACCGGAAGTCCGCGCTAAGAATATCTATGAATATGGTCCTAAAGTCTTATTCTTGTTCTCCACTCTTTTCTGTCCATCCAATCCATGTCGTTCAGTCTGCAGTCTGTCATCCCCGTTCTGATCTCTTGTAACCATAAATTTCGAGATCTCCCTTTCCTTCTTCTCCCTGATGGACATCATTCCAGTACCATTTTAGGTAACCTTCCTTCTGGCACATACCCATACCAGATCAACCGCTTATATCTCACATAATCCAAAACAGAATGTTGAATGTTCATTTCATCTTTCTATAATTAATTAAAACCCTTTAATATCTATTCCCGTATGATCGATGTTTTCATGTCCATAATATTTCTAGACTTTCATGCTCTGCCTGAACATGATGTTTGCCGATTGCAAGGGACTTCCTCCGTGTTAAAGTAGCTATACATGCTAGGCATTTAAAGAGCGCAGCGATTTAAATATGGCGTAATTAATGACAGTTCCAAGCGCCATAGGGGCTGAAGCTTTGCAGACTCATACATTGAGATCCTTAGATTAATTCTATGCAATAAAATGAGAAATAAAATTTTGACCAAAAACGGCCATAATTTCGCACATCTCATCCCTTAAATCGAACGAGGAAAGGACAGCAAGAATGTAACTGTAATGAAGGCTTATAAAAATACTCAAAACATGTGGATTTTTGAAGAACAAGCGTACAAAATGGAAAAAAACTAATGGTTCGTTGAGTGAATGCAAATTAGTTTATTATCCAAAAACTGCCTGCATTTCAAAACTCTTGTAAATGCACTTAGTCTAGTATTTACTCCTAGGAAAATGCGAGGAAGTTCCAAAATTGTTTGATAAATATGACACTTCAGTATATGAGGAGGCAAACACATTTGCATGAGGTTGATCCCATCCACCTCTTGGGGGTCCAGTGCCCCACACTGTCGCTCGGTGTCAAATCCCAGAGCTCCTGTCACGTCGGTTTAGCATTTCGCTACGGGGTGTTCTCCATAACAAACATGTTGCAGTCCCTTATGCAGTAGGAATATACCGGTGCTCAACTCACATCAGTAACTAACAAAATTATGATTACAGTACAAAGTTCTGCAAGTCAAGTAACCTGGGTCAAACGCTCAAATCCGGACGAAAAATGACATTTGACTTCACACTAATTAATCATCATTATTATGACGTGTGATGTTCTAATTGTAGTAACGTGCTTGAGAGTATTAAGATATATACACAGTGGGCCAAAAAAGGCACACAATTAGAAATATTCTATTTCCGAAAATACATAACATTAATTTAATGTCTTAAATGTTCATTATTACGAATTCTTCTTTTGTAGTAAACTGCTTTTTGTAGTTGACGCCATACAAAATAATCCATAGGATTAAGATCTCGAGTCGACCTGGTTGGCGACTTGGTATAGCGCTGGTCTTCTATGCCCGAGGTTGCGGGTTCGATCCCGGGCCAGGTCGATGGCATTTGAGTGTGCTTAAATGCGACAGGCTCATGTCAGTAGATTTATTGGCATGTAAAAGAACTCCTGACGAGAACGAGAACGGAAATATTGTTAAAATATGTATTTAAATGTGAACATTCACAATTAACTTTCACGTTCACGTTCCCGTTCCCGGGTTCTCGTTAATTGTGAATGCTCATATTTAAACACATATAACTTATTTTAACAATATTTCAGTTCTCGCTGTCGTTTCCGTTCCCGGTTTATCATGAACCAGTCTTAATACGCAAATCGGATAAAACGCGCATGGATAATAGAGAGTATTCTGTAGTTCCAAAACGTTGGAAATATCAAGTTCCGTGGGCGCTACAGTCCACGAAGGGCCAAGACTGACCAGCCGGCTGCTGGCCTCACGGCCACATGCCGAAGCAGAGGTGGACGATCATCCAATCAGAATGGGGGTATCGTGTAGTTAGTACGATGAGCCCCCAGCCATTATAGCTGGTTTTGCGTAACCGGATTTCGCTACTATCGTAGCTCCCCAAGTGCATCACGATGCTGGGTGGGCACCGGTCCCACCGCCGAAATTTCATGAGAAAAGTCAAGTTCCAGTACACGGTGGAATATTCAAAAGTCTAATTCTGATCACAGTCACCGTGAAAGCCTGAAAACTCATATAATTTGAACTCTGTTGTCACGACGACGTAGAGAACGCCTACGCTTATGGTATCGAGTACAAATATCAGATATGAGTAGCATTGTAATTCCAGTATTGGGAGCTGAAAGTTTCTGACAGTATTAATACCGATCGAGTTTCCCCAACGGAAGGGATGAGTGGCCTTCAGAGCTTTTCTGTTAATGCTGCCCGTTAAACATTTAATGCGATGTGGGTTGGTTTATTCATTCGTCCTGTGCATTATTACGCCATGTTCAATAATTCAGCTAGTCTCTATTACACGGCACTGAGATATAAAATTAATATTACAGATGCATGATGTCTACTTGTAATAAAATCGATTACAAACCCCCAATACACGGGACGGATTCCGATTTGCTATGTGTGGCCACCGTTAGCTACCTGCGTAATAGTTATCCGAGAACCAGGTAGAGAAAAGTTCAGAATGCTGTTGTTACCTGGTTGAGATTTTTTCCGGGGTTTTCCCTCAACCCAATATGAGCAAATGCTGGGTAACTTTCGGTGCTGGACCCCGGACTCATTTCACCGTCATTATCACTCTCATATCATTCAGACGCTAAATAACCTGAGATGTTGATACAGCGTCGTAAAATAACCTATTAAAAAAAAAAGAATGTTGTTAGGATAAATCCCAACCACTTGGCTATCAGCGTATTCCGAATCTCACCGGACCGGTGACGTCACACTGCAGCGAAATAGGAACAAAACTGCTGGAAGGATCGATGGCTGTCATGGCGTCTGTATAAGTTGTTGTCTGTGCTACGCTAGCAACATTTTGCGAAATTTCCGTACTGCCATCTCGTTCAAAGAAAAGAGAGCATAAACAATTTTTTTCTTGAACCGGTAGTAATAACTGGTCCGTGGACATGTTCGCTCTTAAGCCATTAACATATTGTTTTTACGTTGTGCTCATTACAACAATACACCTAGATGTTGATACAGCGTCGTAAAATAACCCAATAAAATAATAAAAAAACAAACAATACAGCAGAACATACCGCCATGACACAACAGTGCACGATGTCATTCGTCTGCTAATTCCCGCCCTATACAAGAACCAATCAGATTCACTGATGGCGGCTTATGGAGATTGCCACCACCTCTGCAAGCTGATGGCACCGGTGCGTCACCGGTGGAGCATCAGTGACGCCATCGGTGAAATTCGGAACACCGTGATGCCATCAGATCGCTCTATAGGAGATAGGATTGAAAGAACAGCAAAAGTCCCCAAATTAGTTTTCTGGGACGAAGACAATGATTTTTTTAGTTGGTTATTTAACGACGCTGTATCAACTATGAGGTTATTTAGCGTCGATGAGATTGATGATAGCGAGATGGTAATTGGCGAGATGAGGTTATTTAGCATCGATGAGATTGGTGATGGCGAGATAGTATTTGGCGAGATGAGGTCGAGGATTCGCCATAGATTACCTGGCATTCACCTTACGGTTGGGGAAAACTCGGAATAAACCCAACCAGGTAATCAGCCCAAGCGCGGATCGAACCCGCGCCTGAACGCAACTTCAGACCGGCAGGCAAGCGCCTTAACCGACTCAGCCACGCCGGTGGCTGACAGAATAATTACGACAGACACTTAGAACAAGGTAAAACCACAGTCTAGTATGTACAGTCACGAAGCTTGAGTTTTGAGAGTGCTAGGAACAATTGACTGTGCCGGTACTATTTCGCATTGTCTGTAATGAAGCGATATTAGCGATCCTAGTGGTTAGCAACTATCGTAGTTCATATATGTAACAGATAGGTCGGCCTTATAGGTTTTGACGTTAACAACTTTCGTCAGGTTTACTACGCTGCCATCTAGTTGTTACATAAGGAGTGGCTCATAATTCCCATTTGAATTGCATTAGCTACTATACTGCCATCTCGTGTTCGTTTACGGCGGACGGGTGGCGATCCTGGCGGTTGTTCTCTTCAAAGTGCTGCCGATTTTAACATAGCGATGAGTTATCTGTTACATATATGATCTAGGCAACTATCTATGGATGCATATTTACTACGTATTGAGCTTCGTGACTGTATATCTAGACTGTGGTAAAACTGTGATGGAAGCGTATAATTCTTTATCATGCTTCGGGGGACAAATGTGGAGAAACCTATTGGTAAAATTTCCAAAGGTAAGTCGTTTAGAGATACCTCTCGTGTGATTCGAGTCTCGCTCATCATTCTCGAAATAGCATTTGGTCGGCGTGGAAAGATTTCGTAACTTTAAATAACATATATCATTGAAATAAATAATATGAGTTGTTTAACTGATACAAAAAGACAAAACAAAACAAAACAAAACAATATCACAGTTATCAAAATTTATGATTCCATTATCAGATATTACCTATGATTATATAAATAGAAAAAAAATTGCAAATAAATTTGCATTTCTAAGAAACATAAAACATAACGTTAAATAGAATGAAATTTATGGCTGAGCCACATGATCATAATTCAAGACGAAATGAAATTCTTAATTTAGTTGAACCTAAATGTTTCACATCTGCAACTAAAGCAACATTAATCATTTCCCACTTCCTTTTAGTATTGGGTTGAGGGAAAACACCGGAAAAAACCTCAACCAGGTAATTTGTTCGAACCGGGATTCGAATCCAGGCACCTGGTTTCGCGTTCAGACACGCTAGCACTTACTCCACAACGGTGGGCGCCATACTGTTGGTGAATCAGTTATTTAGTCACTCAGTCAGTCATCTTTCGCTCCATTTTGTCAGTTAGAATTAACTTCTGTACGACTGATTCCACTACTCAACGTTAACACAATCTTTGGTTCACTACTTTAATCTAGCTAATTTGTAAATTAATTCCAAACTTCATGCACGTTACCAACTTGGAAAGCAACGACATAAACAACAATTATTAAATGAAGCATTCTCGCAAACTGAAAGTATTTAGTTGCTTTTGTGTTTGTGAAATGAAGGCATCACATAGCCTAGAAGACTAATTAAAAAAATTAAAACTTTGTGTACAGGTAACTCAATTCGTGTTTCATAGATATCTCTAGTTTGACCTCACTCCCTGCCTCACTCGTAAGTCTGAAAATTTAATTAAATTAATAAACCTCTCTGCATGAACGTAAAAGAGGAAAGTCCTCTCTGAGCTCGACGCTAGCCACGGTAACAAGGCAGCTGTCCCCTCGCGATCCGATCTCTAACTCCACCCCATGTCAAAAACGTCTAAAAGCAGATGGAGACTGCAAGTTTAGTTGTCCTGCAGTCCCTCTTAAGGTAAGCGTTCACTACATCCTATTGCACTCCTCGTACGAATCGCACGCAAAGGATATTTTAAGTGCAGTGCGTTCACTGTAACGGCTTCACCTCATCGCCTCATCGGATTCCCCTATCAGCTGTTTAAAACATGACGTCGTACGATATTGACATTACTGAAAGCAGAGGAGTTGAGGTTAGGTCTGTTAATTATGACTGTTAGCGAATAAGAATTTGTAATTGCTTCATGCGTCTTAATTGAAGAGGAAGAAACGAAAGAAATATTGGTTACATAATATATATATATATAGGAAATGACTTGATTACTGTAATCCTTCGCAATTTTCTAAAAGCGAAATAAGTTTACCGTCTGCCATTTTGGCGCGACACTGAACATGGCACAACATAATAGTAACAGTTGAGCAATTAAATTCATCTATTAAAGAAGGCCATGATCGCATGCATCGCAAAAGTTGCTCACCCGAGAAACGTGGACGGATTTGCCGAGAGGCGATGCGTGTGATACGATGTAGTGACCGCGGTTACATAACAATTACAGCAAAGATAGTCTTTTTCCGATCCGTGCGATTCGTCCGATGAGTGCGATACGATGTAGTGAACGCTTACCTTTAAGATGCAGAATCACGCATCTACACTAAGGCTACCTAGTCTTTGAACTACTTACACACTCTTGTTGTGACGGTACATTCAGAAAGATACTTACGTGTTGTATTATATATGTATAATTATGTAATCCCGGCTCCCTGAGAGCAATTTCATACCAGTTACTGGAAAGTAAGAGGTGGAACGAACGCTACTACATTTTGCTACATTACAAAGCAACATTAATCATTTCCCACTTCCTTCTTCACCGCTGGCTTCCTTCTACCTTTATTTTTTGTGTTATAAATTCTCTGTCCTACATTTTCTTCCCTCTTTTGTACACTGCCTTCCCACATTTACTTTCTATTTTGCTTGTTTTGCTTCTTTCCTTGATTTCCTTTCTCTCTTCTTTCTTAACCTTTCCTCATTTCTGTTCTTTCCAATTCAATAATTTTTATTTCATTTCTTTTCGTTTTCCGTCCTGTTGATTATATGAACTGTTACGTGTTTCTTCTTTTCGCTGCCTTCATTCGGTCGCCATGGAAATGCTTACATCAAATGCGATAAACTCGACAATGTGAACGAGTTCATTACTATACGCAAGGGGAGTTCACTTATATACTTAACCTACTTGGAAGAGTTTATTATAACCCATGGCGGGGTTGCAATATATTTGAAAAAAAAAATTAATTTTTTTCGCACATCTACATTGAAACTGCTGTTTTTCATCACAAATTATTGGTTAGAAAGTTCTTCTTTGTCGTAACCGTATGGCAAAAAAAAAAAAAAAAAAATTGTTACATTTCACTTTTGCGTACGAATACCGCAAAGTTATCATATTAATAAAAACAGCTATGACGAAACATTATTAAAACTAACAAGTCACAAAATGAACATCGTCAACTAGGCCTACTTTCTTTCCCCCTCTTTTTTTTTGCTAAGCGAAGGGTGTACCCGGCTCCGGAACAATTTTTCCTTGAAATTATTCAAACCTGCTTTACAGGGAGCTACTACCTGAAAGCCAGATTTGTATCGTCAACTATGAACACAGAAAAAGCAGTCAATGTCTCCTGGTCTACTAAAAATACTAACGGATAATAATATTATTTGTATTTACTTACAGAAACAGAAATAATATACAAACAACTTCATGACGTTTCAACTAGACATAGGCTACTATAAAGACAATTTAATATTAGTAAGCCATGACTCCTGGCCTACATAAATCTCTACAGTTTGTGATTTATTTAGAAGTCAACTAGTGCACATAGAATTTCCACGTAATAATAATAATAATAATAATAATAATAATAATAATAATAATAATAATAATAAGTCATAAAAATGTCAATTGGAAAATAATCACAAAAAATATTGAGATACTACTGGAAAGTATTTATCAAGTAAGATCAAGGATTCATGAGGTCTACCTCTATGTGCCCCCTATGCACCTCTATGTGCGCTTAAAAGGATATATTCATGTTGATGTGGTTTTATCTACAGTAGGCCTAATCTCACTAAAGGTTTTGATTTATCTAGAGAAAATCAAACTCGAGTGGGATTTAATTGACTATTACACGATTACAAGAAAGTAGCCTATATAAAGATTAGAATATTGAAGTACTCTAATACAATAAAATATTACTCGACTTACTAAAATACTAAACTGTCTTTAAAATATATTATCGTATCATCTCAACATTACAAACATTCCGCTAGGTGGCAGTAGTGTGTTATGAGCTGTTCTCTTGTTACCAGCTGTGCCAACTATACAATCTTCATTGAACTCTATGGATGATTACTAGTTGATTCAGTTCCATTATTATTATAACAGTTGCATTCCACTTCAATTATCAATATATATTAAACAATCTCTGATACGTCACTATCCATAATCTCACACAACAGAAGCTGTAACATTACCTAAACAATATAAAGAACATACATGATAGTTTCAATTAAGGGTGATTAAATAAACATTACTAATTTTGAACGGTACAATTATTGAAAGTATAGTTTGACAACTTCAAGTGAAACCCCGTGAAACACGCCATCTTCTAGAATATCTCTCTCTCTCTTTCTTCTCTCTCCCTCGCTCCTCGTCATTCAGTCACCAATCACCACGTAAATATCTGAGAGGGTGTGTGTGGGCATCGCGACCAATAGAAGAACCACTCTCCAGTATTACCACAATAACGGATTCTTCATTTTTGCCTCGACTGTCGGCTAGGAAGGTTCCATTATGCTAGCATTGCAGGCAACTAGTCAATCTTTTAATGTTTTTGTTAGCAGGTTTGACAAACTGTGAGTGGACCTGCAAGTACATAGTGCATAGTGCTCTCACCCTTCTCCCGTGCTTTCTCACTTGCTCCTCCCCAAGACAGCCAGCGTTCACGTAGTAACTCGGTCAGGGTTTCAGTTCGATTTGTCAATCTACAATGCTGACAAACAAAGAAACAATGTTAAGGAGGTGATAAAAGTAAATAAATGCTAGGGAGGTGATAAAATTATAGGATAAACAGTTATAATTGGATGAAACACGTCGTTCCGTACCGTTTTATTAGTCAAAAGTAGTAAGACGTAATTAAAATGTAGGTCTAATAGTCTTCGTAAGAAGCACTGTACGTAAGGAAGGCACTGCAATGGACACCCCTGCCACTTGAAAAGCCAGAGCCTCGAGTGAGTGGAGATATCTCTCACAGTGCAAAGTTTTCTTCCAGCTCTATTTGCCGCCGCTTCAGAAAGGCGGCATTGCTGCTAAATCGAGTCTCTACACACATTTTCCCCAGCTACTCTGACCTTATCTCTTGCCCCTTTGAGTGCCTCTAAGATCCCGGCATGATCCTCTGACTATATATGCACCTCGCCTGCCTTGCTTGCATGCATATCATGTAAGAACGTAGTCAAACTCAAGTGTCGATTTTTATTAGAGTCCAAATTACCACCACGGATTAAAACTGATACGATAGCAAGACACACCAATTTCCTCTACTACTTTTTCTTCCTTAATTGAGAGTAAATCTTTACCTAGTTCCAACTTATCTGAATGTCAGATGTCTTATCGTGTATTTTTTCTCATTCATTCATAGTGTTCTGCCCTAGTAGAGGTCTTTCACTGCAAACCCAGCATTCTCCAATCTTTCACATTTTCTGCCTCCCTCTTTGTCTCCGCATATGATCCATATATCCTAATGTAGTCCATCATCTGATATCTTCTTCTGCCCCGAACTCTTCTCCCGTTCACCATTCATTGCAGTTCATCATTCAGTAGGCAGTTTCTTACAAGCCGGTGACTCATCCAATTCCTTTTCTTCTTCCTGATCAGTTTCAGCATCATTCCTTCTTCATCCATTCCTTCCAACACAGCATCATTTCGTATTATATCTGTTCATTTAACAAGTTCCATTCTTGTCCATTATCCACATCTGAAATGCTTCTATCCCCTTCTCTTTACTTCGTAGTAATGTCCATGTTTCTGCCCCATATAATGCTACACTCCACACAAAGCACTTCACTAGTCTCTTCCTTAGTTCTTTTTTCCAAAGGTCCGCAGAAGATGCTCTTTTTTCTATTAAAAACTTCCTAGGCTATTGCTGTCTTCCTTTCACTTGCTCTACTGCCTTATTTCGAATTCACAGTTTGTTGTTCTAATACTGGTTGAGTGGTAGAGAAGGCTTTATGGCCTTAACTCTGCCAGTAGAAATAAATCTATTACTAAAGGCTGTGTGATTTATCTTGTCTCACTGTGAAGAGAGAGAGAAAGAAAATATGTCTTACTTCGTCTGTGTTGTTATGGCGATGGGGAAGTGGAGCGGTGCCGTCCATACATCCAGTGGCGGAAGGGACTAGTTGATACATTCTGTAGCGCAAAATAAAATAACAAAATATCTCTCTTCGTACTGTGTAGTTCCGTCACTGAGCTTGTCTTTCAAGATACCGAGTTCCGGCAGCCTATACAATAACAAGATTTTGAAAGGAATCCTGAAAATTTACAACCCTCCTATAATCTCCACCCTCATTTGAAGGGACTTGGTTTTACTGCTACTGAGACGAGATAAACATTACCAGGTATACCACCTGCTTTACTTTTCTTCCTATGACCATGGTTTGCGTCCTATTTGCATTTATCTTCATCTCATACTGCTCACAGCTATCATTTAGCTCCAACAGCATATCCCGTAGTATCATCATCTCTTCTGCTAAAAACGTCATATCATCAGCAAATCTTATGCACTTTATTCTTCTTCCTCCTACTATCACTCCTCCCATGTCCTGACACTAAATCCTCTAAGTAGATATTGAACAGGGTAGGTGATAAAGGGTATGCTTGTCGTACTTTTCTATCTATTGCACTTCCTTCTGACATTTCTTCTTCTATCCTGACTTTGACTCGTTTCATATAAAGGTTACTGAACAGCCTTGTCTCTTTCCAATCCATACCAATTTTCCTTAGGATCCCCATCAGTTTATTTATTTTTTCTAATGGTTGGTATTCGTCTAACGATTGCGGTAAATTTTCATCGCCCATTCTATTCAAATGTAGAGAGTGAGCAAATTTTCGCTAAACCGGCACGCGACATAATTTCTGTCGGCTGAAACGCTCGTAAAAACACGCCTTGAATCGCTTATTTAACGAGCTATATGAACTGCGTAGTTAACAACAGTCGGTGGAATTAGTGATACAAGAAGATGGTATTTGGCGAGGAGAGTCCTAATATTGGAAAAACACTAATCAGGAAATCATTGTAAGCGGGACTGGAACGCATGCAAACGCGAAGCCTCGTAGAGACCGAAATTGAACACACGAACCTTGGCTAACATTATCTTGAACTCATTTTTCTCGTCTCCTTCCTCATGTCCTGCTGTTCTATTTTCTGAGCAGCAACAATATTCCAATCCATTATCGGAGTGAATCCCATTTTATTAAGAGTCTGTGAAATTCTAAACTCTTTAAACAAGTTTTCTGGAATCCTTCTTAAGCTGCAATCAATTGTATGAATGCATTCGATTTTAATATCTCAAATTCATCTCAGGTTCCCTTCTGGCTTCAAGAAAAGATTTAATCAGTGATTCAAAACGGTTCGGTTTCCTGTTCATTCTGTCTCGAGCATCAACATTTAAGTTGTCTTAAATTCCTTACAAACATGACATACAAAAGCAGGCCAGAACTAAATTCTAATCTTTATTAGTAAAAGTACAATTATTCAAGGTGAAGAATGCTTCAATAAGGATTTTATCACCACCCAAGACGACTCGTGTAACATGAAAGTAAAATTTCTTTAGAGAGCATTAAATTACGTTTTTCGCAGACATTACCAATAGGAACACCTTGTCGTGTATTTTGATAACATAGACCAGGCCTGGGCACTATTATTTCAATCGAATCACTGCATATTTTCCTTTAATTCCCCACTCGACTTTCTCCGACTCAGGCGAGTACATAGGAAGGTAAGAATTTCTCAGTGACGGACTGTATAAGACAGACATTAGAGCTTTTACGAACTCTCGGCTCTCGCTGGTCACTTGAAATACACCACTGATGTACAGTGCGTACTGTGCCTTTGTTCATAAGACAGTATATATTTTTTATTTTTTAGTGGGTTATTTTACGACGCTTTATCAACAGCTTAGGTTATTTAGCGTCTGAATGAGGTGAAGGTGATAATGCCGGTGAAATGAGTCCGGGGTCCAGCACCGAAAGTTACCCAGCATTTGCTCATATTGGGTTGAGGGAAAACCCCAGAAAAAACCTCAACCAGGTAACTTGCCCCGACCGGGAATCGAACCCGGGCCACCTGGTTTCGCTGCCAGACGCGCTGACCGTTACTCCACAGGTGTGGAATAAGACAGTACAAGCGAAAATGACAAGGGCGGAGGTTTCTGAGTTCCTTTTCACTTCACCGTTGTGTCCAGGGCTGACTTAGAAGCTGATCTCAAGTTTTTACCTTAACACGTAACCTGCCACGAAGATAGGTGATCATACGTCCCGAGTAATAGGGATTGTCCCATTTTGAGTCTACAAAAATTTAAGATTTTTTCTCAGAATATTGTCTTTTGTCCCGATTTAATGGCAACATGTAAAAATATTGATAATTTTCTATAGCACTGGAATAACGAATTTAACTTAAACACTAAATAATTTATAATGCTGAAGTTGAGTATTTGAATCCTCTAGGTTTAAAACCGTCTAAAGAACATTTTGTTGAGAAGTGAGTTACGCCCAAATACTGCTTGCTAATGATTTATTTAAGTCTGAATTAAAAAAATCCAAAATTTAAAGCGAAAGATTTGCTAAAAGTCACTGTTAGGTTGAAAATTCCCTGTATTTGCCACCAGTTACTGTCAAAATCCTTTAATTTGTGAAAGTAGATATAGGGGATTTTGGTATGACAGACCATCAAACTTTTCCACATTTTTACCGACGTTGCTAAAAGAATAACCAAATTCGCCAGTAGTTTAAATCTCTGATAAGTGGAAGATCACGATACTGTTGTAGGTGTCAATTATGAAATTAATTCATATCAGACCATAATTGTAGAAAATAAAATTAAAACAGGGAACATTGAGCTGAACTAATGGGTGATGAAAAATCACGGTTGTTTTTTAATCTTCCTATACTTTTGAATACTTCAGTAAGGAATGTTGCTATCCAGACCTGAGTTCGTGAGAGTATTCGTAGGTGAGCTGACTAGGCTCTGTTGCCAAACTTCAGAGACCTTCAGCCCAAATTATTAATTAATGATGAACGTAATTACAACACGCATAATAAGTTTTTACATATTATATATTAATGTATTCTATTATCCACTTCAATCTGCACAATTATATTACGTCCAATCAGTATATCGTACAATTATTTGTTCATTACACAATACTATTTAGTCTAATTGTACTTTTTTTCATTACATAATACAGTTTTACTGTAAAATTATTTAATTCCACAATTTTGTTCATGTGTTCTACAATAAATTTCTGCTACATATTTTTTGAAGGGGATAATAAAATTATAGGTGTCCCACATTTTGCTGATGTAATTATGGTCACTCTATGCACAGAGAAGATTAAATAACCTGTTAATAGTACGTACTGTCCAAATTTCACGAGAGGATCCCTGCGAGGGGAATGTAGTCCTTGCGGGGTAAGAGGAGAGAATAAGCCAGTGACTCGGCGTTCTTGAAGAAGAAGGTGGATGGGCGTGATGTCATTGGCCGGCTGGGAGAAACAAGACTCAGTCAATGGCCGGCCTGTTTCGTGTTGGGCGTAGATTATAAAAGTGGGGGAAAAACTTGCATTCCTTGCTAGGATCTTCTCGTGAAATGCGGACTTGTAACCGGACCTCCATAATCCCAAACAAATCAACGGTTTTAAGTTACTATTTACAAGTTTAAGTACGGCACACGGAAAAAGGACCTTATGAATTAGTATCAAGTGTCAATTGTGAATTAGTGAAAATGCGGAAAATATTAGGGCTGCAATAAATTGGCTGATTTATTAATCATAAGTCTAGTTTAACAGCCGATTTTGAAGAGCAGGCAAATTTATAACGCTCAGATTTATGTCGGGCATTTTTCATTCGAATTACACAGACAAGGGGTAGTTATTGGTACAATACGCAGACGCTTAATTTTGGCAATTAATCGATTGCATCTCTATGAAACTTCAGACCTGTAGACTGAAGTTATAAAATAAGTTTTACTGACCTAGATTCTTGGAACTTCTGTCACTGTCTTCGCACAAATGGATTGGAAGTAAGGAATATATTCTGAACAACTGAATTACAATATAAGCTGTTTAAATGTTTTTCATAACAGAAATGTAACAGGATCACCATTGACGAATGACATACAAATTGTATATAATTTTCATGACATTGTTTTTCACAGTCATTATTTTCGGTCAAGTTTTATTACTCTACTGCTACTTCCAGCGGACTCCTAACGAATATTCACACGTTTATCACTGGGATTGTGGCGCTGGAAATCACTTTAGAACACTTTTACCTCAGCCACGACACATTTCAATTTTTATTGTACAATATAAATGCAATTATCACTACAATGAAACAATAATTCTTGCAGATAACACAGAAACAACTTCGAAAATGTAATTAACAGAGTCGCAGTTTCACTTCACTTCCACTAGATGAGTCTTGAGTTCCAGGCTATAGGCGTAGCAGGGATGCCAATATCGGCAAACGAAATGAAACTGTGAGGAATGTTACAACATGTGTGCTAAACGTTAGGAATGTTACAATATGTGTGTAGCACGTTAGGTTAGGTTAGGTTAGATTAGTTAGATAGGTTTTGTTAGGTGTGTAAGATAATACGAATGGTTACCACAGTTGGTGACAATGCAATCATTCTCCCACTCCACCTCAAATACAGTCATAACGACGGAATATGGCTGCCTTCTTCCTTCAAGTACGACGATTTTCCTATATAAGTTAAGTAAGGAACCTATTTAGGGCGAGTGGGACCACAGCTCTCCCAGTGATCACATCGAGTTTCTACTACTCCACACTACAAAACTAAGGTATTTTCAGTGTTTGTTTTTAATTTCCTTTGCTGGCAGTACATTAATAAAACTTCACCTTATTTTCTAAACAAGTGTGTCATTGTAGATAACATTAGTTAGTTTATGTTTACCATCAAATGAGTTGCTGAAATGAGTTCGACAATGCCTTAACTAAAAGCAGACTCGTAAATAATTATCCCCTCGATGAGGCTTTTTGAACCGAGCCGAGGTTGCGTTTTGTACAGCCAGTGCCTGGTTTTTGAAGCCTGTCCTTAAATAAAAAGCCACTCAATGAGCAGTCTTATTTCCAGTGCAGCTAAGAATGGTACCACCCAAATACACGTCACGTCAGCAATCTGCCAATCACAGTTATCAATCTAATTGTCCACTGAATTCGTCAAAGGCAAGACACTCGCACTTCGCGTTTCTGGAGTGTGTCCTTGAGTACACTGTCCAATCAGTGGCATCTGTTGCCACTTCGGCTGAGAGAGGTACCACCTCCTAAACAGATATGACGTCAGCAATCTGCCAATCACAGTTATCAATCTAATTTTCCACTGAATTCGTCAAAGGCAAGACACTCGCACTTCGCGTTTCTGGGGTGTGTCCTTGAGTACACTGTCCAATCAGTGGCATCTGTTGCCACTTCGGCTGAGAGAGGTACCACCTCCTAAACAGATATGACGTCAGCAATCTGCCAATCACAGTTATCAATCTAATTGTCCACTGAATTCGTCAAAGGCAAGACACTCGCACTTCGCGTTTCGGGGGGTGTGTCCTTGAGTACACATTCAAATCAGTGGCATCTGTTGCCACTTCGGCTGAGAGAGGTACCACCTCCTAAACAGATATGACGTCAGCAATCTGCCAATCACAGTTATCAATCTAATTTTCCACTGAATTCGTCAAAGGCAAGACACTCGCACTTCGCTTTTCTGAGGTGTGTCCTTGAGTACACTGTCCAATCAGTGGCATCTGTTGCCACTTCGGCTGAGAGAGGTACCACCTCCTAAACAGATATGACGTCAGCAATCTGCCAATCACAGTTATCAATCTAATTGTCCACTGAATTCGTCAAAGGCAAGACACTCGCACTTCGCGTTTCTGGGGTGTGTCCTTGAGTACACTGTCCAATCAGTGGCATCTGTTGCCACTTCGGCTGAGAGAGGTACCACCTCCTAAACAGATATGACGTCAGCAATCTGCCAATCACAGTTATCAGCTGTCTTGTCATCGACCTTGACAAAAATAAGATACTCGCTCTCAATGTTCCTATTATTATTTCACACGCCAAAAACGATGGCTTTGGTTACTTATAACTAGGGCTAGGATTTTGATGACCTATAAATCATGAAAAAAATGTCCTAAAAACAATGCATTTATGACCTAAAAATCTTTCAAAAATACCCTTAAAAATGCCCTAAAAATTGATCTTACAGAATTGCCTTAGTAGGAAAAGATGTTTTGTACTGCTTAATATTTAGACTAGTAATAAAAAATTAAATTTTAAATAATTTTTCTCTAAGTAGTAGGCTACACTTTAATTAATTATTTTATCTGATGTAGTTTCCATGTATGATCGTTCACCTTTGCGTCGGCATGTGGACGTGAGGTCAGCAGTCGGCTTGGTCCTTCATGGGCTGTAGCGCCATGGATTTACTTTACTTTTAGTTTCCGTGTAGTCTACCACAAGGCCACTCTTATCTGGAATTAGCAGGTATAGGGGAGTCTATATTGAAGGGGTGGTTGGACTAATCCATTACGTGGGATGAACTACGTTAAAATGACAATATTTGGGTAGAAAAACGATTACAATATTAAACAAAATAATTAGTATTAATGGACAAAATATGTAAAGAAAATATCAAAGGAAATAGACATTATTTTACATTAATAATGGGGATTTATGGCCAAAATGAAATGAACATGCCTAAAAAATGACCGAATAAAACAAAAGATGCTCTTATGAGTTGAAACAGGCAAAAAATGCAAAAAAAAAAAGCCCTAACAAATATGTCTTAAAACAGTTTATCACATAACACATAAATATTAAAGCAGCTATGTTTCTGGCTTACTAGAAAAAAGATGCAATTTCATCAAAATCCTAGCCCTGCTTATAACAGCAATCGCCTAGAACTTCCAATCCTCCTATGGATAGCATTGTTACCCTGTCTAATACCATGCATCCTTACTTTATTTAGGGAGTGGCGAAGACAAAAAATATGGTCGGCCAAGCCAATTGAGGGGACAACGCTAAATTCTCCTCTGGTAACGCCCTAACTGACTACACTGCGTCACCCCACATCAGACAGAAAAAAAACTGTACTAATTTCTCTCTCTGTTGTGACCTGACCTTCCCTCCGCCTATCCACAGTCACATCTGTTCTGAAAGGATAAGAATGAAATTCAAATCCTCTATTAACTTAACTCAATTATTATACTTAAATTAATACACTTAAAGCAGATATTTCCAAATGTTGGTTCTCTGACGTTACATGTATCTGCTCTCGAGCTCATTGAGAATGGAAGCACAGTCTACTATATACAGTCACGAAGCTTCAGTATTGAGGGTGCTAGAAACAATAGACTGTGACGGTACTATTTTGCATTGCCTGTAATGAGGCGATATTAGCAATCCTAGTGGTGAGCAACTATCTAATGTTTGCATATTTACTACGTATTGAGCTTCGCGACTGTATATACTAGACTGTGGTGGAAGCATGGCTTCAAGAGCGAAATGTAATGTGATGTGACAGAACTCATTCTGTATTCACAATTCGATAAGTTGCTGACTGAAATCACATAACATTTTTATTATACTTCCAACTTATCTGAAACTAAATATGACCTTCAAACTTCTATTAATCATGTTATATTCCAAGAGCTGACAAAAATAAAACTGAAATACAGATTTTGAGAATATTTTCGAAGTTGTTTTCATGATTTAATGTTAGCGCTGGTAGCTATTCCTGAATTGAAACCTTCGTGCACAGTATTTATTACTGTATTATTTTTTCAAAGGGATTTCGACCTAATGATTTTGAGATGCTCACTAATTAGACCATTTGGTTGTTGCTTTTCTCAGCTGATATGAAATGGCGAGACGTGAGGTCAACCTACGTTCGCTGATTTCCTGCTGCAACAGTGACACATATTAAAAAATTGCAATTTTTTAATCGTCATTGTTGCAGCAAATGAGAGATTATATACTCCTACGATTGCCCTGAATGTTTCAAGAATATTACAGAATGTTCTGTGACTACCAATATGAAAAGTTTAATCAGTTTCTACCCACTCGCTATAAATTATTCTTTTACATTCATATAATGTGTTGACAAGGGTAGTGAAACTCAAATGATGAATTGTTATTTTACGAAATAATACTGAGTATTGCGAGTTTGTTTGATGGAGGCAAATAAAAAGTTTAATGCAAAGAGGTGAGGGCGCTCTATATAGTTTGCAGGCGCAGTTTCGAATGTTGATTTTAATTTTTAAACTATCAGAACGTTCACTTATTGTTTGAAGGAATAATATAGCTCTTCTGATGTATTTTATTCAGACTCGTTGAATCATAAATTTAACATAACGCTTTTGAAAAAGTAACAAAAAATAAATAGTCCTCGTTGAACACGATCGTGATATTTAAACAATGATGTGTAGAGTATTTAATTTATTAATTTAGGCCTATAATTTGGGAAATAAGTGAATAATAGACAATTTACTCGAAAATATATTGTGAAATAATATGTAAGCGAATGGTTAAAAAAAAAAAGCTTTTTTTTTTAAGCAGAATACTTATCCATGTGCGATTTTAAATAATGATTTTAAGTTTTAACTATCAAAGTAGTCTGTTTAGTGGAATATGTAGCTAAACGGCGTTGTATGCAATGGAGGGGGGAAGGAACTGACCACCACACACCATTATCTTCTGGCCTAGTTGCCTCATAAGTAGTGCCATGTTGGTATCACTTGTGGAGTTCAGACCTGTCTTCGGACAGTTGACTAACAACTATCAAAGTGTTTATTAATTCTTTAAAGGAATAATACAGTCAAGTTTTTTGGTGACTATTACACTCTTACTACGTCATACTACTTTTGACCAATAAAACGGTACGAAAGGACGTATTTCAACCAATCATGGCTGCTTATCGCACAATTTTATCGTGTCCCTAGCATTTGTTTAATTTTATCGCGTCCCTAGCATTTGTTTAATTTTATCGCGTCCCTAGCATTTGTTTCTTTGTTTGCCAACATTTGAAACTGCGCTGGTCTGGACGTCAAAAAAGAAAAAAATTATATATATATACACAAACATAAAATTACAAACCACTCCAGTCGATGCACAGCAGTTTCAAATATGACTCGCATTGGCATTCAGGAACAAAAATTAATAAAAATCACTGATCATACCTATGCATCTTCTGAAATCCGATTTACAAATAAATGAAGAGCACCATTCGGAAATCCTGAATAAGTTGAATACACCATGTAGGCCTAAATCAACGAGTTCCACTTCTATTACGCACACGTCCAATATAGCATCAATTGAACCACCAACCACATTCAAATTTTAAAATTGTACATTCAATAATTATTCCTTTTAAAATTATTCATTCGGAAATCCTGAATAAGTTGAATACACCATGTAGGCCTAAATGAACGAGTTCCACTTCTATTACGCACACGTCCAATATAACATCAATTGAACCACCAACCACATTCAAATTTTAAAATTGTACATTCAATAATTATTCCTTTTAAAATTATTCATGTTTATTTTTATGTCATCGTCGTTAATTAAAACTTTTCTAACACTTGTGTATATTAGTTCTGCTTCTGCTATATGATATTACGGATAGTCACGTATCAGAGATTGTTTAATATTAAGATTTATTGAAAATCATCTGTCAAGTGACGTTGATTACTGGGATTCGGATAATTGAAGTGGAATGTTGCATTTTAATAAAAATGAAACTGAATCAACAAAGCCTTCTTGACTAGTAACATTGCCATCGTGTATAGATCTCGACGAGAAGGCATTGTTCACTACTGCCATCTAGCATGCATCTAGCGTAATATTTGTAATGTTGAGATGGTATAAAAACATTTGAAGACAGTTGTATTTTCGTAAGTCAATTAATATTTTATTGTATTGGAGTACTTCGTTACTTCTAATCTTTATATACTTTCTTCTAATCGTGTAATAGTCAATTAAATCCCACTCGAGTTTTGATTTTCTCTAGATAAATCAAAACGTCTAGTGAGATTACTGTTGATAATTTTTCAAGTTTTCGTGAAAAATAAATAAAATAAAATATCGTATACTTGTGGTTTAAAAACATGTGACAATGATTTCGTGAAAATTTCGTAATTATTTTTTACGTAATGTAATGCCATAAACAGTCTTAATTTAGCAATAATAGTATACAAGGTATTGTATTTGCAACATTCATGGCGAAATAAAGTTGTTGTTGTTGTTGCTAGCAGCAGTAAAAATAATACTTACAAATGGCTTTTAAGGGTATATGTACGTGAACGACCACAAATATTATCAGAAAATGCAGGCCCTAAATGTGTAAAATTTTATAAGAAAATGAACTCACAATTGGACAAAAATTACAAGATACCACAATAAGACTTATTAGAACTTAAATATCTGATAAAAGTATAAAAAAGGTTACTAATAATATTTTTCAAACCAGTTTTATCAGAGTATGAAAAAAAAAAAACAAAAACAAAATTTTCTGCAGTTACATAATTTGGTACCCATAACATTGTTATGGTCTTTCTACATCTTTAATTTTTTTTCCTGCATGTAATAAATACTTATTTCTGAAAAGTAGACTACTCTCAGACATGTAGAGTTGCTTCTTTTATTAAAATTAATTTTTATTTGTCCTATATAAAATATATTAAAATTTACATAATGTTTTGTGACCTAATTTTTCTATTTTCAAATAAATGGGCATTATTATAGTCCACCTTTTGCATAAATTCATGTTAAATCAGTGTACAAAATTTCAGAATTCTATCTCTAATGGTTGTCGAGTTATGAAATAATGTGTGAAAATTTTCAAATTTTGGAAAATTTAATTTAATTTAAAGTAAAAAGTGAATTCTTAAAAATGTTATTAGTAACCTTTTTTAAATTTTTATCAGATATTTAAAATCTAATAAGTCTTGTTGTGGTACCTTGTAATTTGTGTCCAATTATGAGTTCATTTCCTTATAAAATTTTAGAAATTTAGAGCCTGCATTTTCTGATAATAATTGTGGTCGTTCACGTACATATACCCTTAAGGAACCCGGAGGTTCATTGCCGCCCTCACGCAAGTCTGCCATCGGTCCCTAACCTGAGCAAGAGTAATCCAGTCCCTACCATCATATCCCACCTCCCTTAAATCAATTTTAATATTATCCTCCCATCTACATCTCGGTCTTCCCAAAGGTGTTTCTCCCCTCAGGTCTCCTAACTAACACACACTATATGTATTTCTGGATTCATCTATACGTGCTACATACCCTGCCCACCTCTAAAATCTGGATTTAATGTTCATAATTATGTCAGATGCGTTTATCGATAATAACAAAATTTCCGGCCCTCATAGTCCTCTTGACCACGATGTCATGGAAAAGTCTGAGAAAATTGGCATAATACACTGCCGAGCAAAAAAAAAAAAAAAAAAAAAAAAAAAAAACGCAACACTTGAATAAATTTGAAATATCAATCCGTAATACATATTATAACATTTCTGTGTGCTTCTATGGACCTGTTTGTGTTAGGCAAGTGTTAATTCATGTTTTTGGAAGAAAAGTATAGCCATTGGGTCGTTTATGACACCCTTTTTGGCACTTCCTGTCCGGTACTGTATATTTATTGCTGTGCCATTAAAATTTACAACCCTAAACCTAAGCAGCTAAAACAAAGTTACAACACTATAGTTTTCTTTTTTGTTTATAATGGGATTCTGTGATATTGAACTCAGTTTTAAACAACATTTAAGAGAGTTAAGATAACGTTAACCCCCGGGAACGTCGCTAGAGTAGTCATGTTGGAAAAAGATGACCGCAGCTTAGGTTATGTGGCTCATGTGTCGCATACATGGCTCCGTAGCTCTTGAAGAGTATCTGGAGCATGTTGACGGACATTCCTTCCTAAAATGTCCCACAGCTGATCAATTGGGTTAAGATCCGGACTGCGTGATGGCCATTGCATGAGTTGGATCCCTACTTCATTGAGGTACTGGAGGACGTATCGCGGCACGCAAGGACGTGTATTGTCCTGCATGAGCACGTAATTGTCACCAATAAATAGTGCAAAAGGAAGAACATGTTGCCCAAGAATTTCTTCAATGTAGCGATGGGCAGTAAGAGACCCATCTTCCACAAAACAAGATTCGTTCATCCATTCAAACTGATGTCTGTCCACACCATCACTGAACCGCCCTGAAATGCTGTCCTTGATGAAAAGTTGCATGGAGAATACCTTTCTCCAGTCCTCCACACTCTTTCTCTTCCATCTGAGGATCTGAGGCAGAATTGGGACTCATCTGAGTATAAAACTGTTCCCCACTGTTTGTTAGCCCATTCCTGATGTTCCCTTGAAAATTGTAAGCGAGCTTGACGATGTTGTCTTGTAAGTTCTGAGCCAAGAGCAGATCATCTAGATATCAGGCCAGCATCATGTAACCTCCTCCTCACAGTCCACTCACTGACATTCACATCTCGCACTTAGTCTAGTCGATTTCTGGCTTCGACTGCAGTGGTGTGGCAGTTACGCAGCACTTGAAGGCGCAAGAACTGGTCATCTACAGCAAGAAGTTGGCCTTTCCCTACCATATCTCGGTCTTCGAGAATATGAACCAAGTTCCTTGTACCTTTGCACTGTACGTGAAACCGTCGACGGAGTTGTATGCAATCCCTGAGCCACGTAACGTAAACTGCGGTCATCCTCTACTAACGGAACTGCTCTAGCGGCGTTCATGGGGCTTAACGCCATCTTAACTTTCTTACATGTTGTTGAAAACTGAGTTCAATACCACAGAATTCCATTATAACCAAAAAAAGAAAACTATAGTGTTGTAACTTTGTTTTATCTGCTTGGGTTTAGGGTTGTAAATTTTAATGGCACAGCAGTAAATATACACTACCAGACAGAAAGTGGCAAAGAGGGTGTCACAAACGACCCAATGGGTATACTTTTCTTCCCAAAACATGAATTAACACTTGCCTAACACAAACAGGTCCATAGAAGCACACAGAAATGTTATAATTTGTATTACAAATTGATATTTCAAATTTATTCAAGTGTTGCGTTTTTTTGTCGGCAGTGTATAAGAATAGCGAGGTGGCTCTTTGTGGAAGTTGACGAAGAAGATAATTCAGCCTGAAATTCGATTTTAAAATATTTGAAAACACGTCAATCCAGCTCATATCTGCGTCATCATTAGCAACGTTGCCGTTCGTGCTGGACACAGAAACTGAGTTCAAGCAAGGATTCGCATTGTGTGGAGCGACCGCACCACAACAGGGCGCTGTGTATCTGGAATGTCTATCGTGACACTTTCTGTAATAAATGGGAGCGATCACATTTCGCCCCCGGCAGCTGTGAGTGTCACTGGCCGGGAATACGCCTCCGGGGACAGACAGCGAGATCGGCCGTGATGGATGGTGCCGGTCGTCACACAAAACATAGCCGACAGCCGAAGAAAAGCGCCTTGGCTTGCGTGTGGCGCGGAAAAAAGGAGCCTGCTAGCTTAATATCGATATTAACATCTGTATGCCGACACAAAGCCCGGACTTGTGTGCATTACAGAACCAAGTTAAAAACCGCGCGAGAAGTTTATATCGACTACTTCGTTTATATGACGTCATTCCATTTTCGACCAATGAAGTGTAATGAAATTTTGAATTCCAACCAATCACAGTCACACTTTGCGATAATTTTTGCAGCTAGATTTATCGCTATCAATTTATCGCATGGTCGTTCTTTTGTTTAGTCGTTGTCGCCAACTGTTTCCCCGTAAATTGATGATTATGAATACATTAAGATGCAACTACACGGTTAAACTGTTCTTTCAGCTTTAGAGCAATGAATTCAAGTTTGATCATTAATATTAATTAATATATTCACGCAGTGAAGACGACTTTCAAAACGGCGCACCATGTAGACACAAAATCTTCATGTATCTTAATTGAACGTACCTTTTAAACTTGCTTCTTTCAATATTCTTCCCATATTGCACGCATACGCCATTGGAATATTGAACTGTGTAGATGCAGTTTTAGTTCCGTTACACACTACAGCGAGAATGCATTCGTCGAGCTATATAAATGCTTTCCTGTAGCATGAGTAAAGGTCGAAATAAGGCACAGCTGACATTGGTCTTGCTCCCACAGGTAACTTAACCTATAATTGTAGCCTATAAAATTTGTATTTTGTGAATGAAATTAAACAGTTAATAGAAAGTCAGATGTTCAAATTTATGTAACATCATCCCATATAAAACCCAAAGACTTTGTATAGTAATATATACAAGGTCTTTGATCAAACTGCCTTCCGTATGGAGTAATAAAATTCGTGTTTTAATTAGCTACACAGAGATGGTTTCACTGTGTAGCAACATGTCTCGCTATTAATAGTCCACATAAGCATTGCTATACAATTCTTCATTTAATTAATGTATTAATCAGGTTACTGTAATTATATTATAAAATTGTAAATTAAACTATGATTTCAGCAGATAATGCAAATGCATTTATGTTATAATAATAATAACAACAGAAAAGTGCAGTACCATGTAATTAACATTGTTAAACCTGTATTTTGCTTTTCGCAATTGGCATTAGCGAATAATAACATCGAATTTGTTTATTGCAGCATTCGATATTCATCTATTTCAACTTCACAATGTCTGAATAGGTTAAGTATTCGTAAATATACAATTATTAACATTTTGTGATCGAATTTTAGGGATATATTATTTACATTTTTATTTTATTCACGAAATAGTCCTAACAAATGTCACTCGAGGTCTGAGATTTCCCAGATAAATCCACGAGCGAAACGAGTGGATTTATCGGCAGATCTCAGACCTCTCGTGACAATACTACAGAAGAAATGGACACAATTCACCGAACTCAATAAAAATTAACATAAGTTATCGTTGAATAACGTTACGTAATACATAGGCTGAACGATAAGCAATGTCATTCATTTCAGGGAGTTATTCTCTATGATATTTTAAACAAGAAAGTTTAATATAATTTTGCTTCCTTTTCGAGAGAAAAATTGTTTTATATAACATATTTCATAGCGTGTTTTGTGAAAGCCAATGATTTAATTCCCGATATTCTCAGTCAATTTAAGAGAGCGAACAGTGTATTATGGTAAGTGACTGAAAGAATTTTAGTTTTGTCCTTTAAATATGCAGAAATTTGTTCCGAACAAATGTAACTTTTCGTTCTGCAAATAAATTTTTAAATGTTACATTTGTTCGGATCAAATTTCTGCACATTTGAAGGAAAAAACTAAAATTTTTTTCAATCATTTATTATCATAATCAGGGAGCGAAACTTGTTGCCCGATGGGAGAGAGGCAAGTGGTTTCAGGTTAACTGTGTTCTAGATTCCCTCTACTGTGTACAACAGAAGGCGGCGTGGGTCGTGCTCCATTGAACTACTGCGGCTTGGTTGTTCGCTATTTATTTGCTTTGTGTTGCAGTCGATTTTTTTTATTGGTTACTTTAAGACGCTTCATCAACTGCGTCGAGTAACTTAATC
This sequence comes from Periplaneta americana, assembly GCF_040183065.1. Taxonomy (NCBI): domain Eukaryota; kingdom Metazoa; phylum Arthropoda; class Insecta; order Blattodea; family Blattidae; genus Periplaneta; species Periplaneta americana. The sequence continues at coordinate 37,404,688 of NC_091117.1, forward strand.
ATGAGCTAGAGGCCACAGAATTCCGTATTAACATTGGAAAAATCGTGATAAAATACTGTTTTGCGTATTATCGCTAATTAGTTGTAAGATAATCGCAATAATCTGCTATAAATTGGAAAGAGATTTTTACGTGAAAAATAACCCTATATTACGCATCAGGCGTCAAAATAATGATAAAAAAAGGTTTCATTCATCAATTATTCAACAGATGCACATTGCAACAGAGCAGGTGTAAATTCAGGATAATTTAACATGAGACCTCGTAATACCTCAATCACGTCAGCTTTAACATTGAAAGTGTTGGATGATTGTTCCAATACGTTTTCTTTCAAAGTGAGAAATGCTACGCTGCAACCAGTACTTTTTATATCCTTGAAGTAATTCATTGTTTTAACACTTTCTGTGAGTGCATTAACACTATCAACATTCATCTGAACAATTTCTATCTCATATACTTAATTTTATGAACAATTTTAAAGCTGAAACATATTAATTAAATCTATGTTAAACAATTTTCTCAGAAACTATCGGGGCTAGGAGGCTGAAATTTTGCATATTCCTATTTCATATAATAGTGACGAATAATGGCCACTGTCACAGAGTTATCAAAATTATTATAGATTTCACAGCCAGATAAGTATGAAAAAATATGAAAATGATTAATTTTTTTTCAGGATGGAAAATATTTTTTTTCTATTGAAAAAATATTTAAAATGTCATGAAAACGGGAGCAAATACAGTCAACTTCATTGGAAATACGCTTGAATATGTAAGAACCTGTAGTGAAAATTTTTTCTAGGGAAAAATGTTCCTAAAATGGCTTTGTTTTTAACTTAAATTAAATTAATATTTTTCAAGTTCTATAATTTGCATAAAATAAAGTGTATGTGTATATATGAGGTAGAAAGGTAAACTAAAAAACAAAATATACCTGCAAATATTGTAGGTACGCTATAAAAATTGTAAATGTTAGATTCATACTTTGGAGAGTAATAGCACAGTTTCTTCCCTCATACACAACAACCATACACTGAGACTAATAGTCCCCTTAATTCTGTCAGAATAAATAAATAAATAAATGGATGGATGGATGGATGGATGGATGGATAGATAGATAGATAGATAGATAGATAGATAGATAGATAGATAGATAGATAGATAGATAGATAGATAGATAGATAGATAGATAGATAGATAGATAGATAGATAGATAGATAGATAGATAGATAGATAGATAGATAGATAGATAGATAGATAGATAGATAGATAGATAGATAGATAGATAGATAGATAGATAGATAGATAGATAGATAGATAGATAGATAGATAGATAGATAGATAGATAGATAGATAGATAGATAGATAGATAGATAGATAGATAGATAGATAGATAGATAGATAGATAGATAGATAGATAGATAGATAGACAGATAGACAGACAGACAGACAGACAGACAAGATAGATTAGATAGATAGATAGATAGATAGATAGATAGATAGATAGATAGATAGATAGATAGATAGATAGATAGATAGATAGATAGATAGATAGATAGATAGATAGATAGATAGATAGATAGATAGATAGATAGATAGATAGATAGATAGATAGATAGATAGATAGATAGATAGATAGATAGATAGATAGATAGATAGATAGATAGATAGATAGATAGACAGACAGATAGACAGATAGACAGACAGATAGACAGATAGACAGACAGATAGACAGACAGATAGACACATAGACACATAGACAGACAGACAGGATTAGATAGATAGATAGATAGATAGATAGATAGATAGATAGATAGATAGATAGATAGATAGATAGATAGATAGATAGATAGATAGATAGATAGATAGATAGATAGATAGATAGATAGACAGACAGACAGACAGACAGACAGACAGACAGACAGACAGACAGACAGACAGACAGACAGATAGATAGATAGATAGATAGATAGATAGATAGATAGATAGATAGATAGATAAAAGTAAGATATAAAGAAGGAAAAGAGGAAGAGATGAGAAGTAAGATTTTAAAAATTTAGGAAAAGGGAACGGAAATTGAGAGAGAGAGAGAGAGAGAGAGAGAGAGAGAGAGAGAGAGAAAAGAAACGAAAAACAAGAAAAACCGAGGAAAAGCAAGTATAATATACAATAGCTACTGTTATTCACCTAACTTCGATGTTTGGCTTCGCTGAATAAAACTTCACAGTAGGCCTATGTTATACTCCAGGAACATTAATTAATTTAGAGGTTTTCTGCGCTACCCATAATGTAATCATAACAAAGCCGATCACCGTTAAATGCGTTTCTGAGCATCCACCAAAATGGTTCCGGTATTATTCAAAGCTTTCAAACATGCGCGAGCTCACCTGCACACAATGAGGCGTGGCCAGTCACTTCGTCAAGATTATAAAACAGTCCCTGCTGAGGGACACGCCGAGAGTGAACAGCGCCTGCAAACCCTGATAAACTACGCAGAATTTGTTATTAGGCGCAATTTAATTACCCCTTCCACGATATGTACGAGGTCGTTAACCTTATGCGAAGAAAATTCTCACTTCAAAAATGAAATTTCCCATGTGCAAAAAAAACATTATATAAAAATGACTAAAAACACAATAAAAATAAAATTACCTACATTATTAATCGTTTCAAGACGCAGTTTTATATTCGGCAGCTGTTAAACCGTAGAGACATGAATGATCAGCGATACAGTACTGTATTAAAACCAAAACTAAAGCCTGAAATGCGATAGGTACTAAAAGAAATGCTTGATAATTGTTTTTAAGTTGTTCAGAATTTTGTCAGTTTTGTTCGAAGAGTTTACCAGTATATTCGGGTATGTTTCGCCTATGAAGATTTCATTGGCGCAGAACAAGCAAATGTGCCAAATCTTCAGTTGTGTCAGACAGTCAACAGAGAAAGGAGAATAATTATTTCTGATACAAGTTCGTAGAGGTTCTCTTTTTGGCACGAGTGTAAAGTTTGTGCAACGATACAACTTTTTTTTTCTACGATACCACAGAATTACATTAAGTAAATAATTCAAATTGGAGAGGTTATAAAATCGCGATTTTACGGCCGTCTAAACTCAGAACCATCAAGAATAAGTACCCATGGAATTACAGCCTGTTTTATTCATTATTACGATTTCATGGCCGTGTAAACAGATCATATAATCAAGAATGCGGTTAGGAAAATTTGAATGCTAAATCTGTTGCAATGAGTAAACCTACCGATACTAAAAATGTAGGCTAAGTTCAGAATAATACGGGCTAAAATGTTGGTCAGATGTTTGAGGGTATGAATTACAGAAAAAGTTTTCTTACATGTTTCACATCTGCTGCTTTACTACACAGTACAAATTATGGTCCACGTCTGTATAATTCGATAATAAAATTTCATCCAGAATTACTACTTTAAGCAATGAAATTTTCAGATCCAGAATTGAAAAAAAATATATGACGGACTTCCCTATTTTTGTATGTACCATGTATTGTAAAACAAGTTTATTTCTATCCTAAGTATATTTCTTCTATCTTATCTTTGTTACTATATCAACATAACCTGTAAGTTACTAATTATACTGCTAATAATAAGTTAATAGCCTATTAATCCATCACCAATCTCAACATCGTCTCTTTTACTAGTATTATTATTAGGCCTACTAACTTTATTATTATCATCTTTATATGATCTTTTTTCTTAAGTATTTTATCTACAAATTATGTATAGTTATGTATGTTTCTTCTACTCTTCTTAAGAATGTGATCTTAATGCAAGAATTTTAAATTTTATATTTGAAACAGTAGAGATTTCTATTTTTGTGAATTACCGGTATGTAGGGGAGAGTCGGGTAGTATCGGACAGTGCGTTTCTTTCATCTACCACCATATGGTAGTACCTGAATGACATGGTTAAGTTTCTCTATGCGACATCACAGAAACGTAACCATGTCAATCAGGTACTATCATCGTGTGGTAGATGAAAGAAACTCACTGTCCGATATTACCCGATGTCCGATACTACCCGACTCTCCCCTATAATCTGTGTAATCAGAATCTTAAATTTTAATTCAGAAAAAATATGTATGTTTGGTGAACAATGTAAAATTGTATGTCATTTTCAAGTATTTCTATCAAAACGGAACTTTCCCCGAACATGAGCTTTGCTCTTTCGGGGTACTTTCATGTAGCGTTTTTTATGTATATGTTATTAAATAAATAAATAAATAAATAAGTAAATAAATAAATAAATAAAAATGTAGGTCACTTGACTTTGAAAATAGGGACTGCCTTGATGAGAGCGAAAGTTCCGACAGCGGCAGTGATTTTGAAGTTCCAATAATTAATGGGAGTTGTCTTAATTACTTCTTAAAACTGTTCTAATTTTATGGATGTGTTTTAGATAGGTAAGAGTCTTATAGGAATATACAGCATATAAAAATTAGGTAATTTGTTGCATTGAATATGTAAGTATAGATACATAACAAAGCCATTTCTGCCGTGGGGAATAAAGCGTTAATCATGTTTTAAATTGTGGCCGCAACGTAATAAACCCGTTTGTTTAATGTGCAACGACATTAAATGAATTATATAATACGGCAACTTTTGTGTTCGTGTGTCGCACGTCAGAATGACATGATGAACCATTCACGTGAACGAACTACATAGCCCCACCGCAACATCCGTCACGCGGGGCTGCAGGCTATGATGTCACAGGCTGACCGAACTGGATTACAGCTCCAGCGGCTGTCGCGGTCGCCGCGAGTGGATCAATCCGCCACCCGAGACGCCCCGCTCTTGAATTCCAAGTGCGGCGTGTCAGATTTGAGATTTCCGCGGTGTTTGCATTGTGCGGCAGACTTTTTATGTTTCAAGCAGTGATATTGAGTGAAAAGTAAAGTCTTCAACGCTTCTGAACACCATTTTCTTCCCTTTAAATTAACATGTGGATAATATTATAAAAGAAAAACTGGTATATTTAATTTTTTTTACATTATTAGATAGTTTTACGCCTATTTAATAAACTCTCAAAATTTTAGGTCCTTACTCCATCTAGAAGTGCTCATAAAAATTTAAATACAGTAGAACCTCTATTATCCGTGGTAATGAAGGGGGTGGACTTGACGGTTAATCGAAAAAATCGGATAATCCGTATCATAATATATTTTCATGAGTTAAGTACAAAGGCTATTACAGTTTTGTAATTTCCTCCATAATGTTATGCTTGACATTCTAGATAGTGGACCAGAAGTTCATTAATTTGTCAACGATGAGTTTATAAAGGACAAGGAAATTCCTTGTGATGTTTTTTACGCGGAAAAGTGGGAGTTGTAGATGTCTCCTGTTGTAGATTTACATACTTTATACACTTTATCCTAGTTGTTCATTAAATCGCGCACAGTATTAACGCCAATCTCGTATTCTTATGCGAAATGAACCACGGTTACTCTTTTCCCAAAGCTCTAAATTATTTGCATTTTTATTTCGATAGCTAGCAAAATACTTTTGACACCCGTGGAAGATAGAGTTGCATAGCAAATATAAAATACGGGCACTCGAACAGTAGAAGGACTGAATGCGGCACGGGTTTCCTATAAATTGTGCGGAAGTGGGACCATTTCTTTGAAAGCAAGTAGTGACTATTTTACAAGTTGGGAAAAACACCTTCGGGTAACTGTTCTTACTGCCGGAAGTAATACTGTATAAAGATAAAGGCTTTTAATAATACACTCTAGAAAAATAACTAATTATATGAGGTATAGTACTACATTCTTTTCTGCAGCAAAAAAAAAAAAAAAAGAGAGAGAGAAAATAAAGAGCGAGAGAAAGGCAGTCGGATAATCCTTCGATCGGTTAATAGGATGACGGATAATCGGGGTTATATGTACCAACAAATGTAAGTAAAGCTGTGTGTATAGGTACAATAGTGGCAAAAAAAAACCGGACCGACCCTTGTAGCTGATACAAAACAATCCTGTGCTGTGTATTGTGTCAAACTGTGGTAATTTCAATATGGATAGTGAAGCCAGAGTTATGTACTGCTATTTAATGTAAAAATACGCAGTTATCTTTGCCGAATAGAGGTAGAAATGTAATATTGATGCCAGATGAAAATAAAACTCTTAATGTTTTTTCATCTGTAAGTTAGAGACATTGAAGTAAACAAAAAGACGGTAAGAATCGAACAAATGCAATAAATTTCATTGTTACAATTAATTATACAAGATGGATGTGTTTTGTGACTAGCAAAATTTGAATCTGTGACTCTGAAATCTGCTACAAGGGTCGGTCCGATTTTTTTTTGTCACTACTGCACATAGTAGACTTCAAAGTCATTTTACCGAAATGTTAAATTTCTCACGTTTAGGCACAATTTGATATTATTATGTTATATGATGTTAATATTATTGTATCCTCTTTTTATATTCATTTAGGCCTATTATTTTATTTCTATTTCTTTGTTGTAATTATAATCTTTAGTCTGATGTATTATTCTGTATTATATATTCTGTTCTGTATTATTATTATTATTATTATTATTATTATTATTATTATTATTATTATTATTATTATTATTATTATATAAATTTGTATTTGACCATATTATAGCATCTTCCGATACATTTGAAATTTTTTCTTGAAAAATTAAAACTGTCAAACATATTCAATGTTACTAGATGTACCTATTATATCAAATCGTGGCTAAAATCATGTAGAGCAAATGTGCAAAATTTGAAGAAAATACATGGAGTGGTAGTCAAGGTATTTAATATTTTGTAAAAAGTGCAACCGGTACTGTATGAAACCCCTTAAATTTGCAATATACTTCTTTCACTTGCCATAGCAACAAGAGTAAAAAAATTGAAACAGAATTTCGTGTGAAAATAAATCTCTTTCTTTTATGATTTTCTCCAAAACTGCTGACAAGCAAACATTCTGACGGGGACAGATAAAAAAGTTAATTTTTTTCTTCCACTATGTTAATAATGTCAAAAGAAGTGCTTACAAAAGTTTTGGCCACTAGACTGCAATTACGAGGCCGTCCAGTAAGTGATTTTCCCTGGTGCCGTTTACAGAAAAAAACACAATTGAATGGAAAGATTTATTGAAAGAGATACAGCAATTATTGCACTGTTTTTCAACCTATCTCCCACTAGAATTGAGAATTTTTCACATCATGGAATCAAATATTTGTATCCTTATGTCGTAGAAGTCAGCCACCTGGGATCGGAACCAGAGTTTGACAGCCGTCTGAACTTCTCTGTCGATTCCATGATATGACAAATGTCTCAATTATGGTGGGAAATATGTTGAAAACTAGCTCAACAATTGCTGTGTTTGTTCCGATAAATTTTTCCAATGGGATTTCGTTTTCTTTCTGTTAACGGCCCCTGGCGAACTTATTTTTTACGGCCCTCGTAATTGCGGTGTAGTCGCCAAAATTTGTATAAACACTTCTTTTAACATTATTAACATAATGAAAGAAAAAAAAAACTACTTTATTTATCCACATCAGAATGTTTGCTTATGAGACTACAATCATGAAATTTTGCACACAAGTTAATGTAACCAACAAATAAATTTATGCAAGAATATTTTGACAGTTTGTTTGGAAGCACTATTGTATTGTATTGTATTTATTAACATTCCATGGTATTCATACATTGCTCACAGCTAGAATATGGAACAAGTCAAAAAACGTAATACTATTATAAAATCTTAATTTATAGTCACAGTCTAGATGAAATATATACTGACGAGATTTACAATAAAGTCTACTAGTACAACACAAAGTTTTAGTATCAATTTCATGAAGTGTTATTAAATGTCATGAATTCACTTACAGAATAGAAGGCGTGAGAAATTAGGTACTTCTTTAATTTGGCCCTAAATAATTTTATGTTTTGATTTTCATTTTTTATATCGATATGGAGGCTATTAAAAATGTTTACTGCCATATAACGCACTCCTTTTTGATAGCACAATAGACTTGCTGATGGAGTATGAAAGTAATTTTTTGACGTATATTTATGCTATGAACTGTTGGATTAGTTACAAAGTTTTCACGATTACATACGAGGAAGATTATTAATGAAAAGATATAGCTACTGACAAGCCATGGGCATTATTTGTAGTTTTTTGAAAATAGTCCTACACGATTCCCTAGATTTGGCACCTACTATTATTCTAATTACTCTTTTTTGTAATAGAAATATACTGTTACTATCTGTGGAATTTCCCCAGAATATTATTCTAAAACTCATTACCGAGTGAAAGTATGCAAAGTATATTGTTTTTATGGTAGTGATATCTACTATCTTTTGCATATAGCAAAACAAGCTGAATTGAGTTTGGGGGTAATTTCTTTAATATGATTTCTCCAATTTAACACATTATCGATTTTTAAGCCAAGAAATTTGGTTGTTGTTGTTTCTTATAGGGATCTATTATTAATTATTGCGCTAGAAATTTGCGACGTTGAATTTTGACAGGATTTAAATTGAATTATGTTAGTGTTGTTACAATTTAATACCAATTTATTGACTGAGAACCAGTCACATATTTTGAAGAGAATTTCCTCTGTTGAAGATTGGAATGTGTTGGAGTTATTGGCTGTAATTAGGGCCTACTATACTTGTGTCATCTGCAAATAATATGGGATGACCTACATCTTATTTTATGCGTCATCAGTGCTGCTTCTTGAACTTTTTTTTTTGTCAAAATCAAAAGATATACAGGATGGAAGTGAAATAATTCTGCAGATTTTCAGAGCGAATAGTCCAGAGATGTAAAAAATGTGACTAGCGGAGTGATTTCCTCTCATTACCTCCTCCTACCAATTTAGGTGCGCGCGATGGAATTGTGGGAGAACCGCAAGGCTTTGACATAAACAACCCCTCTCTCAGCGTCACATCAGTCCAGCAGGCTAGTAAGGAGGGGGCAATACGTAACCCACGATTTCTCTTCATTTACATCTCTGGAACAGCCTAAGCATACAACACTCAGGAAGTGCAAACGAGTGCATGAGCACGACGTCGATGACTGTCAGTATTCAATGCAATAAAATAAATATTTGGTTCTTTTTCAATGCGGAGCCACGAAACGAAAGCGACAGCAAAACGATTCGCAATACCGAAGCAAATGGCATGCTTGACATAACATTGAAGGAGCGTTTGATATGTCTTCTTAGAAAACAATTCGGCAAAGAGAAGAGTCCAAAATTGGGAGACTGTTTGGCGGGGCGTGAAAAGGAGGCGCTGTGGCGTAAAACAGGGATCAGCTACGTGCAGCGACCTCGTTGGGACGTGACGACAGACAGTTGAAAGAATATACGTCTGCCACGTGACACATCCACTGCGAGCAACTTCAACACTTGTCGACTTGTGTGAGTGACGTGTGGAAACAGCACGTTCTTATTTATCATTCCAAAAAGCGAGCTCGATTTATATGCAATTTTACTTCGCGATTTTATTGAAAGAAATTGCGGAGTATCCTTAGCAAAAGGGCTATCCCAAGTGACAGACGGTTTTTCGATGCACATAGAGAAATTCTCGAGTCTGAAACCAACAGAGGAGCTATCTGTGAACAAATATGCAAACAAAACAGCTAGCAGAAAGCAGTATTTACTCGAATTCTTCTTTCTTCTGGTCTTACATGAAGTAATGGGACACTTAAGGGGAATGGATAATGATCAGGGTTCAGAAATCCGATTTTTTTTTTATTTTGTGTTTAAAAAAAGAGTTCAAAACGTGATCTTTAAAATAATATACAGGGTGGGAGGTGTATACGTGCAAATATTTTGATATTTGTTATTAAAAAATGCAAGTGAAATAACGCCCCATTTACTTTATGACTTGTCCTTATAGTTTTTCCATAAATGTGTCATGTATTTTACGGTATGATGTTTTATGAATGATAGTACTATGAATCGGCTGTCAGTTTACGTTATACGTAGGCCTACGTTTTTCGATATGATTATTGTACTCCACAATAAACAGTTCAGGGTGAAATTCGAACTTATTAGAGTATAAAAGAAATCATGAATGTAATCTCATGTCCTAATGTAAAAAGGTGATTGTGTTTGGATACACGATAAAATATTAGATAACTTTGTTACACCACAAAGACCTTCATGGTAAGCCTGCGTAGTAGACAACCCCTACAAGCTTAGCCTCTGCGAAACTAGTGAGGCGGTCGTTATGAAAACAAATCGTCTGGAAGTATTATCTAACCTAAAAACATGGTATTTTTAATGTCTAAAAACATAATTTCGAAGATAGAGAAATTTGTTACATAATGTGTTTCAGTTATCTCTAAAAATACTTGCATCCTGTATATTGTGGGGGATATTTGTGCAAATAAGAACTTTAAATGTTCATTTAAATATCTCAGCGCATGTAATTCATACTTTTTTAAAAAAAGTTTATATTTTTCAAACTTAGGCCTAAGTGAATTTTTCTCTGGAACTACTGAACTTATTTATATGATATTTTTACAATATTTTCTGCAGTCAGTGTTCTACAAAGTAGACCTACGGCTTTATGAATATCACACATATAACATGAGAAAAAAATAAATGTGCATTGACAAAAATGGCAAAAATTGTTAATCAAAGTTTAATATATATATATATATATATATATTTTTTTTTTTTGTTTCACTGAGGACGAAATATTTAATTGGGTGAAATATTTAACTAAATTTTGCTTTAGAATTTACAAAATACATTACTTGATAACTTAAAAAAAATACAAGGTAGGCCTATATGAGTGAAGATTGAAGCTAGTAATGTGCAGTAAGTTTGAGGTATATTTAGCAAAGTAGAAAAACAGGTTATCAGTTAGGGCTTTTCTCTTGCACTTGGTTATGAAACTAATTAGTTGTCTTTATACCACCGAATTCAGAATGATTTATTATCTAACCACTCGCTTTTCAATTCAACTCTGAACACTAAAAGCCTAGAAATACTGAACTAAACTTTTACACTAAAATATTTTAATCGTACAAGCATCACTACCCACTCCTCTTAAGAAGAGCTATGGTTACACTATTTATTAGACATAGACGAAAGTTCATGATACTATTATCTCGATACAAGGTCCTACAATCAGTGAAAAAAAAGTATATACTCACATATTATATCGTCCTTTTTTTTTTCCTCTTTTTTAATGCAAGAAAGTATGGGGGGGGGGCGACCTTCTATGCGCATCTGTAGAAAAGCATTGAGGAAATAAAGATTTTAATGTTAGGTATAGCGAGTGACTGCGTTTTTGACGCGTGTCCTTGAGCAAAAAGTCAGTGAGTGAGCACCTGTTACCAATGTAACTGAGAACGGTACCACCCAACACGTCACGTCAGCAAACTATCCACTGCGTCAAAGGCAAAATACTCGCACTTCGCGTTTCTGGGATGTCCTTGAGTACACTGTCCAGTCAATGGAATCTGTTGCCACTTCGACTGACAGTGGTACCACTTCCTAACAGATGTGACGTCAGCAATCTGCCAATCACAGTTGTCAGCTTTCTCGCCCACATTTTGTGGCAAAGATAAGAAGATACTCGCTCTCAACGTTCCCATTACTTATTTCACACGTCAGAAACGGTGACACTGGCTATAATAGTAGGTCTAAATATAAAACTTAGTTTTAAAATGTCAAATACAGCTGTAGTATTTTTATTTCAAGTCTCAAACATCCTTAAAATTCCAGTCATGCTCACAATAACAATCACGAACAGCATAAACATTTCACGAGGTTATAGGGATTCGATTAATATTCTATCACTTGTTAGTCTACAGTATTTATATTTCTTTAGCTTTAAATTTGCTACAATCTATGAGAAATTTGTGTAATAGTAAACGGTCAGGTTCAAAGGAGAAATCCGGCGAGCGAGTGTTGATTCGCACGTACAGACGTGAAGAGCACATTTTTTTTTTTTTTTACAGGCTAGCCAGACAAAAGAAAGACTTCTATATTTACACGGATGTGGGAAAATCAACGACCTTTGAAACGCAAGAACCCTTGGAAGTCTGAACTGTATTACCTATGCAAATCCGAGGGCCGCCATCCGTAACCACTTGCATAAGGGACTCAAGATTACAAAGGGGAAGGCAAATACGATGGGGACTCGAGTCTGATAGATCCTTCGACAAGTCCATTCAGAAAGAATTACGCCCGCCTTACACATGGGATTTGTGTTCTTCAAATCTTCATCTGCCGTCTGCTTTTCTTTAGACCTGTTCTCTGTTTATTTTTCACAGTTTCATATCCCTCCCGTCTTCTACTCCCCTTTCACTTCTAGCAGATCATTACTTTACGTTATTTGCTTCGTTCCCCTGCGTGTTTACATTTGCCTGCCTTCCGTCTTTCCAATCACCTTGGTCGCCCTGAGAAATTTATCTTACGTGACAGAAGACTATCAAAAGGAAACAAATTTGGACGAAGACTTATAACTCTGAATTATTACTTGTAAATGGCTGTTCATATACAGGGTGATTCACGAAGATTCACCGTCCCTTACGGAGCTTATTTCCGAAGACATTCTGAGCAAAAATGTCATATAAACATTTGTAAGTATGTATGTATTTATTCACACTGCAAATGGGTATATACCCGGTGGCAGTGGTAACTAATTACACTCAATAATGACAATTAATAATAAACACAACTAATAACAACAATAATTAATAATAACAATAAATAACAAGGAGCATCCTAAATTAAAATGAAGCATGGTCACTTAAAATAACATTTAAAGTAACCCTAAGCTCAAACTAAGACCCACGAGTCTGACAGGTTCATATCTGCACAAGTAACTTTCGGCACTACACTTATTTCGCTGTCAACTCACTCACTGCACTGATTCTACCTGATTTCACTAACACTTCTAACCATTTCACTGTTCAAATACTTTGCACAGCCACTTCACTGACACCAACACCCTTCACTTACACAACAGACTTCACTGACACTACACACTTCACTGATACAACACACTTCCTCACTGATAGAACACTTCAAATAACAAGATATCAATTACACCCTTTAAGAAGTGTATAATATAATTACTACCGTCTATTAGTAAAGTCCTTAAGCCTATTTTTAAATACATTTTAGGTTATTGGTAAAGCCTTTAGTAAGTCTGCAGGTAAAGCATTCCAGTCCCTGATAGTACGATTGAGAAAAGAAAACTTTCCAGTGTCCGTCCTCTGTCTTCTTTCCCTCAATTTATATGAGTGTTCGTTCCTTGAAGAGTAATTTGGCGGCTACAACCTATTTTTTATTTCGCTCCAGGCAGGCTCACCTCTGTATGTTTTGAACATTGCGCATAATTGAATTCGCGTTTTCCGGTCCGTGAGTATCCCATTTTAATGGTGAATTATTACGACAACACTTGAGAGCCCGTTTTTGAATCTTTTCCAATGTCTTAATATTTTCTAATCTGTAAGGATCCCAACATGCAGCACCATATTCCATTACTGGACGAACTAGTGATTTATGTGCAATCTCTTTGGATTTATCAGAGCCTTTCCTTAGTACCCTCATCACAAAGTGTAACGCCCTCGATGCCTTTCCAGCTGTGTCAGTAACGTGTTCCCCCCAGTAACGTGTGTCCTAGTCTCAATATTTTCTGAACTACACTAATTTGAAGTTGTTTGTAAAATATCACATTCTTTAGTTTTAAGGGTAAAAGAATATTACAGATAAAGAATGAACTATTCAGAAGTATCATCTCTTTAATTAGCCTAATATTCTGAAGCTAAAAAGTAAATAGATGCGTTTTACTTTTTGTAAAAATCAGGGTAGACAAATTCCGGGCGTCAGACAGCCATGGCGACCAAAAACTGTATGTGGCGCCTGAATTGTTTATCGAGTTCAAAATTTCGTAAGACTTCGACTTCTTTTATGTCACTACGACTAATACTTCATAATGTTAACAAAAGCGAATGTGCTTCTTAGATTAATATTGTTACATTTATTAGCATCTCAAGATATTGTGCTTTACAGCGTCTCTGAGAGCGTGTGTTTTCATTGCATAGATACTTAATATTGTTTAATATATTTCAGTAAATAAATATTTTCGTCTGTCCCTATTAAAAATAGTATAAATGTCCGATTATTAAGGAGTCCTCTGAAGTTAAGTATTTAGGCATAATTTTCGACAATCATTTAAAATGGAACCAACACATTAATTACCTTTGTAATAAATTATGTAAAGTAATATATTACTTTGTTTTATTGAGGAATTACTTGTCAATAAATTTATTACGCACAATATAGTCTACTTAACTTTATTTCAATCGGTAATTATGTATGGGATTATAGGATGGGGTAGCTTATTTAAATCCAATTTTAATCCACTTTATTTATACAGAAGAAAATAATTAAAATATGTCTTCATAAACCTATTGATTTTCCATCTCAAAAATTGTTTTTAGACTTTAATGTTCTTAAAATAAGACAAATTTATTATATTGTATTAGTAAAATTCATACGTAAAAATCGAAATAATTTTGAATTGTATTCTCATAGTTATGAAAAAAAAAGGTATGAATTCTTTAAGATTGTTCGAACCAAAATGAAACAGTATTTAATCATAGTAATAATTTAGGCCCAAGAATATATAACAAATTTATGTTTAAATATCCTAATCTTGTCAATTCAAGTAGTTCTAGTATTAAATTAAAAAAAGTTATGTATGGATTTTATAAAAATTGAAAAATTGTGAATTTAAATTTGTATATTCTTATTGCGTAGTAGACATAAGACAAATTTTATTATATACTTCTTAATTTCAATTCAGAAATCTGCCCCTGAGCACGAGTTCTACTTTTTCAGGGGTGAGCTAAAGTTCTTCTGTATGTATTATATTTTATGTTACAATTATTAGCAAAATAAATAAATAAATAAATAAATAAATAAATAAATAAATAAATGAATAAATAAGGAAGTAAGTATGTAAATAAGTAAATAAATAAATAAATAAATAAATAAATAAATAAATAAGTAAATAAATAAATAAATAAATAAATAAATAAATAAATAAATAAATAAATAAATAAATAAATAAATAAATAAATAAATAAATAAATAAATAAATAAATAAATAAATAAGCTGCCTTTAAATATATACTTCGTTATTGTTGTTATTAAATCCAAGTGGCATTCCTGTTGTTCACTAACTTACACACACAGGTACACGAATAAACAGATGTAGACACATAGTGCCGATGCATGAGGGAAGATTGCTTGGTTCACTGCAGCGTAAATGTTGACTTGCAACTTGCTCTCCATACGAATCTAGTATGATCGATGTACATCTAACTTGTATTCAAAGTAACCAAACGCAGGACTCTAGTAATGAGTAACCGCAGGGTCACTGTTTTTATTTACTTCTATAAAAATAACAAAGGTAATTTAAATATTTAATTGCAAATATCCTGGTGAACAAAGCTGGGTAATATACCGCTAAATACGACAATTCGAATCAGATAAATTCATGAATACTTGTTCGCCATGGCAACCGCAACCTAATTGCATACACATGCTGTTTCAATATTGAAAATTTGCAGAGCTCAGGGGCACAGCACTATTAATGTGTACTCAACTCTTGCATATCTTTTATTCAAATAATTGAACAGTTATTGCCCTGCCATATGCAGATGAACTTTGCAGTGCACACGCCTAAAATATTTAACATTTAATGCACAAGCTTCAGATTGATTTTCTGACTTCAGAACTGAAGTGTAATGCAATCTACTACTAGGAATGGAGTCATAAAATCTCCCTCCTAGAGGAAAAATTATTGATTTATGATTATATAAGAAATTAACGAAGACAATATTTATTAATATGTACGAAGAAAGAGAGGAAATCGTACAAAATCATATTTAGGGTACGGATATTTTGCGTTTAATATATCAAAATAACTTTCAAAACATGGAGAGGGTGATAGTAGGAGGAAGAAGAATAAGATGCATAAGATTTTATGATGATATTGCGTTGTTAGCAAAAGAAGAAATGATATTAAGGACACCTGGTAGAGTTCGCAGGGCAATTTTATGATTAATCATTGCTGAAAGAAAAGTTAATTTTCTCTAGAACTACATCACCTACTGTAGGATAGCCTAACAATTTTTTCATTGCCTATTATGAAATTTTTCTGAATCCATTGCTATCAAAGATTTCAAGCTAGTAGCCTATTTAAAATGTCCATTTTGTTTGTTTGTTTTATTTTTTGCCATTTCCCGAAAGTTTGATTTTTTACATTTTAGGTAAGCTTTTCTAAAAAACTACTCAACTTAGAAGTCTGACATTTTTTGTGGGTGTACAGAACGTTTAACTACATACAATAGATGAAAGATTTTGATACAAAAGTATGTCATTACCAAGGAAGAAATTCTAAATATACAAAATGACAATTTTTTTCTGAAATACGAATTAAAAAACGCAAATTATGCCCTAAAGTTACCTAATGGTTAATGGCTATATCAAGACGCTTATCAATTTTTTATTTTTTTTTTAAATTTTAGTAGGTTATTTTACAACGCTTTATCAACAGCTCAGGTTATTTAGCGTCTGAATGAGATGAAGGTGATAATGCCGGTGAAATGAGTCCGGGGTCCAACACCGAAAGTTACCCAGCATTTGCTCCTATTAGGTTGAGGGAAAACCCCGGTAAAAACCTGAACCAGGTACCTTGCCCCGACCGGGAATCGAACCCGGGCCACCTGGTTTCGCGGCTAGGCATGCTAACCGTTACTCCACAGGTATGGACAAGACGCTTATCTAAAGCATTGGTATAAAAATTTGTGCAGTTCTGATAAGTTATATAGTTTCAGAGCAAAGTAAACCTACATTGGAAGCTATATATACTGCATAGAATAACGCAATTGTACAACTAAAGAAATTAATACTAGCTACAAATCTTTGATAGCAGTGGACGGAGAAAACATTCCATAATGGACAGTGAAAAAATTGTTATCCTAGACAATGTAGTTATAGAGAAAACTAACTTTCTTTCAACAGTGAATAATCATAAAATTGCCCTGCGAACTCTACCAGGTGTCTTTATAAGGGATATGTTACTGGAGCTAAATGACAACTGTGAGCAGTATGGGATGAAGATAAATGCAAACAAAGCGAAGGCTATGGTTATCGGAAGAAAAATTAAGACCGTTGTTTAATCAAAAAGAAAGTTTGAACCTCATAAGTGACACAAATAGGCATCACTCATGAGGCAACAAACGTACGAATTCGAAATGAACACGTGGACAGCTTCAATTAATTGGGGTATACTGGATGTAGTAACATGAACTGCTGCCAGGAAGTCAAAAGGAGGATATAAATGGCAAAGGAAGATATAATAGAAAAAGGAGCATCTTCTGTGGATGTCTGGAAAAAATTACTAAGGAAGAGACTAGTGAAGTGCTTTGTATGGAGTGTGGAATTGTATGGGGCAGAAACATGGACATTACGACGAAGTGAAGAGAAGCGAATAGAAGCATTTGAAATGTGGATATGGACAGTCAGAATAAGAAATTAAGCTGTGTTGGAAAGAGTAGGTGAAGAAAGAATGTTGCTGAAACTGATCAGGAAGAGGAAAATAAATTCGCTGGTAAGGAGGAACAGGCTACTGAAGGCTGCACTGGAAGAAATGGTGAAAGGAAGAAAGTTCGGGACAGAAGAAGATATCAGATGATAGACAACTTTAAGGTATACGGATATTAATATTGTTGGGTATCTGTAGGTTAGGTTGATCGAAACAGCCGAAACTAGCCAAACTATTCCCGCCGTCGTGATGGTCGGCCGCCTCGAGTCGTGCTAGCTGATAACCGGTTTCATACGTAGTTGAGTTTTTGTGTGGTGCTAGTTTCACAAGTTTATTGTTCTGTGCGCGATTCATTGTGTATTTATTTATTTTATTTTATTGGGTTATTTTACGACGCTGTATCAACATCTAGGTTATTTAGCGTCTGAATGACATGAAGGTGATAATGCCGGTGAAATGAGTCCGGGGTCCAGCACGGAAAGTTACCCAGCATTTGCTCGTATTGGGTTGAGGGAAAACCCCGGAAAAAACCTCAACCAGGTAACTTGCCCCGACCGGGATTCGAACCCGGGCCACGCGCTGACCGTTACTCCACAGGTGTGGACGATTCATTGTGTAATATTGTGCAGTATGATGAGAATTAACACCTGAATTATTAGCAGTAACAGTGTCAATATTATCAACAGTAGGCTACTAGCTGTATCAGTAGTGGTAGTAGTAGTAGTAGTAGTAGTAGTAGTAGTAGTAGTAGTAGTAGTAGTAGTAGTAGTAGTAAAAGACGTCCTTATTGACGATCTGCAAGTTAAAGTGAAAGAATATATTTCCCAGACAAAAACATGATTATTTACTGAAATTGTGTTATCCTACACATTTATATGTTAACACATCGTAGTCTCCATGAATATTCAAGACAGAAAAACAGCAGGAAAAATGAAACTGAGATATAAAAAGTGTTAAAATTCTGGCAACAAACATTTTTCAGAAAATTCAGCAGATGCAAAAGAAACAAAGAGTGAAGTGCAAACTTGGCGACATGTGACGCAACAAATCAGTCCCTGGAAGTCATCTTATTCAAAGCGATTTGTAGAGACTTGCTTGCAGATATATTCTGCTCTTTCTCTGAAAGGACGTGCTCCCTCTTGCCAACTCTAGAGCCGCTTCCCCTGCTCCTTTAAGGCAGTTTTGGCTTCAAATGACTTTCTTTTCGGAACCATAGAAAAGCTCTCGACTCCCTTGACTTAATGCTCCATTTTCTTTAATTGTTTTTAAAGGATCCCCCTCCCTCCTGCTTGTCTTTGAAGAGTGCGGCTTCCTTCTTACATTCCCGCCGTCAGCTCTGAGAGAGTCATGATAATGGGTGTGGAGGGGGTGGAACCACCCCTCCGGGATAAAGATCGAGTCGGGGACTGACTCACCATCTCCACTTTCAATAGAGTTTATATCATGACACGAAAATTGGTCTCAAGTTTGCGACAACTAGTTGTCAATAATGAATCCGGTCGCATTGTTCAACTGAGGAGTTCCTGATTGTGAGCTCTGTATTTTTGGCACTAAGTGGATCGTACGTGTCACCAGACAAATGACGTAACGATTTGAGTTATCAATAAGTCACAGCACCAAAAATACTGAAGTTTGTCACCGGTTCCAAAATACAGCATCCAGCCAGCACTGGTGCAGTTATTCTTAAATAATATTTCAGTAGATTGGATCACTCATCTACCCTTATCTTTAATTTTTCTTAAAAATTTTGATTTTTTTATATTTTATTTCATCTGAAAACTTGAACTTTCTCGTTTTCAAAAATATATCAGTTTTGCCTCAATAATGTTTACTTAATTAATTAGCTGAGTTTTTGTGACCGGAAACATCCTTTATAACCGGAAGTCCAGTTCTCCAAGTGTCAATCCGTCACATTCTGTTAGTTTTATAGGCCTATATTTTTCGTATAATAACAATTCGAATTTGTCGCTAGAGTTTAACTGTATACTTTTTCATAGTCAGAAAGCTGTATGTTTGGTTTTACATTTTACAACACTAACATTAACACAAAGTGCACTTAGAATTCTGTTATTGTCATCAATCTTGCATCGAAATGAAACTGATTACTGTAGCTAAGTGCCAAACTGTAAACAGTATTCTAACCCAAATTAAATTTACAAGCAATCCATGTTGAAACAAATAGCTGTATTAGGACCAATTCAGTGACCAAGTTACGGGAGTGGCAACATTTGAAACCAAAGTATATTGATGAAAATGTATTGAAATTGAAGTTATCCAGCAAAATTTACCTTCATATGTAACACAAGTATATAAATGCTATAAAGTTAATTATTGCCATATGGTATCTATAGGTAAGAAAGGGTTAAGGAAGTTAATTTAAAACTCCAAGATCTCAAATTTTTATTTCCATATTTTTCCTTAATCCGGTAACACTGGGAAAAAAAATGTTTTCACTGACTATTGTGCATTCTTTTAGGAGTAAGACAGTGAAAGAAATTTTGTTCTAATAAAAAAAAAAACTGTGCGCCAAGGACTAAAACAAACAAATTTCACTTTTCGTTTTAAAAATTGCCACCGCTGCTCCCCAAAATATTTGAGGGGTTTATTTTGTGTGAAAATCTTGAATTATGTATCAAGTAATCAGGTGAAAAAGAGTTTTAAACATTGGATAAAAATTGCACATTTTTCTCCAGAATAGATAAGTACCTTAAAGGGATAAGCGACATAATTTGAATTTGTTTCTAATTGATGCATAGTTTTCATTTTTCCTGTGTAGAAATATCAGGTTAGTCTATTAAATTCGAGATTAGTTTTTGAAAACAAAATTGTGGTCCAAATTTTGAAATACCTAAAAAAAAGTACCACGAAACCTTAATTCACGAGACTCTATATATCTCAGCCATTTTTGAAGATGATTTCAAAACGTCTTCTACATTTTATTCCTAAAAGCATACTCTTTAAAATGCCTGGAGCATAATTTTGATAACGACTTCTAAAATTTTAAGACAAACGATTACATTTTAAGAACGAATTTTTTAAATACTTCTTATAGAAATATGAAGGAATACTTTTCAAATGCAACAGAATAACAAATTTATGTTCTGGAGGAAAGTTCCCTAATTGCGTAAAGAATTTGTTTTTTCTCTAGGCGTGCGTTTGTGTTGTGTAGTCTGGAGTCAAATAGTGTGTGTGTTCTGAAATTCAATTGTGTGTTGAGGATTTGTTGTGGGTGTGTTTTTGTGTTTATCTCGTACTATTCCAGTGTGGTTCGATATGTAGAGTTTCCATGTCTGTGTCTATGTTGCTGTAGGTGTGGTTGGCGTTTGTGTTGTGCTCTGCGTAGGCTATGCGAAAGTGTTCTGTGATTTTGTTATGACTGTGATGTGTTCTTTGTAACGTGTTTGAAATGATCTACCTGCAACAGCTTCTACATCGGACATACATTTCGCAATTTATTGCGAATTTAAAAAAAATACACTAATAGTCTTATATTTAACATGCTTTCAGACATAAAATTACTTATTTTGACAGCATTCCGGCACATTTCGCATTTGTAGTGATTGCAGAAATCTACCATCGCTATTTATCACAACCCAGTGAACGAAGTATAGGCCTAGTCATAGAATTAGCAAAGCAACTGTTTAATGAGTAAGTTGCTATGGAAACATTCACAAGACAAGAGTTATAAAAGAGCATCATTCTAGTAAATGAGGATCATAACTCCAAAATGTAAAATTATTACTACTATATCTCAGTAGTGTTCTTCCGTTCTATTATCTAGCTGCTAAGTGGCTGTTTGGCGAAGTACATAAAACTGCAGAGGGTTATTAGCTATAATGCAGTCAGCAATTGACTGAGTTCTGCAGAGTCGTTAAATGTGAATCATTCGTTCTATCAGACAAAATGACGGGCAATTAGAATGCTTGACTGAGGATTCTGCTCACATTTTCAGCGATTGTCAGTGCCTTGAATGTCGTAACTTGAGTCGAATTATGTCACATATAAAAGTGAGTAAATCTCTTTAGTGCAAGTCGCTTGTAAACCTGGAATTTACATTTTACGAGAAAAATTTTGTCCATTATACCAACAGTTATGTTGCTTTTAGGTTCATTCACCTATAATTTCTTTTTTGTTGACGGAAGTTGTCCACACGCATGTCTTGTATTTGCTGATTACTAGAGCTCAGCGTGTGATCACTGACCCACTGGAAAGAGCTTAGCTGTGTACAGAATACTGCGTGTCCAGTTCAAAATGTGTCATGGTTCGCTGTATGCCGTCATGTAGCCACAATGAGCCTAGAAAATTCAATCTTCCTATACTTCTGCAGAGGCGTTTTACCTATGTACCAGAGAAGTTTCCTAGCAAGTACGGCGTTCATTCTGAAGAGTACTTACCGATACATACGGTAACGACTGTAGTGGCAGGAATGTGAACTGTTTGGAAACACGTACTGAGGTGAATTTATTTCTTACTGTCGGGATATTGGGAGAGGGTTAAAACGATTACTTACGTATTTGTTGACATTAATTTCGACGGTCAACATGGACACGGAGCATTTGATTTGTACTGTGGAATGTTGCCGTACGCAACCGATGATAACAAATACCTTGCGTACGACTTGCCCGCGCAAAACACAGTTCGAAAGAGGTTATGGTAGCACACAGACTTTACAGACCGCCATCTGTTGCTACGACGTTCAGGTTATACTGTTCTCAAGTTCAGATTGAACGCCTTGATTAATAGGCAACTTCTCTGACATAAAAGCTGAAACTCGCTTCAAATCGCTGCGCTGACTCGCAACAGTGACGTCACAACACACTTTGAAATGAACACCCAGTATAGCGCACAGCAAGCTGCAAGGTTAGTATAGTTTCCGAGAAATAGTGAAATATGAGAGTATCTTGAGCACCGAGTTGCGCTATCAGGTATTTCGTTATATTAACACTAAGTGATTCTTAGGCTGATCGGAACTGTCGACCTCAAGGACAGTAGGTCTACAGTCAGCAGGTCTAAGAAATAAACAAGTCTAATTGAAAACAGATCTACATGAATAAAATGGCTAAGAAATATATTATATCTAAGGATATACTATCTAATTTACTGCAGAGTCTAATGTAAATGTCTTCAGACAAAATGCCTAATTTACTGTAAAGTTTAGATATACTATCTAATTTACTGCAGAGTCTAATGTAAATGTCTTCAGACAAAATGCCTAATTTACTGTAAAGTTTAATGTAAATGAAGTCAAGTAAAATGTCCAAAGAATTTATCATTTGTTATTTCTTGTTTCCTAGGTAATTCAGTTGCAATTGAAGTTTCAAATTCGCAGTGGTTATACTATCACATCCGTAAAAGGATAGTAAATTTTGGTGTTTAATAATTTCGATTACCACTTGAGATGCTCAAGCCAAGATAGGCATCAGCGCACAATAAACAGTCTTGAGGGCTGGCACAGCAAATTTCGAAAGATGATTGTCACCTATCTTGAGTCCATCTGGAAGTTTATCGAAGACTTAAAAAAAGATTTTAAGGCAATTATTCCTTGTTTTGTTTGTGTAATTGTTTTTAATTTCCACTGTATTATCTCCTGAATGGTCTATCTTTGTGCCTAAATAAGTGCATTCAATAGATGGTTCTAATTCTTCTCCATTTTCAAACTTTAAATTTTTAAATTTCTTCTCCTATTTATAAATATTTAGTTTTCCCCATATTTAAGGGTAGTTCTCATTTTTTTCACATTCTTCTTTTAGTTTTCATGCCATGTATTCCATATCATGGTAATCTTGAGCTAAAAGTACAAGGTTGTCTTTTACGGGATTTACAAAAATATAACAATTGTATAGTCTACGTTCACTAGAATATTAAAATTTACAGCTTATATTCATCAGTATTTCCTTAATCTTCCTTAAAAATTTGATATGGCTATGATGAAGAATCGGTTGAGCGGAGAAAAATTCTCTCCGGCACCGGGATTCGAACTCGGGTTTTCAGCTCTACGTGGTGACGTTCTATCCACTAAGCCACACCGAATTCCAATTCCAATGCCGGATTGAATCATCTCAGTTTAAGTTCCACCTCTTAGTTTCCCTTTAGTGGCCAACCCTCATGCACCGTGTCACAGATGTGTGACAGTGGCACAATGTCCAACATACTATTAGATCTATGTACTTTGGTACATCGCTATCATATAATATGATGTGGCTAGCTTTAAAAGTTAATAAGTAGACAGTGTATGCGGGATGAATTAAGGAAAAGTGAAGTTGTTTCGTATCAGAGTATATGGCACATGCCGTGTCGTCCGTCTTTTGTGTACCTGGCGAGTACAGCAGCGTACAGAACGAAGGGACCCAGGTCCGTTCATAGTAACATTGCAACGCAATGTGTGCAGTTGTGTTATCCTGCAGGATAGGCGAAGGCGATTCAGCTTCGACAACTTACGAGACTATATCGTCGTTTACTGCAACGCTAGTAATTCCATCAATGATGACGAGGTATGTGCTACAGTACGTCATTTTTCTTTTCACTCTGACTGTACGGAGATACAGTAGCATGTTGACGTCGTCTGTTTACGTTTAAAACCTGTTCAGCCAATGGTCTGAATGAAAAAATTGTGACACATAGTAAATGTGCACCTACATTCAACGATAAGTCATCCTGCATCCACTGTCTATTAATAAGATACAGAGCAAAATATTAGGTTGCTGTATTTTATTCTACTTTATAGTATACATTATACTTCCTGGTTACCTTAAATAGCATATATACTCCTATTACGCACATCGGATACGAACGTTGGCTACCAGGAAAGAAAAGAACTCATTTCAGAAGATGAAAATTCACGTGGATAATTCTTTTTATAACTCAATATGAGAATTGACGTGTTTTGTGATCTTAGGTGAATGTATGTTGAAGTGGCGGAGAAAATTATGGGTATTTAATACAATACCGTATAGTATTTTGTATTAACGTCGGGGCTTGAATTCTATCTCTGATGTAACAAGCTTACGCTTGTACGTCACTTCTTCTCCATTATTCAACAAAGGAGCTTAGCAGTTCAAGACATTTACAGCGCATATCAAATTCCTCACTTCTCAGTGCATGGAACGGAAAACATATCCAACACAGAGAGCAAATCGTTCAGACAAAAACCATCACAAGTTCTTGCACGTGTGAACATACACTATAATCCAGGTAGGGCTTGCAACAAGACTAAAGCGAGTAAGTCAAGCATTCATCTATGAACTGACGTAATCTTACTAAAGATACCGAGGTTAGAAGCCGACCAGATTTCATGGTAATTGCTTCGGACGACGCTAATGTGAAACAATTTTTCTGAGTACTCACTATCACACAGTAACCATAACTGTGGTCCGTCCCAGAAATCTGTAGGCCTAGAGTGACTTGGCGTATTTGGGGGCGGAGTCTATCTGTGCCAGAGTGTACTGCGGGCAGCATCAGCTCGAGGCCGCTAAGGGGTAAGATGCTCGTAGTAGAGAGTTCCTGCAAGCGATTGGTAGCTTCGTTCAACCAATGCCTCCCCCAGAGCGGTCATTGGCCCTAGCCCTCCCACATACCACTTGCGCAGAAGTCTTATTTCGTCTTTATACTCTACAGATTCCTGGGACCGACCATAGTGTTATCATCAATAATATGAATGACTTTCACACAACTACGAAAAATTAATAGATTCAAAGAAATATATTCACAAATCTTTGGTCGGCGGGAAAAGGCATATAAGTAAAAAAAAATAATAATTTTTCAGGAAAGACTTCCTTTTTAATTTATTCTTAACTGAATATAAGTTATAATAATGAAATTCATGTATGTTGGTTACAGTGAGATCCTTTTCAATTTAAAGTACAAGAAACTTTATTATTTCAAAAATTAGAAAAAATACTAGACTTATGTGATTAGGTAAGACAGAAAAATCGACTTTTTTTTACTTATGTGCCTTTTCCCGCCGACCAAAGAAATACAAAATGGGTATTTCTAAGGTGACCATCCATCCCGATTTTCCCGGGAGAGTCCAAGTTTAGAACCCATGTCCGGAACATTTCTTAAGACATTTTGGGACGCCAATTTGACCCGGATTTTGCCCAGAAGTTATGATTTGTCTCGATTTAGATTTTTCTACATCCATAGCAATGTTTTTAAGGTTGTGAACGCTAAACTTGACAGTATAATCACTAGGGCTGAAGAAAAGTATTGGTATCAGGGTAGTAAATAATTTCTACATACATTGTTCGCAAAATGCGTCGCTTTGCCGGGTGTCTCTACTGCCTGCAAGGAGGAGACAGTGAACAAGTTTCGCGAGGAGCGGGTGAGGATCCGCGGCGACTGGCGGCCATTTTGCACGTGAACGAAAATTTCCGAGCAGTATATCACGCGATTCTGATGTTCTAGAGCCTTGATTTTGGTGCCAAACGAAAGATCTCGTCTATATCTGTGGATTTAAGCCAGATGTATTAACATAAAACTCACGGCAGTGTCCTCGTCACAGTTATATTCCGATTTTTCCGCATCCTGTTATGTATCGATCCATTATATCCAGTGGCGGCTCGTGATAAAATATTATGTGTGTTCACAATTTTGTGGTTCCAAAATCAAAGAGAATTTGAAATCGTACGTTCAGTCTAATATGAAATGTCATGATTCCAATGTTTTACTATCGAAAAAAACCGTATATAAATTCAAAACAACATATAATAATAATAATAATAATAATAATAATAATAATAATAATAATAATAAAGGTAAAAAAGGTAAAGGTATCCCCACAACATGCCATGAAGGCATTTGGGGGGCATGGAGGTAGAGCCCCATGCTTTCCATGACCTCGGCACTAGAATGAGGTGGTGTGGTCGGCACCACGCTCTGACCCCCTTTTACCCCCGGGAAAGACCCGGTACTCAATTTAATAGGAGGCTGAGTGAACCTCGGAGCCGTTCTGAAAGTTTGGCAACGAGAAAAAATCCTGTCACCACCTGGGATCGAACCCCGGACCTTCCAGTCCGTAGCCAGCTGCTCTACCAACTGAGCTACCCGGCCCCAATAATAATAATAATAATAATAATAATAATAATAATAATAATAATGACTCAGTCTTTTTATTTCCAATTTTTCTTGGTAAGCCAGTTTATCCAGTTCTTTACCGTTCAAAATTACTTGAACAGAGTTCAATGTTTACGTTTGTTAAAAATGAATACATACCACAGTCTCGTTATTTAGAAACGCGTGGGTTCAGTAATATATTTTGATTCACAACACACTGATACACTATAGCCTATACCAGTACTGTAATCCCATTCGCATAGATTACTATAAATACATGCCAGTAAATATTATTCTTAAATATTATACACTGCCATACAGATACTTAAATTCATACCACCACCACAGTTAGCCAGCACGTGTTTGAAAGCCAAACTATCCTATTATGCCTACACTGAAGTAATAGTAAATCACAAATTCACAAACTACACTCTCGTAGCAGCACTGTAAGCCCTACACATATTCACGTAAGTAAACGTTCCTACAGTCAGATGCTGACATCTACAGGCTATTAAATTTCCTCCTCGAGATATAGCACGTGAACGATAGGCATCGCTGGATCTGACATCTGTAGGATAGATACTCATCATGTTCACTTAACGCTTTGTGCTCTTGACGAGTCATAAGCGGCCAGCTAAAGACAATTTTCTCCCGCGCATGCGTGAAATTCCTGTAACCATCTCGAAAAGAGCACGGCTTGTACGTGAACGGATGTTGCCAAGTTTACATAAGAAGTTTATGCAAGATGCGGGAAGTTTAAAATACTCGATTCTGATATTATACATCCCCACTACGTCAATACGGTATCAAATAATAAAACTAGTCGTGCATTAATGGAAACAAGGTGTTCACGTGCTCTTGTGCTCTTATTGACGCACCGCCACTGATTATATCACATCTTTTGCTTTCTAGACGACATGTACATTCTTAGAAAAAAGCTTTGCTGCACAGATACTTTGCAGTCCGCATGATTAGAGGACCTGGTTCACAAGAGAAGGACTAGTTGAGGTAATAAGGTTAGTTTTGTTTCATTGGTATGTCTGATCATGCGCACTGCCTCCTTTCTGGAACTTATAAAGTTTCTGTGCGACAAAGCTTTTTTCTAAGACTGTACGTTTGGAACTGAATGGGTTACATCAGCTGCTAGTCTATGCGGATGACGTGAATATGTTAGGAGAAAATCCACAAACGATAAGGGAAAATACGGAAATTTTACTTGAAGCAAGTAAAGAAACAGATTTGGAAGTAAATCCCGAAAAGACAAAGTATATGATTATCTCGTGACCAGAGTATTGTACGAAATGTAAATATAAAAATTGGAAATTTATCCTTTGAAGAGGTGGAAAAATTCTAATACCTGGGAGCAACAGTAACAAATATAAATAATACTCGGGAGGAAATTAAACAGAGAATAAATATGGGAAATGCCTATTATTATTCGGTTGGAAAGCTTTTATCATCCAGTCTGTTGTCAAAAAATCTGAAAGTTAGAATTATAAAACAGTTATATTACCGGTTGTTCTAAATGGTTGTGAAACTTGGACTCTCACTTTGAGAAAGGAACATTGGTTAGGGTACTTGAGAATAAGGTGCTTAGGAAAATATTTGGGGCTAAGAGGGATGAAGTTACAGGAGAATGGAGAGAGTCACACAACACAGAACTGCACGCATTGTATTCTTCACCTGACATAATTAGGAACATTAAATCCAGACGTTTAAGATGGGCAGTGCATGTAGCACGTATGGGCGAATCCAGAAATGCATATAGAGTATTAGTTGGGAGGCAGGAGGGAATGAGACCTTTGGGGAGACCGAGACGTAGATGGGAAGATAATATTAAAATGGATTTGAGGGAGGTGGGATATGATGATAGAGACTGGATGAATCTTGCTCTGGATAGGGACCGATGGCGGGCTTATGTGAGGGCGGCAATGAACCTCCGGGTTGCTTAAAAGCCTGTAAGTAAGTAAGTAAGTAAGTAAGTAAGTAAGTAAGTAAGTAAGTAACATTCTGTATGTAAATATTTGCAACTGTATTTAATAATGAAATTACTTCTTGTAAATTGGCATTGTCTGATGCTATTAGAAGTGAGAATGTTTGGTTAACACAGCTTCAGCAGCTGGCCTAACGGAACTCCCTTGTAAGTCATACGTAATATTTATTCACATACAGGGCACACTTGTCGATATACAAAATAAATGAGGAAGGAAATTGGACAAACATCACATCGTTGGGTCGATGCCAATATTACTGACGTGAACGTTTCATATAGCGATTTCCAAGCGGATGAAATGGCTTTCAAATTAGTGCAAAGCAGTGCCAGAAGCAAGTTACTGTCGAAATGTAAATATAAAGTTGTCAATTACACTTGTATGGAGACGCGTCAATAACCTTCATTTTCAAGCAATCATCGCTTGTGGATTGGATGGAATTGGTTGAAAATGACAACATGGTCTGAGAGTGATTGCTAGCTAACACTTCCCATCTCGCGCCAGGCTAAGGGGAGGCACCCTTCATCCGACTCTATTATAGACAAGAAAGGCAAATCAATCCCTTGATACAGCACCTCGGCGCCTCTCGGGAGAAGGCAGGAAGAGGAGTCTGGTCGCATCAGCTCGGCTCGCTGCTCGGATATGCCGAGTCCGATGTTGATTGGATTGATTTTCTAGCGAAGTATATACACTGCCTTAGTGGGCAAAGGTAGCACTTATATTCAGGCAGCGCATTTTCGTTCCCAAACAAGTTAGGAAAGTTATCGGTTAGTATATACTCCAGTTTCAGGGTTCAAACCCTAATCTTAAATGCTTACGTCAGGACGCTACGAAAGGTAAAACCTAGTTCGGTATATAATAATAATAATAATAATAATAATAATAATAATAATAATAATAATAATAATAATAATGGATCATGACAACAATAAGTGGGATTGCTACTAAACTAAAATGATCTGCGCAGCTTCTTTTTAACCACATAAACGCACTGATATTACGAAACTAGCGCTCTACAAAATATTAGTGCTACGTATAACAGGAAATATAACTAGATCGATGATAATACTGAACTAGTATATACAGGGACATCATTTTATTTTTACTTCAATTTTTATTGTACCTGAGTTTTGGAATGTGCTTCACTCCCACCCCTTCTACTAGTAAACCTCCAACCGTTCACGACACAGAGCCGAGGGCGCGTAAGCAGTACTGTGTTACTGAGTATAGTACGTTTCAGAAATATTTTCGCGTTTTCCAGTGACGAAAGAGCTTTCAATATTGAATCATATTTTCGTACCGGTACTGTCGTCCGTTTCCCTATGTCGCATCCCGGTTTCCCCCACCTGCTTCTGTTCGCCCCTTTGTAAAGTCTAGTAGCTGGGCTATCTTAGCTCTTTTCTGAAAACAATAATTTCTGTTAGGAATTGGACGTCTACGTAATATTATTCAAGTGTTTAAAATAAGTTAAATAAAAGGGCCTCCATAAGTAATTAACTGTCCCTCCCTTTCTACAACCCTGCGACAAAACCACTTGAACGGACAGTAAATAGCATGTCTGAGTAATTTTATCTTTTCGGATCGGGCAGAAGTGAAGATTGAATTTACAGTACGTAAGGTACTCTTTTATAGAGTAGGTACAGAATTATTTCAACATGAGTTACTCGTACGAAGGACGAAACTGGTAATTGGAATTAGGTACAATAGTCTATAGTGCGATAATATGCACATTAGAACTGAAACCTGTATCGAAATGAACGGCCACCATTTTCTAAAATGTGTCTAAATATCCATATTATAATTATTTTTCAATTTAACTTCATTCTCTATATAGTACGCTAATGTGCTGTAACAGTACAATATACACTGCATAATTAATACTTCCGAATGGATAGCTCAATTCGTGTGTAAAACCCTAAGTGTTAATACAGTACTGTATTTTGATTAAACAAAAGCCTAATGAAAATTATCAAACTCAAAATTGCGATATTTCCTAGTTCACATAAATGGATGAACCACTTTTCTTCCCTCCTATACCTAGTAAAGTGATTTGTAATTTACGCCAGTATCATCGAACTCCGTCGTGGAAGGGGTAGCTAACGGTGTTTCCTGTTTCAATCGTTAATAGAAAGGTATAGACAGGTTAATATTAATAATGTTAGTAAAATAAAATGATGTCCCTGTATAATATATATTATAGAACGAACATGCTGGGTTTGCAGTGAAAGACCTGCCCTTGGGCAGAACATAATGAATGAATGAATAATAGTAAACATGGTACACATTAACTGTAACTCTAGGCTATAAATACAACATAGGCTATATAATTAATTAATTTAACAAAATCAGCTCCGTTAGGTAAACAAAAGTATATATTCTGAGATTATGAAATTAATATCCTTTACCATAACTGTCAGTAAAAATTTGTTTAAGCTAAGGAAATGTTCTTCTTAGTCACAAGACGTTACAGTGACAGAATTATAAGAGTTTAAAATACAAGGGTTCACTCTATTTATTATTATTATTATTATTATTATTATTATTAATGATGAATTATACTGGGTGTTTCCGAGGTGGTGTTACAAACTTTCAGGGATGACGGGGAATGGCACATGTATCAATTTGAGATAAGGAACCATGGTCCGGAAATGACTGAGTCGAAAGTTTTTAAGCAAAAATAGTTCTGTGGAAATGGAATTGTAATTTGGCACCACTTGCCCACTTTCCCTTAACCTTTCGAACAGTCGTGGAAAGATGGTATGGGCCGGATGTCTCCTACGTGGGTACTCCGACCGATACAATCTGTGAGCTTTTCTACTGTTCCCATTGCCTCATCCGTATTCGAAAATCAGATCTGCTTACTCCGCACACATACACTGCTGTCTACAGACGTGCACATCAGGACCGACCATGTCCGTTATACATTACGCTATCTGCATTGCTTTAGTGTAGTTTCCTGTCCCCACCCCTCAGACAGCGCACTTAATGGAATATTGTAAGTAGACAACGTAAACAACGTCAGATGAATACAGTATGTGTAAGATGTACAGATAAATATACATAAGATGTACAGAGGAATATATATATATTTTTTTTCATTTCCACACAACTATTTTTGCTTGTAACTTTCGACTCGGTCATTTCCGGACCAGCGTTCCTGATCTCAAATTGATACATGCGTCCTTCGCCATCATTCCTGAAAGTTTGTAACACTAGCCGGAAACACCCTGTATAAATTGTTTAGGAAATAAATTATATTAGATTAGCGAACGTAGAAGTATTAGATTAGATCCAACCATCCGTTTTGAGAGAAACCTCTCCCAAGCGGACGAAGTCAACAAGGAAAATCAAGGAATATATAAACTATGCCTACCTTTCGTTTCTTCTAAATATAACATACCTGTTAATCAGAGGGTCGTCAAAGGTATGTTGTTTGGAGCGAGAGGTTCTTTTCCACAGTTTACCTACCAACTATTAGACTAGTGAAATTAAAATTCCAAGTCTTTCAAATACAAAACATCTTATTACAAATTCTTAGGGACTCTTTACATATCATTCAATGTCATTTATATTTTCAAGAAAGATAATTGTGTGAATATGACATTTTGGCATTAAGCGAATCCCAAATCTAAAATTTAGTATTTTTTTTAATTAATCGACTTAAAAAAACATAACTGCTTTGTATTCAGGATCCTTGTGGTCACCCTCACTGGAGGGCTAATGATTTAATCAAATCCTTCTCTGTACTATACTCTATTTTAATAATAATAATAATAATAATAATAATAATAATAATAATAATAATAAATGTCAAACAGATATTTAGTATAACTTATAGGTTCCCATACGTAATGTTAATTTATAATCATTATATAGTGGATGTGTGAAACTTTGACTCTCACTTTGAGAGATGAACAGAGATTAAGGGTGTTTGAGAATAAGGAAAAAATTTGGGCCTAAGAAGGATGAAGTTACAGCAGAATAGAGAAAGTTACACAACGCAGAACTGCACGCATTGTATTCTTCACCTGACATAATTAGGAACATTAAATCCAGACGTTTGAAATAGGTAGAACATGTAACACGTATGGGGAATTCAGAAATGCATGTAGAGTGTTAGTTGGGAGACCGGAGGGAAAAATACCTTTGGAGAGGCCGAGACGTAGATGGGAGGATAATATTAAAATGGATTTGAGGGAGTAGGATATGATGATAGAGACTGGATTAATCTTGCGGGTGTATGTGAGGGCGGCAATAAACCTGCGGGTTCCTTAAAAGCCATTTCTAAATAAGTAAGTATATAGTGGGTGATGGCGGATTAAGAACTGGAATACATATAATCCGCCATGACGTGAATACAGAATTATGTAATAGATAGATAGATAGATAGATAGATAGATAGATAGATAGATAGATAGATAGATAGATAGATAGATAGATAGATAGATAGATAGATAGATAGATAGATAGATAGATAGACAGATAGACAGATAGACAGATAGACAGATAGACAGGCAGACAGGCAGACAGGCAGACAGGCAGACAGGCAGACAGGCAGACAGGCAGACAGGCAGACAGGCAGACAGGCAGACAGATAGACAGATAGACAGATAGACAGATAGATAGATAGATAGATAGATAGATAGATAGATAGATAGATAGATAGATAGATAGATAGATAGATAGATAGATAGATAGATAGATAGATAGATAGATAGATAGATAGATAGATAGATAGATAGATAGATAAGTAAATAGACTAATAATGATACATGTATAAAATGGTAACGTTATAGTAATATGCCGAGGAATGGAGAAAGATAATTAAAGATGAAGTGTGTGTGTGTGAAGTAAAACGTGAGGACTTAGGCCTGAAACAAATGAGAAAGAAAGAGCGCAATCTCACGTTTTACTAAGCAGAAATGAAAGCAATTTATGAGGACTTCGAAAAGCTAGGAAAGCTATTCACGATTTGAGCTCTATTAGAGTAGAAACGCTGGAGAGTCCATGTTGTATGTTATTTATAGAACGTTCTGTTATATGTGTCAGTTATAAGTTAGAGCCATTACACGAGGCTCAAGAAGACAATTGGACCAGAACGAGGTCGTACAGTCCTCTGCAGGTCGATGAAAACTGTTGTAGCCGAGACGGGTTATTGCGATGTTCTCGACCGAGGCCGTCCTCCAGAAGTATCAGCCGCCGATCCTGGAGTGCTTATTGCAGGCAGCGGATCTGGCCCTTTGCCTAACACGGGTTTTCTTCGCAAGAACTTGGCCCATTATCAGACAACTGGAAATGGCATACACCAAGACAGCACACACTATTTTTCAAATAGCCAGGCACTGCCCTTTTTTAAAGGCCTTAGTGTCAAACAAGGTTGTGAACACATTTATCATTCCAGAAGAGAGAGAGAGGGTGAGAGAAAGAAAAGGAGATGAAGATAGTTATTATATTTGGTGGTATGGGGTGTTCTGTTTGTAATATCAACGTTTCGTTCCTCGTAAATTCATACAAAACATCTCGTGTTTGTGAACAATTGCGGAACACACGAGCTTATAAAAAGATGGAAAAGCTCTCTGTGTTCCCGCACTGTTAATTATCCCAAAGTCCATCAAACAAATGGACAAAGAGACTCGCCAGCACGAAAAAGAACTCCTGCATGGGTATATGTATACATGAGTAACTCCGTAATTTATCAACATTATATAATGTGTTACTAGTGTAGCCAGGTCAATGTTTTACGTGCAACATAAAATAGTAATGCATAATCCGTATGGTACGGGAAGGAAGATTTGGTAATCGAACAGAGTTATCGATGTAATGCGGTTTTAGGCTTTCACGATGAATGTGATCAGAAATAGACCTTTGGGTATTCCACCGTCTTCCGAAATTTGACATTTTCATTGTTTCAGAATTACATAAAGTTCCGTCATCAGGATAGATAGGTAAGACCAGACGAGTCGCCTACCCTGTTGGGCTTATTAAGTTTGACTCCAAGCAAGTGAGTACTGTTGTGTTTAGATAGCTTGGCCAGTCAACATTCTGCGCAGTAAACCAGACAAGGCCATTTGATACTGAAACGAAAAAAGAGGTGTACTGTTCATTCACTGATGTTTTAGCCAGTGGAAAGAGCTGGTAAAATTCTTGTTCTGGGAATAATAAGTTAATTAGGTAGTAAAATATCGCTGCAATTGAAAAGTATTGGGAACAAATTTGAATAAGGAACAAAAGAAAGTTTCCTTCCCAGGCAGGATTCGAACCACGAAAGTCTTAGTTACCAGTCTATCGTGCTCTGAGTGAACAAGGCTCTGAAGTCAGCTACAAGGATCGGTCCGGTTTTTTTGCCACTACTGTACATGCGATGAACTTATGTGAAGATCGACTCATGTTAATATTTGAAGAGATGAAAAGTCTGACGTGATTGTATTATGAGTATGTGTGCATTGAAACGTATGATGATGTGTTCTCGTTGTGACTTTACTGTGTACTGGGTGATGAATGATTATGTTAAATTTAGGAAATTATATAGAACAATAAACGGAAGAAAATTGAGGGAACTCGGAAAATTTTTATAAATAGTAAAGAAGAAATGGGAAGGGAAAGCTAAGGTAGAAAACATATGTATATAAATAATAATTATTAATTAAAGAGAAAGAGTTTCTGTTAAGAAATAACTAGAATAAGTACGTAGTACGGAGTATATAGTAATAGTTATTAATAGTAAAATGTAGTTAAGGGTGGGTTCCTGGAAAACAAATGTAAAAAGACCACCATTAACGAATGATTAAGAAATTATAATAATAATTTAATAATTTATTTATTTAATCTGGCAGAGCTAAGGCCAGTAGGCCTTCTCTTCCGCCCAGCCAGACTCTAATTCTAATTAAATACATTTGCTTACATAGTTATTACATTAATATCTAGATCATAAAACAACATGAAAGTAAATGATGAAAATTGGATAACTAATGTTAGTGTGACAATAATAAACACTGGTAAGAAATAGTTATAATAATAATGATAATAATACTAACAATAATAATAATAATAATGGTAATTATAATAGTAATAATAATAATAATAATAATAATAATGAGATAATTTATATATTTATCTGTGATATATATAACCATTAAACACTGAGAAACCTGAAACAGCTATTATTGTTGACAATAATTGTTAGAAAAATATCTCGTTAACCTATTCTTAAATTGATTTGATGTCTGACAGTCCCTGACATTACTCGGTAGGGAATTCCAAAGTCGAGGAACAGCCACAGTGAAAGAAGATGAATATGAGGATGTTCGGTGGGAGGGAATGGATAATATTGAGGAGTGTTGTGATCGTGTGTCTAGGTTATGATGGGTGGATAAATTTTGAAAACGAGACGCAAGATAGACATGAGTGGAGAAATGTAATATGTGAAAGAGAAGGGAAAGACAGTGGATTTTCCTACGATCTTCTAGACGGAGCCAGGACAACATTTCGAGGGATGGTGTTACGTGATCAGTCCGGCGAATATTGCAGACGAAACGGACGCACATATTATGAACACGTTGTAGTCTCTGCGCCGAAGTAACGCTTAGGTCAGTAAGCAGAATATCACAGTAATCGAAGTGGGGCATCACGAGTGTTTGCACTAACATTTTTTTCATGGAAAGGGGTAGAAAATTCTTCAATCGTCTAAACGAGTGGATTAATGAAAATACCTTTTTGCAGGTTTCTGCAACTTGAATGTTCCAATTTAAACTTTTATCCACATAAATACCTAGATTCTTTACTGATTCACTGAACGGAATTTCGGTGCCGTGTAATTTAATCGGGGACAGATTTGGTATGGTAATAGTGCTTAACAAACGTGAATGGCCCACAATGATTGACTGTGATTTTTCTGGATTTAGTTTAAGTCGGAATTTCCGTATCCATGTGCAGATTGAGTTCAGGTCGTCATTAATTTTAGTTATTGCATCATTTATTTCGTCAGTGTGGAATTTTATGTATATTTGAAGGTCGTCTGCATAGAGATGGTGTCGGCAGTACTTTAGAGATTCTGATATGTCGTTGATATAAATTGTAAATAGTAAAGGGCCAAGAACTGATCCCTGTGGGATCCCTGACCTTACGGCCTGCCAAGGGGAAGAACGATTTCCAGCTATCACACTTTGTTGGCGGCCATTAAGGTAAGAGTCAAACCACAGGACAACGTGCTCTTCTAGGTGTAGTCTTCTGAGTTTACATATTAATAAGTCAATGTCTACAGAATCGAAGGCTTTGCTGAAGTCAAGTAAAGTCATTATTGTCAATTTACGTTCGTCCCGGGCCTCGCGTAGGTCTTCCGTGATTTTAAGTAATGCTGTACTTGTGTTATGTCCGGCTCTGAAACCTGATTGATAAGAGTCGAGAAGTTTGTATTTGTTTAAGTATTCTGTCAGTTGCTTGTGTACAATGCGCTCCAATGCTTTAGATAGGGCAGGTAGGATGCTGATAGGTCTGTAGTCGTTATAAGATGTCGGTGTTTTGGTCTTGGGAATTGGGTGGACAAAAGCGAGTTTCCATTAATTTTCATGAAAAAAATATACATATCATTTTAGACATCGCTGAAAACCAAACATGCTCAGTCTTCTGCTATTCCGACAAATCCTTTTTTGTTTTCATCTGCTAACAAGGATCCATTATCCTGATTGTGTATCTGGTCTCGGTGGGTGTGGCCAGAGCTAATATGTATACTAATGCATGAGGTAGGCTATAACAGAAATACCTTTTTTGTAGATAGAAAAGAAAGATAAATTCTTTGTGCATGGAAATAGTGTCACGTACGGTTCACCGACTCTACTACCTATCTCTTGAAGAAATACTAATACGTTTCGATCTTTCATGTCATAATTTTTTAAGTTAATTTGTACATTTATTTGCATACATTGCACACCTCACGAAACTTTTCTCATCAGCTCCAACGAACTCCATGCATCATTCATGCGACGTGAAGGAGCTCGGCTAGCTCTGCTTCATTAAACATCCGATGGATTCGTTTCTTTGTCTTGCAGATCCGATCTCTTCACACATTTGAGATCACGGCGCTCCGTGTTACCTCCAATGTCATACACACTAAAGAAGCGTTTCTTGATTCGTAAAACTGAAGAGAAAATATTCATATCTTTGAAAAAATAGCAGAGGCAGTAAAGTTGTACTTTTTAATTTTCGATATTGTATAAATTGTTACTAAATATCCAGTTATCGCACTTTGTTAATATAGCCATGACATCAATTAACATAATTCTAGTTGAGTATTTGCCTTTTAGCAAATGACGATAATGATAAACAAACAGTGTGAGCTGTTTAAATATAGATAACATAAACCTGGCATTAAAAATATAACATACAATTTAGTAGCAATATGATCTTAATACGAGGGATTAGTAACACAGTGTTCAACGTTCAAAACAGGGCATGTGTTGTATGATAACATACGGCAAATAATTTCCACAGCAACGAACGAAAAACAATAAGTGAATCATTTATTTCTAAAACCCCACAAGTGACAAAAACAAAACTTTTGGGAAATCAATAAAAACTATTTAGTTTCATTACTTTTATTTTTATTGTCAAAATGTATTTAACAAGTGATATTAGTTGCTAAATATGAGGTTTATTCACCATTAATTGTGTTTTATAATATAAACTGGGTCTTCATTTCAAAGTGTGTCATGACGTCACTGTTGATGAATCAGCGATTTGAAGCGAGTTTCAGCTTTTGTGTCAGAGAAGTTGCCTATTAATAAAGGCGTTCAATCTGAACTTGAGAACGTGTACGGTATAACTCGAGCGTCGTAGCAACAGATGGCCGTCTGTACGGTCTGTGTGCTACCATAACCTCTTTCGAACTGTGTTTTGCGTGGCCAAGTCGTACGCAGGGTATTTGTTATCATCGGTTGCGTACGGCAACATTCCACAATACAAATCAAATGCTCCGTGTGCATGTTGACCGTCGAAGTTAATGTCAACAAATACGTAAGTAATCGTCTTAACCCTCTCCCCATATCCCGACAGTAAGAAAAAAACTCACCTCAGTACATGTTTCGAAACAGTTCACATTCCTGCCACTATCGGAGTTAGCGTACGTATCGGTAAGTACTCTTCTGAATGAACGCCGTACTTGCTAGGCAATTTCTCTGGCAGATAAGTTATACACCTCTGCAGAAGTGTAGGAAGATTGAATTCTCTAGGCTCATCGACTAGCTACGTGACAGCATACACACTTTGAACTGAACACCCAGTATAATGTCCCCCCAAAAAACTAAATTAATTAGGATGTTACGGGGGTTTTCTAACAAACAAACTGAAACTAAGCAAAGCATTGCCTTTTTCCAAGTATCAGAGTGAATGAAAGTAAGTATGAAGAAACTTTATAATCTATGTAAAAACTACAGTATAAAATCACAAAGGAGCAAATGCTGGGTAACTTTCGGTGTTGGACCCCGGACTCATTTCACCGGCATTATCACCTTCATCTCATTCAGACGCTAAATAATCTAAGCTGTTGATAAAGCGTCGTAAAATAGCCTACTGAAAAAAAAATACAAAGTTTTTCTGTTGCTGTTTCTGTTCTTATCAGAATCTTATTATTTTTTATTTTTATAGTCTTCGCTTCCATTGTCATTACTATCTTTGTTAGTGGTAGGCCATTTGTACAGTTCTGTGTAGAATCCTTTCACTTCATCCGGTATGAACTGCAAAATCTTCTTAAGGTCCTCAATTTTTTTTAACATTGATTGGTAACGTCGAGCTGTTATAAGCTAGGTCTGCTGGCAGTTCAAACGATAAATTTTCAGCAGAAACACTTTTCTCAGAAATTCGAATGGTGAATACTTCTGCCGGTATAATGCTGTCAATGAATTTTTTACAAATAACTTTACTTTTCCGCTCATTGCAGTGAAAAAACTCATTCGCCTTAGAAATTTCAAAATGTTTCTTTTTACCTTTGCTACACCACGGCCATAAGATGAATCAGACTTGCTAGATAGCTTAAAAAATTTTCGCCACCAAGCTTTGAAGTTAACCACATCATTAGCTGTGACTCGTTTTACCTTCAACTTAGAAGAGTTGTCAATAATCCTCATTAGCAACATTTTCATCACTTCAACTAACCATCTTGTAACAAAATACTCAAAACAGAAAATAATAGTAAAGACAACACTTAATCAGCAATGGACAGAACAAAACACTGATCCGGCTGTGACTGAAATCAGCTGTTGGATGCGACAGTGCTGCTGTCAGCTAGTGTGGCAGACTAGTTTATTTGAAAAAAAAAAAAAAAAAAAAAAAACATATGTGATTTAGTTGTGGCGTTTTTACAATAAATGCATATTTCTTGTCCAATTCTTTATATGTTACAGTCATGCTAGATATAGGCCTAAGGTTTATATATCGTGCTGGCAATCAAAATCCACAAAAAATGCATTTTGTAAAAAATGTCAGTTGTGGTGTTTTTCAAATAAAGGATTCAAGTATGGTTCCTACACAGCAACCAGCGAGATGTGTTATGTGGTTTGCTAACAAGCAAAAATTCTCATGGGGTCAGATAAAAAAGTTAATTGTTTTCTTTAACCACGTTAAT
The DNA here is from genome assembly GCF_040183065.1 of Periplaneta americana. NCBI lineage: Eukaryota > Metazoa > Arthropoda > Insecta > Blattodea > Blattidae > Periplaneta > Periplaneta americana. The sequence continues at coordinate 37,444,913 of NC_091117.1, forward strand.
AATGTCAAAACAAGTGTTTATAAAAATTTTGGCGACTCGAGCGCAATTACAAAGCCGTCCAGAAAGTAAGTTTTCCTGGGACCGTTTACAGAAAGAAAACAATTTCTTGGAAAGATTTATTGGAACAGATATAGTAATATTGTTGATCTATTTTTCAACATGTACCCTACTGAAATTGAGACATTTCTTATACCGTGGGATCAACTTGAGTGGCCCTGTGTCGTAGAAGTCAGCCGCCTGGGATCAGAACCAGCATGTGACAGCCGTTTGCACCTCTCTGTTGAGCCTATGGTATGACAAAATGCCTCAATTCCTTTGGGAAATATGTTGAAAAATAGCTGAACAATATTGCTGTATCTGTTCCAATAAATCTTTCCATGAAATTGTTTTCTTTGTGTAAACAGCCACAGGGAAGCCTACCTTCTGGACGGTCCTCGTAATTGCGCTCGAGTGGCCAAAATTTGTATAAGCACTTGTTTTGACATTATTAACATGGTGGAAGAAAAAATGTAACTTCTTTATCTGCACCCATGAAAATTTTCATTGTACGTTCGAAAATGGATGCAGCATTCTTGGCTGAAGGGCCACAGCATTGGTTTTCAATGCTGGTAGCCCGAGTTCATATCTGAAAAGCCGAACAAGAACTTTAAATCGATGATAAATGAGTATTCGTCACTGCCACAACTGCGAAGGAAACACCCGGCAGCTCATATCGGAGGGGCCACGCACCGAGGCATTTGGAATTACGCAGAAGTTGACACTCTCGGATGCCCAAGTTAGAATTCAGTTCACGTATCCTATAGTTTCTTACGGGAACTCTATGAGATTCAAAATTAACTTCCTGTCGCCTTCTCTGTCTTCCAATATAGACAGGGTCGCAGATTCAGTGCCCTGTAGGCCTCTACCCGATTGCAAAGTTCGCTGAACTCTGAGACCTAACTCTGTAAACAAAACTTTGCAGGGCACGTCGGCTAATTTAGTTAAGCCTTTACACACATTTCATAAGACCTAACACTAAACTCTGTTCGTCAGCATGTTTAGGCCTAATATTTCAATATGAATATAAATAACGCAGAAATCTTTTAATTCATCATAATTTACCTCAACAGATTTGATTATTATTATTATTATTATTATTTTTATTATTATTATTATTTTCCTATGTCAGGGCATTTAATTTGCCTTATTCGCTCCGATTCTACGAGCGTGGCTCATAGATGTCGCTGGTGCCGAGGAGCACAGACCACTTAGTTCGTCAGAGAGTATCCAGAGTGCACCACAGGCGGTGGATCCACATTACACTGGAAATAAATTATGATTATGGTGACTATTATACTTTTACTACGTCATACTACTTTTCATGTAGATATACTCGCATATCTGTAGATCAGTCACCTCCGCGCCTCGCCAACGTCGGAGAAATTCTATACAAAAAATGCGAATTGAATGGACGTGGTCACAGAGAAAATACGGAGAAAAAAACCGAACGACGACGACTATGGATTTTCCATGAAAAGTCAAAAAACATGCTTCCTCTCCAACAGGTTTCTGCGACAGCACATACTGTCAACTACAGTAATCTACGGACGAACCTCATGCAGTATTCGAAGATAGAACTGTCAGTAGGATGGGTGGCCCCTTCGATCCCCCGACTTAGGCCTTTGTGACTTTCACCTCTGGTATGATTCACGAAATGAGAGAAGTGGCCAGATGAATTAGATTCCAAATAATATCTTATTTGATCCTGTGCAAGGACACATGTTTGCGTACCTCAGCTCATCATTCCTCCCACGTCACTATTGATTTAGAATAAGATTTCGCCATTGGAAAAGAAAGCACTCCATTGAGTCCGTTACCAAGCGTTATTCTTCAATACTGGAGCCGATATATGACTTCGAAGCGTTCAGTGTTATGTTCACATTACATTTTTTACTCGCTGCAAAACCAGTAGATTTTGCATCTCGTTGTGCCTCATTCTTTATTTAAACTTCCTTTTAAGCTATATAAGGTTGAAGTAAAATAACCCTGCAGATTGAAAGGGACGATAAGGTACACTTAAATCAATAGAAAACCTATATTATGTTTTGATATTAAATGCACGGCTAGTTACAAAATAAAGTTGGAAGTTTCAGCAGTCTGGCAACAATGCAGCTAACATACTCCTGTTTCTTCTAATAAAACAGATATAAGAGATCAGTGTACTAGATAACCTCTCCTTCCCTGAATAGAACGATGCAATCTGTTCGCATCGTTCAGTGCTTGAAATTAGTAGTTATTTGAAGAGTCCACTGCAAGAATGATGAAAGTCATTTGGAATACATTTTGCAGGAGAAGCAATTGAAAGTTTGAAATGCTTAGCGTTCAAAGTTTAACTGTGATTTTCCGATCATTACTGGACAATGACTATCTGTGTTAATGCCATATAACTCTGTATGTACATTCTATATGTCTTAAGCTATGCATTGACAGTCTTGGTTCATTTTCGACAAGAAAGTGACATCCATCATTCTTGCAGTGGACTCTTCATTTAAATTAAATTTACACGAAAAGCGTCCAAGTTATGGAAATATGCCAGAGAGATGAATGATTCTTTATTAGATTTTCTATCGATATGGACAAAATCACGACCCTACTCGCAATAACTACCGAATAAGAGGGTGTTAAACATTTGGGAAAAATATTTTCTTCTGAGAAAACTATGAACTTTCCACCAATATGGTATTACACTTTTTTGTTACATGCAACATGAGTTATTCGCTCTGAAAATCTACAGGGTTATTTCACCTCTATCCTGTATGTGTATGAACATAATGAATATGCCAATATGACTCCTGGATTTTATTTTCCGATAGACAATGCTTGTGGATGAAGTACAGTATGGTACAGTGTTGTGTTGATGTTACATGTAATACTGGTTACTGATATCGGGTATTTATTTATGCCAATATCGTTTTTGGCCACTGCACCACGTAGACAAGCCGATCCAAACACGTGACAAGCTACGAGTTAGAGCGGCCGTCAAAAGCGTTGTAATAGTCTGCCGTTTACTGGCAGAGCTCTCCAATAGTGACGGGCTTTGAATCAATATTTTTTTACTAACAAAAAACCGGACAGTTTAGACGTTATAGACAAATTAACTGGCTTACTAGCTGAATATTAACGCGTACATAAATTTAAATTAAAATCCTCCATTGTGGATGGTTTAAAACTTTCACTGTTTTGACATGGTGCGAGATATGTGTGTTCTGACGTAGAAATCTTTCTCCATACCAGCTATGGAAAAGTAACTCGGGAATTGACAACCACATATCAATACAATCCCCTCCCTTGTCCTTCTTGTCTTCCCCTTCCTCTCCTTGTCTTCCTTATTTTTCCTTTATTCTCCTTGTTTTTTCCTATTCTTGTTTTTCCTTTGTTCTGCTTGCCTTCCACTTGCTCTCATTGTCTTCCCACTGTTCTCCTTATGTTCCCTTCATCATCTTTATGACATTGTAATCCCCTTGTTCTCCTTATATTATCCTTTTGTTCCACTTGTTCTCCTCGCCGTCGTCTTTTTCTCTCTGTATTCTTATTCTTGTATTCTCCTTATTATGCTTATATTCCCTTTGTTCTCTTTGTATTCCCCTTGTTCTAATAGTATTCAACTTCTCCTTATATTTCCACTGCTCTTCTTGTATTCCACTCTTCTGTTTCTATTTCCCATGTTCTCCTATTATTTCCTTCTTTTCATTTCATTCCACTTGTTCTTCTTGTGTTACCCGTCTTCTCCGTATATTCCCCTTGTTCTTCTTGTATTCTCAGCCTTCTTCATTTTTCTCTTGTTCTCATTTCATTCCACTTGTTCTCCTTGTATTCCCCGTCTTCTCCTTCTATTCCCCTTGTTCTTCTTGTCTTACCCTTGTCTTTCTTTTATTCACCTTGTTCTCCTTTTATTCTCCTTGCTCACATTTTATTTCATTTGTTCTCCTTATATTTCCCTTTCTCTCCTTTTATTCCTCTTGTTCGCCTTGTATTCCTCGTGTTCTCCTTTTATTCCCCTTGTTCTCCTTTTATTCCCCTTGTTCTCCTTTCATTCACCTCCTTTTTTCATTTGTTCTCATTTTATTCTAATTATTCTATTCTCATTTTATTCCCCTTGTTCTTCTTGTCTTCCCCTTGTCTTCCTTTTATTCCCCCTTCTCTCCTTGTATTCCCGTGTTCTTTTATTACTCTTGCCCTCCTTTTATTCCTCTTGTTCTCCTTATATTCCCCGTGTTCTCCTTTTATTCCCCTTGTTCTCCTTTTATTCACCTCCTTTTTTCTATTGTTCTCATTTTATTCTAATTATTCTCCTTGCATTCCCTGTATTCTCCTTTTATTCCCCTTGTTCTTCTTGTCTTCCCCTTGTCTTCCTTTTATTCCCCCTTCTCTCCTTGTATTCCCGTGTTCTTTTATTCCTCTTGCCCTCCTTTTATTCCTCTTGTTCTCCTTGTATTCCCCGTGTTCTCCTTTTATTCCCCTTGTTCTCCTTTTATTCACCTCCTTTTTTCTTTTGTTCTCATTTTATTCTAATTATTCTCCTTGTATTCCCTGTATTCTTCTTTTATTTCCCTTGTTCTTCTTGTCTTCCCCTTGTCTTCCTTTTACACCCCTTTCTCTCCTTGTATTCCCGTGTTCTTTTATTCCTCTTGCCCTCCTTCTATTCCCCTTGTTCGCCTTGTATTCCCCGTGTTCTCCTTTTATTCCTCTTGTTCTCCTTGTATTCACCTCCTTCTTTTTTCTTTTGTTCTCATTTTATTCTAATTATTCTCCTTGTATTCCCTGCATTCTCCTTTCATTCCCCTTGTTCTTCTTGTCTTCTCCTTGTCTTCCTTTTATTCCCCTTGCTCTCCTTGTATTCCCGTCTTCTTTTATTCCTCTTGTCCTCCTTTTATTCCTCTTGTTCTCCTTGTATTCTCTGTATTCTCCTTTTATTCCACTTGTTCTCCATGTCTTCCCATTTGTTGACTTTGTGCTCCATACGTCTTTCTTTCCCTTTTGCACTTTTTGTGTATCTCATGTTCTTTTAGTATTCCATATGTTCTCCTTGATTTCCCCAAGTTCTCCTAACATTACTCTTGTACTCCTTTTCACCCTGTTCTCATGCATTCCCTTCGTTCTCCTTGCCTTTCAATTGCTCTTATATTCCCCCTTTTTTCCTCGTATTCCTTCTTAACACCTTGTCTTCGCAATGTTCTCCTTCTATTCAACCTTTTCTCCTTGCATTCTGCTTGTTCTGTTTGCCTTCCCCTTATTCTCTTATATTTCTCTTGTTCTTCTTTTTGTTTCGTTCTCCTTGTATTTTCCTCGTTTCATTTCTCGCACCATGTACATGTGGCCCTATGGTAAAAATTTTCAGCATAATAAAGTTTTTCATCTGTCCACAGGTGATCACATCCACACGTAGTTCTACGTAAAGATATGCAGCATAGTAAAGCTATGCAACTGATGATTCCTAAACCGTGCTACAGATATAAAAACGTCCATAGTTTCGCAGTTCGTAACAACGCTATCTTCAGGAAAGAAAATAAAATGGGAACTTATGTTTTGTATCCGTTAGAAGTTCCTAGAGAAGAATTCTTAACACTACTGCTACTGTTCATGATGATGATGATGATGATAATAATAATAACGGTAATAATATAGTATTATTATAATTATTAAGTAGATAAGCCAGTATTTATTGACTGTAATAAATTACAGAAGCTATTCAGAAATAGTGAAATTATATTACGGTAAAGGAACAATCTGAAGTAAGAAGACCCAACTATTTGGTGAAAACTCTGCCATTATCCATATAAAACAGCTGAGGACCAAGGGGGATCGATCTGTGGTCCATTTCGTGAGAGTACGTCATCTGGCTAAGCTGGGACACGCTCTGATATAAACTATGTTTTTCAACAAACTTCCCTTGTTTTCTATTTGAACGGGTTGGTTCATCGAAAACAAAATTCACAAACATTCCAATTGACACAGCAATGTTTAACAACTGCATTCCGACGAGAGACGAAGAACGGACATAAATTCGATAAACATTTACAATTCACTATTGCTAATACGCGTTTGTGTCATACATGGTGGTTTGGAGTGTCACCATTAGAATCGGAGCATGCCGAATTAAATTCCCACAGAGGCCGATGGATTTTTCCAGCCGACAACTCTTACATACAACACTACCTTTCGAAATCATCTGTTAGAGACTTGCTTATAAATATATATTATTTATACATTATTATATATATAATTATTATATATTATTATATTATTATTATTATTATTATTATTATTATTCCATTTCTCTGTCATCGTTGCTTATAAATGTCATACACAGAGAGCTATAGTCCGAGCGTTCATTTGATACCCAGGCGGTGTCAAAAAGGGTGCTTTCTTTTGAAGAGATAAGAGTTTGTTTATTACTTAGGGCTTCTCAGATTGCGCCCCAATCATAAGAAGCTTTATCATGTGTCTATTAATGATATGTTAGCAATTGACGTCCCAAATAAAACAATAACCCAAGTCGCCAGTTTTTCGAAATTGAGAATAATTCAGATGTGAGCTCTAGTAAGGCAGAGTGACGTTCCAACGACAAGAAATAGCCCAAATCCATGTTGTTATACATATTTGTGACGTCTTCATCCTTCGTTTCCACGTAAGAATATACCAAGTCTACCACTTTCGTCATAGGGATCGATGTTATCCGGGATAAGGGTCGTGGTCTGTTGGAGCTGTTGCTACCATATATTTCGTCTGCTACTCCGGCAGACATAAGTGGTGTGGCACAGGGGAGCACAAAGATCTCCTTAGTGTGCTGGAAATGACTGAGACTGTGACTAGTTGCCTTACGGTATTTAAGGTCAGGATGGATCGTGGCTCGCCGTTGTCGCCGCGGAGATCTTTGAGCTCCTGTGTGCTACACCACTGATGATGTCTGCCGGAGTAGCGGACGAAACGTATGGTAGCAATAGCTCCAACAGACCACGGCCCTTTAGCCCGGATAAAATCGATCCCTATGACGCTGGACGTGAAAGTTTAATTCTAAGACTTTCGTCACTGTTTCGTGCTCGGCAGTGCAAACTTAAGATCGTGTGTTGCTGCAAAGTCACTGGGTTGACAAGTCTGGAAAATGAAGGACGTTTGCTAGTTGAACGAATTTTCGATGAATCTAATAGTGAAATTTGTCTGAAAAAAGTGCTAAGCCTGCAAAATGGAGACAGAATAACGGTAAGATAATAAAAAAAAGCCTATGGCGAGGAACGAAAGTACACCCATAAACTTCAACCAAGAAGCATTAAGAACAAAATTTTCAGAAAAGGGTAGCATCCAGCTTTTAATATTTTCTTTCTTTCTTTCTTTTTTTTCACAATAATTTCAATTACTCCTTTGGTCGTCCAAAATATTTTACTTGCTCAGAATGTGAAGAGACGAATATCAAAAGTTTGGTTGAAAAGAACACAGTTATTGAAAAGGTGGAAAATTCTTTATCAACGAAAGGCAATCTACTAGGATTACTAGAGTATGTTTATGATTTTATGGAATTTCGTTAACCCTTTGCAGCACAGTAAGCCAAAAAATTAAAACAAAATGCATTTATTTTTATTTTTAATTTCATAGATCATAAAAAAGCTTCGATCAATTTTTTTCTTCAATTTTAACTCTGCACACAATAAAAATTATGGTCACTCAGAGAGATAACTATGCCACAATAGGAATTTTGATATAATATGCCAATATAGCATAATGTAACATTTACAATGGTTTCACAAATGTATAAATTATTTAAGTTTTTTTTATAGTTTAGACACACCATACCTTCATTACTTTTGATGATACAAGTTAAAACAGTTCAGTTTATCGTTTAGGCACAGTGCCACTTTGCACGTTGAACACAGGTAGCATCCGTATGTATACTCAAGAGGTGGTTGCATGGTGGAACATCTGTGCTATTATTGTAGAGAAAGAAAGAAAACTATGTACTATGCTGCAAAGGGTTAAGTATAATCGATGTTTAGATGCAGGCTAATTTGCTATTGTTGTCTGGAACATATTTTGTGCAGGCACTTTTGTTTGTTTATGTACATTTTTGTTCATTTAATATATTTATAATGAAGCAAAATTTAAATCAGTACAGCAGAGATGATATAACATAAAACAACATGTCAAGTCAAGCTTAAATAAACCTTAATTACTCTGTACCCAACAAGCACACAAAGATTAAAACTTTATGCTATATACAACTTGACTATGTAAAACTATAGCCTAAAACTTGTTAATAAAATGCAACCCAGAAACGAATAATTCAAATAAAACATTATCTTGTAAAATTTGGTTTCCTAACTTGGGCTGTTGTTTTAATTGAGGTTCTCATATCTAACCTACGTGGAGTAAATACCAATGTTATATCTGGAGTTAATATTGACGACGAAAAAGAAAAGGTTAGTAATTTTTATTTAAATTTTAATTAAAAATCATCTTATAGATCAAAAATTTATTCACTGTGGATATTGGTGGTACAAATAAATGTATTGATGTCGGTATAAAAATAAGTTTAACCAGGAATAATCTTCGCAACGAAAATGTGACAACACCGCTTGACATTACAAGTACTGAAGCGCGCAAAAAAGATGTGTAAAAAACAAAGCCTTCTGCCTGCGTATCAACTGGAGTATCAAACTATACTATGAAGGTAACATCGAACTTTAAAAATTAACCGTCAATGCAAATTCAAAGACACGAATATCAACTGTAAAACCTGTATTCGTGGAGCTTCAAAAGACTCTTTAAAGCATCAGATCCCTATGCAGGATAACATCTTGTGAGACTGTTAGTCAATGCACAAGCCAAGTAAGAAATTTTAACGTGGGCACTATAAGACCATTGGCTGCATTATATCGAGAGTTTTGTAACGTCTTTATCGAAACTTAGGAATCTGTCTTTTCTCTTAGAAAAGTTACGTCTTAGGCGTTTGCCTCTTCTCTGAGAGAGGTAAAAACTATGTTTTTCATTTTTCTGAAACTTAGCAAATATTTCCGTAGGCTACCGACATAACAGCCGGTTACACAAAAGATGCTACATGGGATTTACTGTAATTCACTTACAAGTAGAAGCCATCAAAATTAACCACACGAGCGGGTGTTCTCGTCACAAAGAGGCCCTCCAGAGAAACTAATTGTCTCAAGAGCACACATGGGCAAACATATTCAGCCCCATGTTCAATGAACCTTGTGTTCAGGAAATAACAAGGGCTTTGATCATTTCAATAAAGCGACCCAATATTCCATGCAGTCTGTTAACAGTGCAACAGTAGACTAGTACAACACCATAATTTATGTAAGCGTTAGGAATTTCTCAGCAAAGACTAACTCGAACTAGCTGGTGCTTGAACTGAACAACTAGCATAACCTATGAATTTAGTTCACAAAGGACGTAAAAATTATTCAAAGGGAAGTAACACTTTGAAACTGCCACAACTTTACAAAAAAATTCCGGTTACATTTATAATTGAAATACAACGGTATTTGCTTATAGTTCAAATTTCACTTCGCCATTATACGTAGTAAAAGAGGAAATGCCATGAGATCGAAAAAATGGATTTAGAAATTTTCACGATAATAAAAGTTTTAGCATCTCTCACACCAAAAAGTAATTCTGGCGTAGCATCTGATTATGTACAGCGATTTCTCTTAAATAATTGGTCTTTGATGGAAGAGGGGAAGTGTAGTTATGATGACGAAATGAGTCCGATATCCACGTCGAAACGTTACCCAGCAATTCTGCTTCAATTGGTTGGGGGTAAACTTCGGAAGAAAAATCTCAACCATGTAACTTGTCGTAACTAGGATTTGAACCGGGCCCGCTTGTTTCACGGTCAGAAATACTGTTACTCCACAAAATTGAACTAGAAAATACCTATCGCTTTCTTTAGGGCGACACGCCACTGAAAATAGTAGAATTTTAGACAAATTTTATAATTTTTAGGAGTACTTTCGTGAAAATTGTATCTTAATATCTACATTATAAGAATACTTTTATTTAATCTGGTAGAAGTTCCGTTAATGCACGAGTTACGTGTAACCAAAACTTTAAACTTAATTATCTAAAAAAAGAAATTTTCTACGTTTTCAAGAACAAGCATTTTATGTCTCAGTGATTAAAGCTAGAGTGATGAAACTTGCCACACTTATTCATTAATATCTCTGTTGTGAAATGAAGCATTTGATTGGCTGTATTCAGCATGGCTTTATTGCTAGAGAATTATATGTAAATCAGTATTATTTTTTATTAATATTTGAACATTTAAGATATTATATTTCTCTTTTACAAATGAACAAATCATTATATACGAAATATGAAAAGCCTGAAGTCCCATAAGGGCAACGGCCTCCTACAGGAGTGTAGGGTGAGCTGAAGGTCTACTACACTTGGGGAGCCAGTCCAAGAGTGTATATATAATCTAATGTGAAGTCGGCAATAAACCTCCGGGTTCCTTAAAAGCCATAAGTAAGAAAGTACATACATACATACATACATACATACATACATACATACATACATACATACATATTTAGGTTGTAATGGAAAATTAGGTTGACTTACTAATTATGTTATTTTAACTATTAATTGCAATTATTGTGTGTAACTAAGTTATCACAGCCACATGGCGTTTGCTCACTTGCAGTATAAATAAATAGATATATAATAAATTTCTAGTTTTCTGAAGCGAAGCGAATCCCGGTCCGTTGGATATGCAGCTACAGAAACGCTAGACACACGATTACTAACATAAAAAATTCTCATCACAATATTAACTGATTCTTCCACAGTACCAATATTGCAAAATGACCGTAATCAACTTCAACTTCAATTACAAGACAGGGTAGAAAGCACCGCAGTTTTCTCTGACCAACTCAGCAAGTTGTTAGACGACCACGTACGACAGAATTCGGACAATTCCTCAAGCACGTACTCTCAAGCCATGGACCTTCTCGCTCTGTTCAGTAATTACAGCAAAGCTTCTACAGCCAGTTTTGCTGTCATCAAAAACTCTTGTATAATACTGGTCACGCCCTTCTCACACGGTTACGAAACACGGGTTAATGACGATTTGAGGCTTAACAGACACCTACGGAGCCCCTTTCATCGCAAAATCCGCTTTTATTCCTTTTGTCGAGTTTTTCGCAGTCAGCAAAGCTTTCTTCCCGCGGTGCAGAAGCTTCACAATTCTTCGTGAATGGCGGGCGGTACGTCCGCTCAGAATTCAAAAGATGATGCTACCGCCACGCAAGGTGGATCATCCTTAATCACGACTAATGTAAGAGAGACAACATCGCATTAATCTTTATACTAATAAAGTGAGTATGCTGTAAATATTATGGTGGCTAATGACTCCTCGAATAAAATATATTTCCGCGTTTCTGCTCGCTAACACAGTGACGAGGAAAGAATGAAACTTCCTATAAATAAGTTTATTTAAACAAAAACCTCGTAAACATAGCAGAATTGTCCTGACAAAGAGATTTTTCCAAACTATATAATAAGTACGAACAATTCTAGTTCGCCATGAAAGGAGACACTTCATGCAAAAACAGCATTTGAGATGCAATGTCATGAATGGAAAGGATTCCAAACCACAAGACGAAGATGTTATGCCAGTTACATGGTAAAGAAAAATTTAGCGGAACTTACCGTAATTAATAATAATAAAATAGTAATAGTGATAATAATAACAATAACATTATTTATTTATTTACTAATATTTACTGTCCTGTACAACAGCCAGATGCCAATAATAGTTCAACATAAGACAATTCTTTACAAAAACATTAACAATTATAGAAATTACAATAAAAGTAGACTACATTGGAAGAATTATTTAAAATAATGGCGAAAAAAATGATAATTTAAAATGAAAAGATGGAATCTTATAAATGGATAAATTACAAATTATATAGAAGATGACGAGAATAATATTATAATACATATCTAAACAAAAGACATAAATTAATAACTGATACAAAACTCCAAAAAGTATATACTACGCATTAAAAGGATAAAAGTTCAATCCGTGTAAATTGGCACATTTTATAGATCTGCAGACATGAGAGAGAGATTTAGAATTTCTATTATAAAATAAATTATTAAATCTTAAACCTTAGCAGGAATACGATATATTGCTTAAGAAGGATTCACAATCAATATCACCCTTGATGACTTTACAAAAAAATAAATAATCAGGATCTTGACGTCTGGGAAATAAACTACAGCAATTAAAATACTTGCACTTATCCCACATTTATAGTCATCGTAATTAGGTAAAAATCTATAAGAACACAAAGAAATAAATGTTCTTTGAATATTCTCCAATTTATTCGAGTCAGTGGAAGTAATGGAGTTCCATACAACAGATGCATATTCAAGCTTGGATCTAATCAATGTATAGCATAAAATTAATAGACACAAAGGAGTAGAAAAATAATAAGTTACAGAATTAATTAAGACCAAACATGCTCAATGAATGGGTATAAATATATTGCGCATGATCATGGAAATATAATTTAGAATCAAGTAAGACATCAAGATCTCTAATACAATCTTTCCTAGGAATTATGACACTATTTAGGCAATAATTAAATTTTAGGGAAGTAGTTTTCCGAGAGGAGGAAAATAATAATAATAATAATAATAATAATAATAATAATAATAATAATAATAATAACAATAACAAAAACAATGGTCCAGGCAACACATGGGGTTTTTACATGTACTCCAATCCCCCTGTTTTTTTTTATAATCTTTGTAATTGGACTACTATACTTTTGTTATGTTATACTACTTTTGACCAATAAAACGGTATGGAATGACGTGTTTCAATTAATCATGACTGCTTGTCCTACAATTCTTATCCTTCCTTAGCATTGTTTTTATCACATCCCTAGCATTTTTCCGTTTTTATCACCTTCCTGGTATTTGTTTCTTTGTTTGCCAATATTGTTGTTTCAGTAATTGTACCTTTTAAAATGATTCATGTTTACTTTGGCCACCCTACCCCTTCTCTCCTGGCCTAGTTGCCTCATAAGTGGTGCCTTCTTGGTATCATTTATGAGGTTCAGACCTGTCTTCGGACAGTTGACTAAACAACATGTTTATTTCATTATCCTTAAAATATATCTATCATTTATCTTGTTTGTATTATTTAGGTTATGTTGTAGCTTCTGCTGTATAAGATTATGGATAGTCACGTATCAGAGATTGTTTAATATATGAAGACTGTATAGTTGGCACAACTGATAACAAGAGAACACTGATCATAACACACTACTGCCATTTAGCGGAATACTTGTACTGATGAGATGGTACAAGAATATATTTTCAAGACAGTTTAGTATTTTAGTAAGTCAATTAATATTTTATTGTATTAGATTACTTTATTTCTTCTAATCTTTACATATACTTTCTTCTAATCGTGTAATAATAAATTAAATCCCACTGGAGTTTTGATTTTCTCTAGACTATTACACTTTTACTACGTCACACTACTTTTGACCAATAAAACGGTACGAAAGGACGTCTTTCAACCAATCATGGCTGCTTATCGCACAATTTTATCGCGTCCCTAGCATTTGTTTAATTTTATCGCGTCCCTAGCATTTGTTTATTTTTATCACGACCCTAGTATTTGTTTCTTTGTTTGCCAACATTTCAAACTGCACTGATCTGGACGTCAAATAACAGAAAATTACAAACCACTCCAGTCGATGCACAGCACTTTCAAATATGACTCACATTGGCATTCAAGAACAAGAATTAATAAAGATCACTCGTCATAGCTATGCATCTTCCCTGAAACCTTATTTACAAATAAATGAAGAGCACCATTCGGAAATCCTGAATAAGTTCAGGGATACATCATATACATCACCGAGTTCACTTCTTTTACGCACACGTCCAATATAACATCAACTGAACCACCAAACACTAAAACATTCAAATTTGAAAATTGTACCTATTTTCAATAATTGTTTCTTTTAAAATTATTCATGTTTATTTTTTATTTCATCGTCGTTAATTAAAATGTTTCTTCTTTATTTCAACATCCCTAATTAAAACTTTTCTAACACTCGTTTACATTATTTAGGTTATGTTATAGCTTCTACTATATGATATTATGGACAGTCACGTATCAGAGATTGTTTAATACTAACATTTATTGAAAATCATCTGTCAAGTGACGTTGATTACTGGGATCGGGATAAATGAAGTGGAATGCAACTGTTTTAATACAAATGAAACTGAATCAATAAAGCCTTCTTGACCAGTAACCGTCCACAGAGTTCAATGAAGATTCCATAGTTGGCACAACTGATAAGAAAACAGCTATTCATAACACACTACTGCCATCTACTAGCGTAATATTTATAATGTTGAGATGGTACAAATTTGAAGATAGTTTTGTATTTTCGTAAGTCAATTAATATTTTATTGTATTGGAGTACTTCGTTACTTCTAATCTTTAGATACTTTCTTCTAATCGTGTAATAGTCAATTAAATCCCACTCGAGTTTTGATTTTCTCTAGATAAATCAAAACCTCCAGTGAGATTACTGTTGACTATTACACTCTTACTACGTCATACTACTTTTGACCAATAAAACGGTACGAAAGGACGTATTTCGACCAATCATGGCTGCGTATCGCACAATTTTATCGCGTCCCTAGCATTTGTTTAATTTTATCGCGTCCCTAGCATTTGTTTCTTTGTTTGCCAACATTTGAAACTGCGCTGGTCTGGACGTCAAAAAAAAAAAAATATATATATATATATATATGTATATAAAATTACAAACCACTCCAATCGATGCACAGCAGTTTCAAATATGACTCGCATAGGCATTCAAGAACAAGAATTAATAAAAATCACTGATCATACCTATGCATCTTCTGAAATCCGATTTACAAATAAATGAAGAGCACCATTCGGAAATCCTGAGTAGGTTGAATACACCATGTAGGCCTAAATCAACGAGTTCCACTTCTATTACGCACACGTCCAATATAACATCAATTGAACCACCAACCACATTCAAATTTGAAAATTGTACATTTAATAATTATTCCTTTTAAAATTATTCATTCTGAAATCCTGAATAAGTTGAATACACCATGTAGGCCTAAATCAACGAGTTCCACTTCTATTACGCACACGTCCAATATAATATCAATTAAACCACCAACAAATTTGAAAATTGTACATTCAATAATTATTCCTTTTAAAATTATTCATGTTTATTTTTTATGTCGTCGTCGTTAATTAAAACTTTTCTAACACTTGTGTATATTAGTTAGGTTATGTTATAGCTTCCGCTATATGATATTATGGATAGTCACGTATCAGAGATTGTTTAATATTAAGATTTATTGAAAATCATCTGTCAAGTGACGTTGATTACTGGGATTCGGATAATTGAAGTGGAATGCAACTGTGTTAATAAAAATGAAACTGAATCAACAAAGCTTTCTTGACTAGTAACCGTCTACAGAGTTCAATGAAGATTCCATAGTTGGCACAACTGCCATCTAGCGTAATGGTGCAATAATACATTTGAAGACAGGTTTATTTTCGTAAGTCAATTAATATTTTGTTGTATTGGAGTAATTTGTTACTTATAATCTTTATATACTTTCTTCTAATCGTGTAATAGTCAATTAAATCCCACTCGAGTTTTGATTTCCTGTAGATAAATCAAAACCTCTAGTGAGATTACTGTTGATAAAACAAAACCTCTAGTGAGATTAGTGTTGACTATTTTACTACTCCTTATCAACTGGTATGATTATCTAGCGTCTGAGTGAAATGACACCAAGTTCAAAATTACTCTTATGTTTCCATGGCGCCACTAGTGATATCAGAGCAAAGCTTTTGTGTAAAGACGTTTCAACTTTTCTCTCTTGTACCTCCAACACAGACGTTTCACGTTAAATAAAATATGAGGTCAGCACAATAAGCCAATGATACTGCAATATTCGCAAGTGTGCATAGCGATTGTACCTGCAGCCGGCTGCGAACACCAATCTCCGGAGAGTGTTTCCAACTACAAGTGCTGGTCTGCTTGTAGAATGACTGTATAAGCTCGAGACCAGAAACTACAAGCGCTGAGACCAAATGCAGCAGAAATCACGACATTTAGCAACAGTATCTTTCCAGCACTACACATCTGAATGTCTGTGCAGTATCTCATAGGCCTAGGTATATAAAACTTCCATTTTTTATGTCTTCTGAACCGGAAAGCGAGGGAACAGCGCTTACAGGTGCCCCCATTACGCTCCGCCAGAGGCGAGGAGTAACTTCAGAAGTGAGGCATTGGATTCTGGTGCTAATTTGCTTGGCTGGTTGCCGAGCACCAAGGGGGAAGGGAGAAAGATATTCAAGCCGAAAAGTGAAAAGCAGTAAGAGAAGTGAATAGCAAGGAAAGATATTTTAATAACACGATTTTCAGCGAGTGTCTAAAAAAATGTAATTCAGAGTTCCTAAAACGTGATACAAACACGTTAACCCTTGGATAAAAAACACTGAATGGAAATTTACATAAGAAGGTCCGCTTTAAACCTCTTTTAATCCCTATAATGTATGCACAGTAAAACTGGTTGTAACTGAGGGGGATTTAGATAGAAAAAAGTGAACACGTAAATATAAGCTGGGGATAATAACATGCGTAAGCTACTGCGTAACTAGCTGCGTAGCGGCAGCCAAATCCTTAGTGGCTAAATTGGCCAAATCTCATGGCGACAAGATATGCAGATCAATATCCCAAGACCCGCCTCGTTCGTTATAAGACAGCAGATCATTGACACGCGAGTTTACAATTAATTAACGTCACATTAGACTAATAACGAAAGATTATGTGAAATACGAGGGTAAATCGATATATTTCCGAACTGCACGTGTATTTATTGTACTGTTAAACATGTTAGTGAAGATCATTGCTTCCATGCCTGTTGAGTCAGTCTATCAAGACAGTCAGATTGTCTTTAAGAACTAATTTAAATTTTGAATACATTATAAAAAGATTGTCAAATAAGTCGGAATTTGGTTTATTTTCCGTCTTGACTTACTAGTTTATTACAATGTTAACTTAAAAATATTTAGTTAACACATTTATTTTTCTTAAAATATCTTCTATAAGTTCTTGTGTGACTATCAACGAATTTAAATTTTGAATACATTTTTAAAAGATTGTCAAATAAGTCGGAATTTTGTTTATTTTCCGTCTTGGCTTATTACTTATACTTTTAAGAACTAAGCTTCTACGCGTAGTTTTATGCAAACATGTCAAGGACGTATTGCGATTTTTCCTGGAATCTCTCCGTATACGCCTTATGGCTAGTCATCTTCTCTGCCCTTCAAATGTTGCATTGAGTATATATTTCAGGCGTATCCCTGGTTGTAAATAACTTCTTCATTTCCTATGTTCTGTGTGTTGCCTACATTCAGTGCAGTCCGGAAACTTATTGATTGAACTACGTATGTTCATATTACTATGATGTACCGAAATACATATGGAGTTCTAATGCAGTAGAACTTAAAATAAGAGGGATTCAATCTGGCATCAGGGCTTGAATCCGATGTGACCTAGTGAATAAAGCGCCAGCACGTAAAACTAGAAACCCGGGTTTGAGTCCCGATGTCGAAAAGAATTTTTCTCCGTTCTACCGATTCTTCAACACATGGAAACGCAGAATTACGCCACTGAAACTCCATATGTACTTCGGTATACCATAGTAATATGATAAAGCATAAATAATCACTTTGTGATTCAAGACGGCGCCTTGTTCCGTCGGACCCCAGCCACTTAGTCACTCGTAATGAGTGCACCTCGGTACTTGTGGTTGGACATTGTATCTACTGTCACACATACTGTGACACGGTACATGAGGGTAAGCCAACAAAGGAGAACACAGTAAGTAGAACTTAAAATGAGAGGGATTCAATCCGCCATCGGGACTTGAATCCGGTGTGGCCTAGTGGATAAAGCGTCAGCACGTAAAGCTGGAAACCCGGGTTCGAGTCCCGGTGCCGGAGAGAATTTTTCTCCGTTCTACCGATTCTTCACCTTACGTATGTTCAACTACTTAGAAAGCTAACCGCATAATATATTGTTCAGCGATAGCGCGCTGGTCTTTCATCAGGAGGGGCCAGGTTTCGATTCTCGATCTGGTCGCGATGGAATTTGCGGTACCCAAAACAGATGTTGTAGAGGTTACTTTCGGGGTACTTCTGTATCCAATTTTTAATCTACCAAAAATCTTCACTTTCCTTTCATTTCATCTATCATCTATAATAGTTTAAAACAGGTTACTCGGGATAGTATGCGTCTCGGATACAGATATGCGATGAGGTTCAGATACTCGACTGGAGATGAGGTCTGGCCTTGTCAGAGTTGTGACTAGATGACCTGCCTGTTATCATCGAATTCAGGAATGCCACCCATCGGAATTGGAACAATCGCATACACAGAATGATTCATGACAACTATAAATTATTCTGAGTAAAAAAGTTTATATAAATATGTATTAAGCCACCGGCGTGGCTCAGTCGGCTGAGGTGCTTGCCTGCCGATCCGGAGTGGCGCTCGGAACTGGGTTCGATTCCCGCTTGTGCTGATTACCTGGTTGGGTTTTTCCGAGGTTCTCCCACCCATAAAGCAAATTTCAGGTAATCTATGGCGAATCTTAGGTCTCATCTCGCCAAATAACATCTTCTTATCACCAATCCCATCGACGCTAAATAACCTAATAGTTAATACAGCGTCGTTAAATAACCAACTAAAAAACTTGACCGAGTATCTAAAGACTCGCGCTTAGATGGGTAGAGATCAGGGTTTGGGATGGCCCACAAAGCACAAGTTTTGCTAAAGATGTTGCTTTGCTAATTATCCAGTATGGAGTGTTGCGTACTTTACGGAACTCTTACCTATTAAGTATATTGTAACTTTCTCATTGCTCACATCGTGTCTCCAAAGTTTTTCAGAAAAGTAGCAGTTTTGAGTGAAATATAAATTTTCCTACATCATATTCCTATTTTCCAAAAGCAATCTGTCGTCAGTTTTGAGAAATAATGGCTTTTAAGAATAAAACAAAACACAAACACACTACAATAAACAATAGGATATTACACGAAGGCCATGACCTGCATGATTGCTGACATATTTAGAGCTCAAATTCAATTGGTTATTAAAAACTTCAAGACTTACTAAAATAATTTACAGGTCTGATTCTGCGGTGTGTAATTTTCTGAGTACAATTGTGTATTGGATATTAAAATACACAAAATTTGAGGAGGTTTGATGACATTATTACCATTAGAAATGAAATATTATTATAGTTAATACCATGATGTGACTATTTTTAATTAATTATGCATATTAATGCCATATTGATATGAAAGTGAAACGTTTTGGGGTTCTGTAAGTAGATGTAGAGAATATATCAAATTAGATCTTCATTTCTATAATTTACTGAGTGACGTAAGATAATAATATTGTTATTAAAAATCAAATATTTTTGTAGTTATTAATCAAGTGGGGTTGGGTCTTTTTCATATATTTAATGGCGGTGTGGTTCAGATATTTATATGCATCATTCTCTTCAGTATTGGCTCGAGAGTGCGCAAAAATTACAGTTCCTAAGGAAAGATCAAACGGTATTACTTACTGATATAATAAGAAGCCTACAAAATTTTGTAGTCTCCCGATCATTTCAGCAAGAACTCTTAGCAGAATAAAATGATTTTACCCTCTACATTTCAAGCTCTACATGCAATAGCTATACCAAGATGCTATGTCTATTGTTCGAAAGCATAGCAAACCTGACATTTTTTAAACTTTCACCTACAATCCACAATGACCTGAAACAGCTATTGCTTTAGGCCTACTCCCACATGAAAAACCCACTGGTCGTCCTGATATTGTTACTTGTGTTTTCGCGCTGAAACTCAAAAACTGAAAGTGGATAGGTTCAAGAAAAAGTATTTGGTTTAAAAAAAAAATATTCAGAGGGAGTATGTTTCATTACTACGGAAGCAAATAACTTTCAAAATGTCTGGTATTCTTCATTCAAAATACTGTAAATCTGAAAAATTTTTATTTGAACGTCTAATGAACTTAGTTTACAGCATTTGCTGCACAAGCCACTAGTATTACAATTTTAAGGTTGCTTTCAATGACTGACGTTCGTTTTTCTATCTCTTACTTTCATTTTATCATGAAATAACGAAATACGAATCAGACATCAGCCACGTGGGAAGATATCGAAGTTTCAATGAAATGTTTTAAAGAAGAACGTCTCGACGTAAGAACATGTTATGAAAGATAGATTACCTTTTCTTTATCACACAAAGCCTCCTGAATCCCACTGTACGAAGTAAAGGCACTGCTCCTCTCAAATGGCAGGTCGGAGTTATTTTGACATCTTCATTCTGTTTCAAGGGCTATTTCTGGGATGCAGTCTGGTCTACGAGCCTCTAACTCGAGACGAAGTGACAACTCTTCACTGCAGCACCTCAGGTAACATTTTATTTTGTGCCTAGGCTGTTGTAATAAGACTTCTGAATTATTGATGCTGGCAGCTTCTCCGGAAGCAACATGCTCGTTGTTTGGGCTCGGCGAGAATACGACGGTTTGTCAGCAAACTCCCTGAAATTCATTTGTCTAAAAATAAAAACAAGAAGTATACATCGCACCCTTTTTTTTTTTATTCCTTTCTCCACCTACTTCCTTGGCATGTTTACTCGCGGGGGGCTTCAGTCCGACGCGCCCCATGTCTCTTATCCAGGGTGAAAAACAAAAGCTGGAAGCCGCGCCTCGTGTGTGTCTCACATCTTGTTTGGAAAATCGGATAATTCCTTCACAAAACAGATTACGGCAGTTCAGCGTGCCCGACGAGAAAACGACGCGTAACATTTGTTTAATCTTAAAGAAGATGAAACCAGTTGCGAGCGTCTCCAGTGTTTCAGGGCAATCAATAAGGTTTTTTCTGCAGAAAACCTCTTCTTGCGTACATCACTCCTCAAAAAACTTGAGATTTATTTCCAGAGAGTACGCTTAAATTTACGCATTCAGATAGATTGATACGAATTAAATAGGGTTTCTGTTTATTTCTAAAGGTTTTCACATACGGCCAAGAAACCATGTTAAATTACTTGATATAACTTAACTCTGAATTCCAAATTAACTTGGGAACAAGTGTATGTTTTCCACTATCTAGGATAACTTATTTACTATGGCGTTTAAAGGGCTTGATATATAATAAATTTCTGAAGAATGCTTATTATGTATTTTAATGGTATATTTGTAAATGGTGAGTTTTATATTTGGGGAAATATCTTAACATTTTAAGCATTCAAATGGCTTAAAATTCCAAATAATTAACGTATATTTTCAACAAAGTGGGGCTTACCATTATGGCATAGCGCGCATTTGGAAAGGCTTCATCGTGTTCAATGTCTTTTAAGCATAGAAGATTGTAACATGACGCACAATATAGCTAAAGTCGTATCTTACGTCATAAGAAATAAATTAGAAGAGTAATACATCTAAACATCAAATTTTTACTTTTATGATTATTTTATATGTATTCAGAATATGAATTTAAAGATAGGCCTACGTATACGACCACATAACTTCTAATGGGTGTAATTGTTGCACCGCATACAAAACTGTGAAGTCCACATTACATGAATGTAATTTTGACACGAAATATATATATCATATCATATCATATATCATATCATATCATATCATATCATATCGTATCGTATCGCATCGCATCATATCATATCATATCATATCATATCATATCATATCATATCATATCATATCATATCATATCATATCATATCATATCATATCATATCATATCATATCATATCATATCATATCATATCATATCATATCATATCATATCATATCATATCATATATCATATCATATCATATCATATCATATCATATCATATCATATATCATATCATATCATATATCATATCATATCATATATATCATATCATATCATAATTATATCATATATCATATCACATATGATATCACATATCAAATCATATATCATATCATATCATATCATATCATATCATATCATATCATATCATATCATATCATATCACATCATATATCATATCAAATCTCATATTATATCATATCATATCATATCATATCATATCATATCATATCATATCATATCATATCATATCATATCATATCATATCATATATCATATCATATGTCATGTCATATTATGTCATATCATATGATCATATGTCGTCAGATTGGCGCTTTGGACGATGAAGAAAATTCTACGGGAAGAATTCTTCATATTAAGTTATTAAATATAAACGGCTTCGGATCGATAAAAAAATAAATTAAAAACGTATATTAACAAGAAAACACTATCTTAATAGGAATATTTCGAACGACGCTACAGCCAAACCTGATATATTCAAGATACTTGGTCGTTCTTCTTTGTGACTGACAACCCTTGTCAGACCTGTCCTGGAGCTTAATATGTTTTGGACAGACTATGAGGGAGGTCCAAGAGTCGTCTACAACTTGAGTGACAGCAAGGAAGACAGAAGACACACTCAACCGTGAAGAAAGGCATTTCCAATTAAAACAGCCTCGCAGCTACCCGACTCTGTACACAACGACCCGGTGTTGGCTTTAATTATCGTAATCTTATGAAATTGATGGAGTTCAGGAAGCACTGAGCGGGCTCAAGGCGATTAAGATGCGCAAGACTCTTTGTTAACAAGTTGGAAACTAAGCCGAGCTATCTGTTTACAGATCAGCGCTAATACCGTGAAGAGAGTCCTCTAAAAATCACAAACTGCTGTCATTACTTTCTTGTCACTTGGATATTCTGATGTCGAGATATAATGCAAATTTATCATTCACAGTCAACAACTTTAACTTCAAATGTTTTAAAATAATCTCAAGTTGCATAATGAGCAATATTTCGCTATACCGCTACGCAGAATTTTTCTTATAGCGGTAGGCGCATCAACATAAGACATATACAATCCCAGAATGTTGCATAACGGTATAGCTAAATTTTTATCATTCTAAAAAGTGTCCCAAGGGTCTGGAACCATAGGCAAAATCTCTGAAATACTGTTTTTTCACTTTTACAGATACTTCTGAAGGCAGAGTAATGTAGTTAAGCAAAGCGACACTCATTCAAGTGACCCTGTTTGTTGGCACCCGCTGTCACAAAAAATATGTCCTCAAATTTAATCAGTTGCTCCTTGAATGAGCGCCGATTACACAAAGCAAGGTAAGAAATCTCTTAAAAAATTATGAGAGACGTGGTAGGCAAACTGCTTAGTGGACTAAAAGAATGTCAGCATACGAGCAGACAATAAGTTTTCTCACGCAACTGTTGTGTAATCGGCGCTCTTTCAGGGTGCAACCGATTAAATTCCAGAGCAACTTCCCTGTGATTGCAGTTGCCAAGAAAGAGGATCGCTTGAATGCCTTCCTCTTTACTTATCTACATCACAGTAGCTTCAGAAGTACCCATAAAGAAGAAAAAACAGTATTTCAGATATATGATCTATGGTTCTAGACTTAAGGAACATTCTGTATATCTACAGTGAGACAATCCTAAGGCGTGGATCGGAACCAGGGAGGAGAGCTGTGTCCTATTCTTGTAAACATCAAGGGGTCAAAAAGAAATTGTATTTTATAACCAAGAACAACAATTTTCTCTCTTTAAGGGCACTTATGTGAGTTTTAAATCTTTTACAATTATCATCCAAAATTTATGAATTTTAAACTACATAGGCTAAATATCGTACAATACTATCATCTGTACAAAATTTGGTGCCATTAGGGCTAATAGTTTTGAAATGATATTTTTTAAATGTATTTTATATTACGTCACTAAAAAGCCTCCTTGCGCCACAATTTTCACAATTTCTAGTTCATATTTGCTCAAAGGCTTGAAAAATAGTCATACGAACATAAATTAATTATATATTATTTTAATGTACCGAAGTACATACGATATTTCCATGCATGGAAATATCATATGTACTTCGGTACATTAAAATAATATATATGATATGCGTAAATCACTTCGTGATTTAAGACAGCCCTTATTCCGTCGGATCCCGGCCAACTAGTCACTCATAACGAGTGCACCTAAGTACAT
Organism: Periplaneta americana; assembly: GCF_040183065.1. Lineage (NCBI taxonomy): Eukaryota > Metazoa > Arthropoda > Insecta > Blattodea > Blattidae > Periplaneta > Periplaneta americana. The sequence goes on from NC_091117.1 coordinate 37,469,146, forward strand.
GTGTGGACTTCGGTCCTACGTTCATAGACATCTATGATATAGTGCAGAGGGCGGCCACTAGAGGGAACCCAAGAGTTGGAGCTTAATCTGAGGCAATTCTGTCCGACGCCGGGGTGGTATCCGGTGTGGCTTAGTGGATAAAGCATCAGCACGTAGAGCTGAAAACCCGGGTTCAAATCCCGGCGTCGGAGAGAGTTTTTCTTCGTTCCATGACTCTTTCATCGTATAAATTAATTAGCTTTTTGAGCTCAGTCTAAATAGAGTCACAATACATTTTTAAGTGGATTTCCTTAATTTTTCACCATTATTTCACCATAGTGTCCCCTTAACCTAAAAAACAACTATTCATATATCTTCATTGGCTAAGAACTGCAGCTTAACAATATTGAGTTACAATAACTATTGATACGAGAAGACTGTTCAGAATGAAATGAAAAGTCCAAAACTGTCTCTAATTTATGGAGGAACAAAAAGACTTTCCACTTTTCGAAAGTTGTAAAGCGGAAACTGAAATAACGCTAAGTTGCAAAGTTTTATGGTGAAACAGATTCCTGATTTTACTACTCATGAACGAGAGATTTTACTTCGCCTGCTGGGAATTCAACCAAATACCGCTGAATTTGTAGTAGGTAGAATACACTAAAGCTTTAGCTACAGCAGAGGACAATACTTCAATCAGAGAAAAGCTTTAAAATCGATACAATTTCAATGCTTTTTAACTACGGATACGTGTTGAAAACCTTAGCGAAAGTCCTGCAACGACCTGGATATCACATCTGAGCCCAGTAAAATTGTCAAGAGGCATTAGCAGCTATGCTATCGGTTCCAGTAATGGATACGATACGGTTGATGAAACAATCGTATCAGAGTTCACACCTCTGAACTGTTACAGGGGAGAGATAAAAGCTACAACTGTAATAGCCACTGAGCTCAGTTCGTCAGATCAATAGCGAGGTACTCTATTTCCTTTGTTCCGAGACGAGCCTTTGTCAGAAGCGTTTCATTCGCATATAATTCCCTGACGTAAGTTGCTCCAACAAAATGCCCAGCCAGTCAGTCGTCCAAGTAGCTAACACAATGCAAGTTAACAGCAGATGTTGCCCGCGCTTTGAAATTAATGGTATGTTGCAGTGTGATGGGCGTACGTACGCCATCAAACAGCCCAGGGAGGTGTCGGAACTTAATGACAACACAGAGGCGATTGTAAACAGACATTAATCAAATTCATTCCAGTTGCAGAATCTCCCGTTGAGGCTCAGATGCTTGAAGGCACGTAACGCGAACTAGATACTTTCTTAATGCCTTTGGCTCTGTGCCACGAAGATACGACGTATATCACTAGAGTCTCCTCATTGGTCTAATTCTATTATGGGATTGATTTGTATTGTTCAATGGAATGCCATTTCGCTTGCTGTGGTGGTTGATGGACATTTATTATAATCAATACCGCCTCGAGGATAAGTTGTGCTACAGTGTGGGACTCATCTCACCGGCCCTGCCCGGAGGAGAACAACACAGGGGAAGCTAGGAGTTGGGATATAGTGTAACTGACAAGTGGTGTTGACAGACTAAAGGTCTGACCATTCAGCTACTGCAGGGGTTAATACAGGTATAGTGATTCGTTAATGTTTTTATGCTCGACCATGCCGAAATGTAGTAATTATACACCTGGTAGCAGCCCTTTAATGGACCTCATTAAAGTACACCTATTCATTAAAGTTCAGGTGTTCCACCAACTAGAAAATACTATCGCAGCAATATGAAAGCGCAAGTATCGATTATTCTCGGATATGCAATCGAAAGACAATTAGTTCTGTTACTATAATAATTAGCGTTAATCATCATCATCATCATCCTTCACGAATTAGGCCTCTGTAGACCTGTTTCGGCCCCATCTAGCAGTCTTCTTTAAGGTCTTCCTGGTCGACGATGTCCTCTAGGTTTATATTGCATCATAATTTTTGGGATTCTTGAATTTTCCATTCTTCTTACATGAGCTAGCCAATTGAATTTGTATCTGCTGATTTTTTCTTCTACTGACTCTACTTCTAATTGTTCTAAAATTTCGTCATTCCTTTTTCGGTCTAAAAGAGTATATCCTGCTGTCCTCCTCAAAAATTTCATTTCCGTTGCTTTGATTCTGTTCATGTCTTTTTTCTTTAATGACCAAATCTCGCTTCCGTATAAAAGGGTGGGTAATGCTAGTGTATTATATATTTTTATTCTTGTAGATTTTTGTACTAATTTAGCTTTTAATGCATTGTTTATTATTCCTAGAATTTGTGTAAATTTGGTAATTTTCTTGTTCACATCTTTTTCATTTTGATAAGATATTTCACAACCCAGATAATTGAAATTTTGCACTTGTTCGAGGCATTGGTTATTGTGTATTATCTTACTTCTGACTGGGTCTTGTCCTAAAAATGCCATTACTTTTGATTTTTGTGCTGAAATTTCCATCCCAAAATTTTTAAATATTTTATTTAATGTATACAATCCTCTTTGCAAATTATCCTCTGAATTGGAAATTATGACTTGATCATCGGCATAGAGTAAGGTATTTAATGTTAGAGCACTGGTTATTTTGATTCCTGATGTGTAGATTTGGTTCCATTTTAAAATAATTTCATTTATATAAATATTAAATAAAGTTGGTGATAGTGGACAACCTTGTCGAACTCCATTATTAACTAATTTTCTTTCGGATATACAGTTATTTATTTTGACACTTATTTTGCTGTCTGTGTAGATTTCTATTATATTTTGCAATAGCAAATTTGGAATAATAATTAGCGTTAATTGTAAATAATATTCAAATAAATTCAATTTGTCACCTCGTTTTTCAATGTCTAATTCAATTTCAAAGTTATATCAAGATTAATGTTTATTTTACTCTGTACATTATATCAAGGTCAATGTCGACATTTGTTTCTCGGAAAAAATCAATACTTTCGCGTCTGCGCACATCTCACAATTTACGAGGTATTGCACAAGGTCAGTTCCGCTCCTCAGTCAGATAAGAATAACATGAATACTTATGAATAATTTCAAGTTAGAAATATGGTCGAGCATAAAAAGTCGTATGAAACTTGACTATAATGGTAATTAAGACGCCCGTATGAAAATTATGAAACTCGCGCTCGTTTCATAAACATACTCGCGTCTTAATTACTACCATTATAGGCTCGTTGCATAATGTACTATTATGAAGCTTGTACTGTAGACATTATCAGCTCAGAAACTTGTGAATAGGGACGTGGTTTCAAGTACCTTTGGAGTGAGTAACAGTTGATGCATTCCTTTTTCATTCTTCACAGGGCCGGTGAGGTGAGTTCTGTATAATAAATCGGAATACCAGTAACTCTACAAAATAAGTGAGAGCATTGTTGATACGTAATTCCTATAACATTAAACACCGTTGCAAAGCGGTATCACTGGTACAGTCAACAGGAGTAACTCTCTTATCGAAGTAAGGTAACACCCCATCATAGAGGTAGTCACAAGTGAAGCTTTCAGACTCAAAATATCAAAACACTCTAGAAATGTTGCAAAAAGTGAGGCACCTAGAAAAAGTTAATCACTAATATCAACTGCCATAAAGAACTATGAAGGTCATAAAAGAGGTTCGAAAACTACCTTCAAACCTACTTCAAGAATTAGATGATCATCCAGCAATTATAACAATATGAACACATGAGAGAAAAAGAAAAAATAATAAACGTAGGCCCAATTCAAATGAAATTAGGCCAGTAAAATAAGGTACTACAACAAATCAAACTAACAAGGCCAAAATTAATCTAAAAAGATCAATAATAATATATCTAATCCATCTATTGTAAAGAGGGGTGTACTTCAGGGGTCAATACTCGGGCCTTTTCTTTTCGTGATTATGATAAATAACATTAGTGATAACGTAGCCACTCACACTGTATTATACGCAAGTGATACTACATTTCTTATAACACATTGTATATATTAAAATATTTACTAATTCAGTAATAAAAGTAATGAATCCTTTTATTGGTTTAAATGTATTGGCTTTATTGTAAATGAAGGAAAAACTCAAAACATTTTATTCAGCCTAAAAAATGTAAACAATAGCTCAGAGTAATGGATGATGGTACAACACACAGTACAAGGTACAGTGATGTAATTTAAGTGTATTAAGTTACATCAATCTAATCCCGCTTTATGTAACATGTGACACATCTGCCTTGACTTCTTTAATGAAAAAGATTTCGTTCTTTGTTTTAGACCTATTTTTGTGATTTAAAATATTAATAGACAACTATATTTTAGAGTAACTTGCTTGGTTATTTAACGATGCTGTATCAACGACTAAGTTGGTGATCGCATAATAAGCAGACATTTTACTAACAACTGGCCAGCGCGTTCTCCTGATATCAATTCAGCAGATTTATGGCTGTGGGGTTATTTAAAAGACCGAGTTTCTTCTAACTAATCCTACGACTACCGAGGAACTAAAATATGCAATTTCGCAACAAATTGAAGACATACTACCAGATCTATTCGTAAATGCTGTTCACAATATAGAAAAAAAATTGTTGCTTGTTGAAGAACAAAATGGCGGACATATTCAACATTTAAACTGAATCCAGTAAACCTCATAGCTTTAGTATAAGAGTGCTCTTGTTTTCTGTGTACAGTACCGGTATCTTAATTTTTAAAAAACTTATGGCGACGTCAAAATGTAACTTACTTTTGAATAACCTTATACATGAAATATAATGAAATCACTACTAGCTGCTATAGAGTTCGGGGCCATTTGTCACAAATCTTGGGGATACCTTGTCACAGACCTCGGGATTGTCACAGATCTCAAAGCTATTTGTCACAGACCTCGAGGTTGTGTCACAGATCTGAGGACTGCCTGTCACAAGCCTCGGAGCTATCTGCCACAGACCAGTGCGTGTAAATTAATTAGTATCTCATTAATCTCGGTCTATCTTGTCACAAACCTTGGCGTATTGCTATCACAGGCAATGTGGTCCTTACTAGTATTCATTTTTCGCCATAGTTTCTAAAAGAATTCAATATTTCAAAACTTTATGCTTTAGAATATAGGCTAAACGTCTCACGAAGAAACAAGCGAGTTGGCACATCCAGCTTTTCCCGCAGACACGTACTTTCTGTGGATTATATTAAGATGAGGTTTCCTCCCTGCACGTGACGTGTTGTGCTGGCGGAGAATGTGAGCGGCTTGCCGCTCGGGCCGGAGGTTAGACCTGTCTTCTTGTCAGTCTGCCGACATAAACAACTTTCCTGTGTGCCTAACCACAATCCAACATCAGCTACAACAATCAGTGTTAGTATAGATCCTCGGCTTGCAAGCCGATACTGGAGTTGGAGCTAATGAAGGCAACACTGCATAACACAACTTTCAACGAGGCGCAGAGGTGAGCCGCCTCACCAAATTAGCCTTACCACACCGCATGAATACGTAACTTCCTTCTTCACAATATGGTGGAAGTTACAGACGAACTCTGACTGGTAGAACAAATCTGCTTGTAAACAAAGGTGAATGCTGATGTAATCATTACCATCATCTTCGCAATCATAATCCTGTTAAATGAATCTTTTGACTGATTTTTAGAGTCTAGATTAAATTGCTTCGAACAATCGGTGAATGCAAAATTATGGACGATATTTGGCGAGTATGCTACCACTTAAATGTAAAGACTACGACAATTAAAATCTTGCAATAAATATAATAATTTATAATTATGATTGTGCAATTAATGATAATTGTAAATGTCATATTTTGAAGGAAACTCAAGTGAAGTACTCAGGAATTATTATTGACCAGCATTTCAGGAGGGATAAACATGTTTCTTCTTTAAGTAACAGAGTTACTTACTTACTTTTAAGTAACCCAGAGGTTCATTGCCGCCCTCACATAGGCCCGCCATCGGTCCCTATCCTGAGCAAGATTAATTCAGTCTCTATCATCATATCCCACCTCCCTCAAATCCATTTTAATATTATCTTCCCATCTACGTCTCGGCCTCCCTAAAAGTCTTTTTCCCTCCGGCCTCCCAACTAACACTCTGCATTCGCCCATACGTGCTACATGCCCTGCCCATCTCAAACGTCTGGATTTAATGTTCCTAATTATGTCAGGTGAACAATACAATGCGTGCAGTTCTGTGTTGTGTAACTTTCTCCATTCTCCTGTAACTTCATCCCTCTTAGCCCCAAATATTTTCCTAAGCACCTTATTCCCAACACCCTTAACCTATGTTCCTCTCACAAAGTGAGGGTCCAAGTTTCACAACCTAAAGAACAACCGGTAATGTAACTGTTTTATAAATTCTAACTTTCAGATATTTTGACGGCAGACTAAATGACAAAAGCTTTTCAACCGAATAATAACAGGCATTTCCGACATTTATTGTGTTTAATTTCCTCCCGAGTATCATTTATATTTGTTACTGCTGCTCCAAGATATTTGAACTTCTCCAGCTATTCAAAAGATAAATTTCCAATTTTTATATTTCCATTTCGTACAATATTCTCGTCACGTGACATAATCATATACTTTGTTAAGTAAAGACTTCGTAAAACAATTTATAAGTTTGCAATTCTTCGCTCTTAGGAGTACATACTACAAATATTCTGTGATTAGTTTATTTAGGTTTGATTCAATCTGTTATCCAGTATGATGAAGAGGAGCAACAAAATTGACACTTTCTCCTGTAATATTGCTTCAAAAGCCGATAATTTAAAATTTGCTTAAACAAGTCAATTAATTATCCAACAAATTTGATTTATTCTGGTTTCAATGTTCTTATACTTGAACAAACAGGTCTATATAAATATACATTAAGAAAATATTATCATAAAAATCGTCAGAGATATAAAGAAGAACAACATGTTTATTCTCCAGGACAGATTTGACACGTCCTTTAGTTGAGCCTAAATCTTCCACAACCACACTACATCACAGTCAGAGTTACGGGCCAACATTGTACATATCCATTTTGATAATAAATCCTAGACCTCGATAATTTTGATTTCAACAAATTTAAGAGGAAAAAATTAAGCGAATTATTTAGTAGGCTATTCCTGTCCCTTTTTCCTTCTTTTTAATTTCAATATACTATTTATTCGTTCCAATTTACATTCTGTCATATACATCCAACCATCTATTTCTTCATATACATCTATCCATCCATCTCTTTATATAATGTCTGTTTGTATCCATCCATACGGCTAGTCATTCTTCATCCATCTCTTCATCCATTCATCCACCTATTCATTTCTTCATCCATCCATCCATCCATCCATCCATCCATCCATCCATCTACTTCTTCATCTACTCATCCATCCATTCATTTCTTCATCTATGCATCAATTTATCCATCTCGTTTCCTATTCATTCATCCCTCCATCTATCCATCCATATATCCAGCTAATCATCCTTCATCCATCTACCCACCTATTCATTTCTTCATCCATCTATCCATCCATTCATCCACCCAGGTAATCATCCTTCATCCATCTCTTCATCCATCCATCCATCCACCTATTCATCCATCTATCCAGCTAGTCATCCTTCATCCATCTCTTCATACATCTACCCACCTATTCATTTCTTCATCCATCCATCCATTCAACCATCCGCCCAGGTAGTCATCCTTCATCCATCTCTTCATCTATTCATCCATCTATCCAGCTAGTCATCCTTCATCCATCTCTTCATACATCTACCCACCTATTCATTTCTTCATCCATCCGCCCAGGTAGTCATCCTTCATCCATCTCTTCATCTATTCATCCATCTATCCAGCTAGTCATCCTTCATCCATCTCTTCATACATCTACCCACCTATTCATTTCTTCATCTATCCGCCCAGGTAGTCATCCTTCATCCATCTCTTCATCTATTCATCCATCTATCCAGCTAGTCATCCTTCATCCATCTCTTCATACATCTACCCACCTATTCATTTCTTCATCCATCCATCCATTCATCCATCCGCCCAGGTAGTCATCCTTCATCCATCTCTTCATCTATTCATCCATCTCTTCATCTATTCATCCATCTATCCAGCTAGTCATCCTTCATCCATCTCTTCATACATCTACCCACCTATTCATTTCTTCATCTATCCGCCCAGGTAGTCATCCTTCATCCATCTCTTCATCTATTCATCCATCTATCCAGCTAGTCATCCTTCATCCATCTCTTCATACATCTACCCACCTATTCATTTCTTCATCCATCCGCCCAGGTAGTCATCCTTCATCCATCTCTCCATCTAGTCATTCTTCATCCATCTACCCACTTATTCATTTCTTCATCCATCCATTCATCCATCCATCCATCCAGGTAGTCATCCTTCATCCATCTCTTCATCCATCCAGGTAGTCATCCTTCATCCATCTCTTCATCCATCCAGGTAGTCATCCTTCATCCATCTCTTCATCCATCCATCCATCCATCCATTCATCCATCCATCCACCTATTCATCCATCTATCCAGTTAGTCATCCTTCATCCATCTCTTCATTCATCCATCCACCTATTCATTTCTTCATCCAGCCATCCATCCATCCATCCATCTAGTCATTCTTCAACTATCTCTTCATCTATCCATCCATCCATCCATCCATCCAACTATTCATTTCTTCATTTATCCATCTATCCATCCATTCACCTTCAATCGTTTATTTGCCTTTCTTCTGGTGTTTGTTTCTTCTTCCTTTACTTGCTTACGTGCTTCTTCGTTTTGTTTGTTCTTTTTTCTCTTAGTTTCTGTAATTTCTCTTCTGTTTTCCATATCATAGCGCATTGGCACATCCAAACACATGACGGTGACATCCGAACAACAGTAATTTATCTGCACGTCTTAATCACTGCGTACACTGTGGCCAGTAAATATAATCTAAACGCGACTCAACTTGCAATTAAACCAAAGTGTAAGCCAGAACTTCAAAGTTCAGAAGACTGTTGGTCTACCTACCTCACTGGTCAGAGTCACTGCACCATACATCATATCGCCGTGCCTTTAATACACCTCTGCGTTGTTAACCTCTTAGGGTCTGTGTTAAAAGGACTTACTGGGCAGTAACGAGGCAGCTATGCAAATAGGTTTCACGTGTCCAGGAGAGGAAATCGAGAGGAAGGATGCCGACAAGCCGGTCTGGCGCGGAAATGGAGCCCGACGGGAGCTTTATAAATGCACAACTGTAGAGTAAAAGCGAAACTACTTCTCGCGCGAGGTCAGCTTTCTGACCCGTATCTTTTATTTATATTTACATATGCGAAACATCATCACTCGTTATGCAAATGAACCAAGCCAGAATCTGCAACGTACTTAATACAGTTTCAGTTGTACATCTTAGGATATAAGCTATGTTAGTGAAATAGAAATCTAGCCCAGAGTTTCGAAGTTATGAATTTAAATCACTCACCAGTGATGTTTTACTACTTGTAGGCTAAATGTCGACAGAAAATCACACTGGCTTGCAGTTATTCAGAGGCTATCAGAGGTATCATTTAGGGAGAGCAGTCGGCCTGGGTAGCGCAATAGGTAATTACAGCGCTGGCCTTCTGTGCTCGAGGTTGCGGGTTCGATCCCGGCCCAGCTCGATGGCATTTAAATTTGCTTAAATGCGACAGGCTCATGTCGTAGATTTAAATAATGTTAAATAAACCATTATTTAATTTTATTTTTAGGGAGAGCAAGATAGGGCAATTGTCCCTCCGAATTTAAGATTAGACTAAAATAATAATAATAATAATAATAATAATAATAATAATAATAATAATAATAATAATAATAATAATAATAATAATAATGAATAGCACTACTAAAGCAAAATATGTGAGGACTGTACCCATAATGTTAAAATATTTCACTTTTATAAAGTCGTAAGATATAAGAGACTAGGTTTATTGGAGCTCATTCACAAAATTGTGTCAATGGCACATCATCCAGTAATTCCTTGACCCGCCAGGAAAGTGCCACCACATAATTAAATGTTAATATTTTCAGCTCATAAAATAAATTTATGAAAATTATAGTCATAAACTTATACAAGAATTGACAGTATTATTTATGTTATTATTATTATATTATTATTATTATTATTATTATTATTATTATTATTATTATTATTATTTTGCTTAGTCAACTGTCCGAAGACAGGTCTGAACCCCACAAATTATACCTAGAAGGCGACACTTAAAAGGGAACTAGGCCAGAAGATAATTGGGTACGATGGTCAGTTCCCTTCTCCCTCCAATGCATACAATTGTTCATCCTCTGACACATATCGTCAAATGAGATGTATTGTCTGATAATGCAGGCACATATCAGCCAGAACCTCAATTACAGGATTATTATTATTATTATTATTATTATTATTATTATTATTATTATTATTATTGAAAATATTAGAAAAATAAGTGCAATTAATATTTTGACGAGTGATAAACAAAATCATTAAAAATCAACAGGTGCGTAACTTTACTATGCTATATATCTTCTCGTAGAATTTACGTAAAACACTACGTATAGTCGTGTTCACAGGCTGTAAAAAACAAAACCTAATTCAGTGACCAAGAATAGATTTTGCAGCCACCAGAGCAAGATCAGCCGGTTGTTCGAATTCCAGAGACTTTGGCTTGCTCCCTAGGTACTGCTACCTTATCGGTTGCGGGAGTACTATGCGTCGTATTTCTTGATCATCTTTGTAAATTTTAAGTACATGATCTCCTCTCTGGCCTCTTACCTCGTCTAAATTTAGATTTTCCTACAGGCGCGATACACATTCGATGACGCGGATCTCTAGCTACGAACAGAGGTGCTAATGTCAACGCTATGGCATGTGGTTCAGAAGTGCTGACATCTAACGTAAAGTGCGGCAACTCGATAACGAGCCAAATGTGGAACAAACTCGCGACGTTGTCAGCTCGCTCAAGCTTAACCGACAGCGGCCGTTCTTATCTCACTGATGTGATGTTCATTCCTCTATCCAACAGTGTTATGCATTATGTCTTTAATTCTTTTCTTTTGCGAGCAGCAGCGGCTAGAGGGAGTTGCATCTTTATGTGACGTCAATCCCCAAGTTATCTCCCTTACCTTGTGGGAAGAAAGGCATAATAGTTCTATGTCAAAATTACTCTAAGCTCATCTGTGTCTAATGATATATTCAATACCAGTAATATATCGAATATTTAAACACCTTTTTGAAGATTTATAATAAGTCAGTCTTTCTCAATTCATTTACTTAAATACAATACAATACGTTTAAGCTAGAGGAAGTAGATTTTTGCTATACACAAAACACTACTAGAAAGATATATATCAAAATGCCCTTCTCCTTTCGAAATCGAACCACCTTTCTTTCGGTCGCTCTACTAAGAAGATGGTCTGTATCGTTCTAATTCAGACTTACAGATATACGTCAATGTTATAAACAAGATTGTAAGGTCTTAGAAGATGACATTAAGGTAAGAAATTACCCGTTTGTGACGCACAGTTCGACAAGTTGTAGACACAAATCTCCAAAATCTGGAGACATCTCTTCATTAGCCACGGATTTAATCAACATTCCGTACAAGTCATTTACCACGTAGTGTCACGGAAGGCAATAAATCCCAAAGCGTACATTGAAGAGAGCTTAGAGCTGTAAAACCAGTGATTAGATAATATGGTATGAAATTGCGGTTTCAAGTACAAAGAAGCTTCAGAATACCTCGTAATACCCACAAAGATTGTCGCGGGCGGTTCTTACTGTAAAAGAAATCACTACAATATGTTCATTTCCATGCTCTCTGTATTCACAAAAGTGTTGGGTATAATATAAGTTGAAAATAAATGTGAATTTTTTTAGCTCCAGGATGAATATTTATTAGTCAAGACTACATTCCTTCATTCTTGTTTTTTTGTTTTTGCTAATTTCTTTCGCAATTGTTGTCTTCTCGTGAAAATTGTGCAGTCGCGATCTGTGAAAACAGGCTTATATAACGTGCAATCAATATATTTCCGAACTGAACTTATATTTATTGTACCGTTAAACATACATGCACGTATCACTGAAGAGCATTGCTTCCATGCCTGTTGAGTCAGTCTAGTAACATATTGTTTTTAAGAACTGAGTTTCTACACGTGATTTTTTGCGAACAGGTCAAGAAGAACCTGCTGCGATTTTTCCTGAAATCTCTCCATACACGCCTTATGGCTAGCCTTCTTCACTGCCTTTCGAGTGATGCATTTAGTATAGATTCCAGGCGTTTCCCTGGTTCTGGACAACTTCTCTGACTCCAATGTCCTGTGTGTTGCCTACATTCAGTGCAGTCCGGAAACTTATCGATTGCTTCTTGTAGCCCTACAAGAAGTAAAATGATATTTTTCCTGCCATTCCGACGAATGATAATAATGTCTTAATCTTAAGGCATATCTTGAGACAGAATAGAATCAAGAAATACAAGTTGTTTACGATGGCCTGAACTTCATGACGGACATACGACTTTTATCCGCGCAGTTCGTAGCCATATGGAGCCTACAGAGGTGAAGCGCGCAATGAATATTTGACAACCTAGTCACAGCTGGGCGAATATTTCTGTTTCCCGTGCTATTCTCAATTCCACCATTGTTCTATGAACACAGTATCACATTTTCGCCTACGAGCAGTCTCTGTAGTCTTAAAAGAACGTTAAATTAAGGACATACAATACCAAAATGTGGGCTAGCATTATTTCGCGGACTGTATTTGGCATTCAAATACAGAAAGCCCGATAAATTACAATTATAGCTCATGAATCACCGCATGCTGGTTGATATTTTACTAATTAATACGCTCGTTCGCTCGTTCGCCGCTTCAACAGCGATGAACACCAATAACCAACCTCGCCGCCCCGGCAGAAACAAATCACGACCCAGTTACATATGCAAACACCGACACTTGCGGCGAGGACGAATGCACGCACACCCATTCACCTGCGTTCTCTAAAATTACGCGCTTATTTAATTAAGTCTCTTCATGATTTACTGACAAAATTGCTTTCAAAAAATTAGTAAATAAGTTACGTTAACATGTGACGATGAGACGCCCTCTGTATGTAGTAGTCATTTTTCGTTTCTCAATATCTGTAAGGCTTGTTATACTTAACATTCATAAAGCTATACCGTATCTTCACACCCATTAAAAATTCGGGTCAATGTAGAGTATCCAGCGGCCAGTGAAGGAATATTTCACACTTTTATCACTGCCAATGTTGCGCTATAAACCAATTTTCGGCAATCTAATATAAAAGACTGCCTACAAATATTTGGAAAGTTTCAGAGAAAATACATAAATTCAGTCTTCTAACACGATTTTTTTGTTTTTAAATTGGGTAATTTGCTGGGAGACATAGTTAGATATAGGCCACTCTTACACTAAACCTGGAGTAATTTAAGCTTATTAATCAAATATGATTCTACTTACTGTTTTTATATGCTCACCTGTATGTAATTTCTATTTTATACATATTTTATTGTTATTTTCCATCCACAGATGATTAAGAACGATGAATATTACTTAATGTCTCCTATCTTTCTTCAAATAGCGTTGGCCCGGGTTCGAATTCCGGTCGGGGCAAGTTACCCGGTTGAGGTTTTTTCCGAGGTTTTCCCTCAACCCAATACGAGCAAATGCTGGGTAACTTTCGGTGCTGGACTCGGACTCATTTCACCGGCATTATCACCTTCATATCATTCAGACGCTAAATAACCTAGATGTTGATACAGCGTCGTAAAATAACCCAATTAAAAAAATCAAATAGCGTTTATGTGCCATGTTAATTTGCATTTGTTTTCATAAGTTAACAATGAGCATATGGGGGGGGGAATATAAAAAATTATTTTCCTACACAATCCACACTATACCCACGTTGTTTTGAAATGATTAATCAAAGATGCTTCGCTTATTGTTTATTACACGCACATTTGTATGTAATTTCTATTCCATACATTTTTTTTTCTATCCCAAGATCATTAAGAATGGTGAATATTATTCATGCTTGTTTCCTATATTTCTTAAAATAATGTTATGCAGCAAGTTAGTTTTTATTTGTTGTTATTTACGTAAAAATGATGCGCCAAAAATAATAATAATAATCCGTGACGCTACAGCCCGTGAAGAGCCTAGACCGATCAGCCGGCTGCTGGCCACACGCCCACATGCCGAAGCAGAAGTGGACGATCTTCCAACCAGAATGGAGGTATCGTGTGGTTAGCACGATGATCCTCCCAGCCGTTATAGCTGGTATTCGCAACCGGATTTCGCTACCTATCGTAGCTCCCTAAGTGCATCACGATGCTGGGTGGGCACCGGTCCCATACACTGGCCGAAATTTCATGAGAAAATTTCTTCCCCATGAGGACTCGAACCAGCGCGCATTCCGTAACGCGAGTCCTAGGCGGGATGCCTTACACCGCGACGCCACGGCGCGGGTCCGTCAAAAATAAAAAAATAATATAATATTTTCGTACTCACTCCACATCCTATATTCACATTTGTTTTTCAGTGATTTATTAAAGAATGTTCCGGTATTTAAAAGACTAATTTAGAAACATGTTACATAAATCATCCTTGTACCAAAAGAGAATGCTCCATGGACCAAATTATCGTATTTTGCAGTGGTCGTCAACACTCGCTGAAATGGGTAGGCTAATAATATAACATAATTATGTTGTACGTAGCAAGATCGATTATTCAATTGATACGATATTTTATGAGGTTGTCATAACTTTGCTTTTATTTATGTCAGTAGGCCTTGACTGACGAGTATATAAGGACTGGCGTTCTTAGGGGTGAAGGTCGGGGTTCGGGATGGCTCACAAGCAACACGTCATGCCAAAGATGTTTAGGATTAGTGTGGTTGTGAAACTTGGACTCTCACTTTGAGAGAGAAACAGAGATTAAGGGTGTTTGAGAATAAGGTGCTTAGGAAAATATTTGGGGCTAAGAGGGATGAAGTTACAGGAGAATGGAGAAAGTTACACAACACAGAACTGCACGCATTGTATTCTTCACCTGACATATTTAGGAACATTAAATCTAGACGTTTGAGATGGGCAGGGCATGTAGCACGTATGGGCGAATCCAGAAATGCATATAGTGTGTTAGTTGGGAGGCTGGAGGGAAAAAGACCTTTAGGGTGGCCGAGACGTAGATGGGAAGATAATATTAAAATGGATTTGAGGGAGGTGGGATATGATGATAGAGAATGGATTAATTTTGCTCAGGATAGGGACCGATGGCGGGATTATGCAAGGGCGGCAATGAACCTCCAGGTTCCTTAAAAGCCAGTAAGTAAGTAGTAAGTAAAACTGGTCTATGTCTCCTATAGTGGTCGGGACATAAGTAACCTTCACCAAAATTCGACATATGTTTATATGAACCTTTTGTATTCAGAATAATCCACATATTATCACCTCTTAGAATATTTACTACTTCTTCTGAACCACCCTGTACGTAAAGAGAAAATAAGTAGCCTATTCTAATACACTGTAATACCGGAATATAACAGAGAAACTTGAGATTGCATTAATAAATAAAAGGAAAGACAAGGTGAAATCTTGTTGTACAGAAGATGCATGTTTACACAGGTGATTTATTTGTAAAGTTTAAATCTGGCTTTAGCACTGTCGTCGGACTTTCCTGTTACTTATTTTTTAGACCGAGTTTCACAATGAAGTTGGAGGCGAGTCACTCAGTTACTGCCGGATCGGCGCGCTTTGCGTGGGGGTAGGAGGAAACAGAGAAAGTTCGCTGTTTGTCAGAATACATCTACTAAGAGCCGCGGTCGATATAAATTATTTTTTTAGCTCAGTCAGAAATACAGCACAGAGGTCAAATCCGGACAATATCAAATGTCTGCGATATCGACATAATATTCAGCATAAATACTCCAGGGAAGAACAATTTTTCACCATTAGATGAGATAAAAAATGAAGAAAATTATTTAAAATTTACTAGCAAACGTAACCTATCATAAGGACCAAACTTTCATACCTTTAAAATATACAGGAAAAAACTATTATGATGTTCTGAGTTATAAAATATGTCAATTTATATGCACCAATAAACCAACAGTCTTACTTTTTCTGTTACAGCATGAACATTTATTTGCTTAGAAATTTATAAATAAATGGTTTCGCTCTCTAAAATCAATGATTTTTATTTATTCCAGTCAGATGTTGCTCTAGAAGCCGGTGAAAGAATTCCTTTCACGTAACAATATTGGTTTCTCTGTCTATAATCAACTACGGTATGTATTCTGGTTGGCTGTTGTCCTAAAAACCTGTGAAGGAATTCTTTTCACGTAATATAAATAATTTCGCCGTCTACAATAAATTGCGGTATGTATTCTAGATGGCTAAATCTCAGTAAAAGATATCTTTTCACGTAATATAAATGATTTCGATATCTACAATCAATTACGGTATGTATTCTACAGAGACATTTTATTTTTACTTCAATTTCTATTGTACCTGAGTTTTTTAATGCACTTCACTCCCACCTTCTCTACTAGTAACTTCCAATCGTACTCCACACAGAACCAAGGCCGCGTATGCAGTCAAGGTAAACATGTTCGCATTTTCCAGTAACGAAAGAAGTTTCAATATTGAATCATATTTTCACACAAGTACTGTCGCATCCCGGTTTCCCCCACCCGTTTCCGCTCGCCCATCTCTAAAGGCTAGTGGCTGGGCTGTCTTAGCTCTTTTCTGTTAGGAATTGGAAGTCTAAGTAATATTATACAACTGTTTACAATAACTTAAATAAAAGGGCCTCGTTAATTGTCACGCGATTTCCCCCGTTTCTACGACCCTGCGACAAAACCTCTTGGACGGACAGTAGATAGCATATCTGAGTAATTTTATCTTTTCGGATCGAGCAGAAGTGAAGATTGAATTTACAGTACGTAAGGTACTCTTTTATAGAGTAGGCATAGTATTAGGTCTATTTCAACATGAGTTACTGGTACGAAGGACGAAACTGGTAATTGGAAATAGGTACAATAGTCTATAGTGCGATAATATGCACAAAAGAACTGAAGCCTGTATCGAAATGAACGGTCACCATTTTCAAAAATGTGTTTAAATATCTGCATTATGATTATTTTTAAATTTAACATCATTCTTTAAATTGTACGCTAATGTGCTGTAGACATTATAGTATACACTGCATAATGAATAATAAGTCCGAATGGATAGCTCAGTTTGTGAGTAAAAACATTTAATGTTAATACATTACTGTATTTTGATTAAACAAAATTCTAATGAAAATGATCAAACTCAAAATCGCGATATTTCCTAGTTTCCGTAAATGGATGAACTACTTTCCTTCTCTCCTATACCTAGTAAAGTGATTTATTTGTATTTTACTCCAGTATCATAGAACTCTAGTCGTGGAAACGTTGTTTCCAGTTCTCAACCGTTAATCCAAATGTATAGCCAGGTTAATATTAGAAATGTTAGTAAAAATCAAATTATGTACCTGTAGTTGGCGGTTGACCTAAAAGATGGTGAAAGATTTATTTTCATATAACATACATAATTTCGCTGTCTACAATCAATTACGGTTTCTATTCTAGTTGACTGTTGCTCTAAAAGCCGGTGAAAGGATTATTTTCACGTAAATGCATTCGTTGTATAAAATCAGTAATGAATTGCAATTCACTTTACTGTTGCCCTTCAATATAGTGATTTCTTTTTCCACATCACATAAGTAGTAATGGATTGAATTTCACTTGCCTACCGCTCTTCTAAGATGGTGAACTCGTTTCACATCACATGAAATTTTTCGTTGTCTGAAACCAGTGGTGAAAAGCACTTCATCTGAGTGTCGCTCTTCTAACACGGCGAAAGAATTTTTCTCATAGCTCATAAATTTAAATGGTGGAAACATAGCTAAGCACTTATTCTCTACATAAGCAGCAAGACCTTAAATAGGCAAAATAAAAATTGGAAATTGGCCCTATCACTCCTAAATAACTCGAAACGCATTTAGATGGACATAAATGTGACCTATATGAATTCAGTAATAAAAGGCATTTTTTCTAAACATTCGTGCTCTAGAGATAACATCCCATTCGATTTTAGAGAGGGGAATTGTTTCTCTGTTCATAAATATAATTCTGCACTAGTCTTTCTTCACTTTCTTTCCGACAATCGATTCCAAGGGAGACTTTTATAGGAGGTAAAAATGTTTCAGCGAGCAAGAAGTGGAAAACGTGTTAGGCGATTCTCGTCTTTGAACTCCACATTAAAGCCTTATAAACAATTACAGAAAATGGCTCCTTTAATTCTGCAACACTGAAAGTCGTTCCGGCGTCGCATCTCACGTACATTACAGTAATCGGAATAATGTCCTTCCATTTGAATGCTACATTAGGCAAGCTACCTCGATTCCGCTTCATGTTTCTGCTCCATTGAGTTATTTCCCTTGAATCATGTGATATCAGACACAACGGCTTTCGCACGTTCCCATATGGAGGGCTAAGAGAATCTACACAGCTTCAAAAATGTTCTTACCCCGATTGTAAGACCAAATGCACGCTAAATCCAATTCAAAGCTGATTATGAATATGGTAATGAGAAAGTTTCACGTATACAGGTGGGTTTCCAGTATGTAAACATAAAAATACCGTATTTTCTTCGAAATAAGACCCCCATTTTTACCAGATTGTCTTTAACTTTGGGAGGAACTTACATTCCCATCGGGTCTTAAAATCGAGTATACACAAACATGAAAATACAAGCGGCAACCAATATTTTCCGAACTGTACTTGTATTTATTGTACCTTTAAACATATATGCATGAGTCACTAGAGATCACTGCTTCCATGCCTGTTAAGTCAGTCAATCAAACAGCGTCGGATTGAATTCAAGGACCGAGCTTCTACACGTGATTTTGTGCGAACATGCCAAGAACTTGCTGCGATTTTTCCTAGAATCTCTCGATAAACGCCTTATGGTTAGTCTTCTTTTCTGCCTTTCAAGTGATGCATTTAGTATAGATTCCAGGTGGTTCCTTGGTTCTAGATAACTTCTCCGATTCCTATGTTGGCTACATTCAGGGCAGTCCGGAAGCGCATGTGTGTGTAACGGTACAATAAATACAAATCCAGTTAGGAAACATATTAATTGTACCTTGTGACACAATAAGGCATCAATCCTGAGGCATCTAAGTCAGGAGATAATAGAATAGTGTGACCAGTTCTTTTCCCATATATTCATTATAATGGTAAAACGTCCTGTTTGGTACTGAAATTATTTTCTCCCATCCTGAGAATCAGCTGAATTTAAACATTTGTTCCGTACCATATGTTTATAATTAACTTAACACCTCGTTATCTCTAAAAGTTGATAGTGTTGGTCTGTTGTTACGTAACTCTGTCCAAATGTCATTATCCTCGCTTCCATAAAAAATATTGCTACAGGTAACATTTCAAATTATTAATTTAATTAAAGGTTATGTATTTGAATACGAAAAAGAAAACTCCATGAACCGACAATTCCTTCAAGCTAAAGATAAAATTATTATATCAAATCTACAACATAATCAAAATAACAATAACTAAATTAATTGAAATGAAGGACATGAATTGTGTTGATGCATTAGCCTACAGGCAATGCTAAATTTAAAATCCTATGGCCGTATTCATAGATATTCTTAGTGCGGGCTTCCGGTGGATGATCAGCGAACGTTTTTCGTATCCATAAACCAGTGTTAGCGATATGATATGATATGATATGAATTCTGTACAAGTAACCAGTCGATAGTCGGGGCTAGTTTAGCACGTTCGTAGCGCGGGCTAGCGAAATGTCTATGAATAGCACCCCTAGTTACGAAACTTTTGTTTTAAAAATCGACAAATTAAGGGTTTTACTTTTCTTTTTGAAAGGTTGATTCAATGGAAGCTAATAATTTTCTTCAATATTGCATTGTTACATTTTAAATAACTTATTAATTAGTCGAAATTATTTTAAATTTTAACCATTTCAGATATAACTGATTTTAACCATGACAATGTTTATACTCTAAGCCTATAAAGTGTTCATACATTGTGACATTCATACCTAAATGATCTGAAGATGGCAAACATATGCCGAAAACATTCATCTATGTAACATCGTCATATACATTATGCTAATTTAGTGAATAAATTTCGCTTAGCAGTTTATAAGTTATTTTAGGTTTATTTAATACGATTTTTCTAATTTAACATATTACTATATCGATTTGTAAGCCAAGAAATTTGGCTATTAGGGGCCTGTTGTTAATTATTGTGCTTGAAATTTGCGAGGTTGAATTTGGGCAGGATTTAAATTGGATTATGTTAGTTTAGTTACAATTTAATACTAATTTATTGACTGAGAACCAACCGGCAAGGCAACTAGTAAGTCGATCAGTAGTCAGCCAGTAAATCAGCTATTCAAGTCAGTAAGTAAGCCAGCAAGTTAATCAACCAGTAAGTCAGCAAGTCAGTCATCAAATCAATCGACCAGTCAGTAAATCAGTCTGTCAGTCAGCAAATCACATAACAAGTCAATCAACCATTAAATTAGTCAGCAAATCAATCAGCCACTCAGCAAATCAACCAGCCAGTCAGTCAGCAAACCAGTCTGTCAGTCAGCAAATCACCCAACAAGTCAGTCAATCAACTACTAAGTTAATAAGTCAGAAAATCAACCAGTAACTCAGCAAATCGGTCAGTCACTCAGCAAATCAACCAGTCAGTCAGAAAATCAGCCATAGCCAGTCAATCAGCCATAGCCAGTCAATCAGTCATTAAGTTAGTCAGTCAGCAAATCAACCAGTCACTCAGAAAATCAACTAGCCAGTCAGCAAATCTGCCAGTCAGTCAGGAAATCACTTAACAAGTCAGTCAATCAACCATTAAGTTAGTAAGTCAGCCAATCAATCAGTCACTCAGCAAATCAGTCAGTCAGTCATCAAATCATCCATCAAGACAGTCATCAAATCAACCAATCACCCACTAAACCAACCAGCCAGTCAGAAAATCAATCTGTCAGTCAGCAAATCACCCATCAAGTCAGTCAATCAACCATTAAGTTAGTCAGCAATTCAACCAGTCTGTCTTCAAATCGGCCAGTCAGTCAGCACATTAGTCTGTAAGTCAGCAATTGACCCAGCAAGTCAGTTATCAAATCAACCAAACTCAGTAAATCAACCAGTCAGTCAGGAAATCAGTCTATGAGTCAGCACATCACTCACCAAGTCAATTATCAAATCAACCAATCACTCAGCAAATCAACCAGCCAGTCAGCAAATCAATCTATCAGTCAGCAAATCACTCAACAAGACAGTCAATCAACCATTAAGTTAGTCAGTCAGTAAGTCAGGAAGAAACTCAATCAGCGAGTCAATCGGTTAATACATCAGTTAGTCATTCAGCTAGAGAGCCAGTGATTCAGTCACGTAGACAAATAAGCAAGCAGGCAGGCAGCGACTGATTCAGAAGGTGGAAAATCGCTTAGGTTTAATGGGTAATTCGAAAGATCAAAAGTCCCGACTCTCGTCATCGCTGTGGTAGCGGAGGTTCGATGCAGTCCTGCAGGTACCGCAGATGTCGCACCTGGCAATATCCCATGAGAACGCTGGTCAAGCCTCACGTCCTCCATTACCGCATAGTGCATTCCTGTGTTCTCTGTATTGCATTATGGCGGCTCAATGGACCCGGCCAGATCGCTCCGAGTTGATATTTTCGGTATTTCCCTTCTTTGGAATGATCACAAATACCCTCGGAAATTCCAGCCCCAAGACGCGGGTCGGATTATTGCATACACAGGATCATTATACCTTGCGTGCCACAAAGGGAGTCGATATCTGGAGCTGAATATTGAGTGGAACGGGACAGCTCTGCGAGGCGACGCAGTTTTATTGACAACTTCGGTGCTTCAGAAACAAAATTGGTGAAATTTTACACTAAATCCTATCTTTTCACTGTCTATGCATTTGTTGATGGAGAATTAACACACAAGAAGTCTTCGAAAGGAAATAAGTAGAAAAACCTGTTTATAGAAGAAAATGCACAATATTTAGTATCCATACAGTCATGTTGTAGCCAAAAAATTCTGAAAGGAGATATCGCAGTTGAAGCCCACATAAGTTCTATTGTATTTGCAATTAATAATATTGCTACTGGAATATACTGTTTGTTAGAATGTCAATTCCTGCTGCGAATGTAATATTATTTCTGTTTCATTACTGGCATATTATGATGTTACACACTATTTTGTTCCCATTATATGTTCATCTCATGAAATATACTCGTAGCTTGTCGGCCGTTGTGACTATGTGGTTAGCGTGTTCGCTTCCTAACCAAACAGTCCGTGCTTAGATTCCTGGCGTGGGCAACGGAAGAGATTTATCTTTCTGGTATGAGACTGAATGTTTGTTGCTTGTCATGTGTTGTATCAGTGGCGGCCCTGTGCTGTGATGACTACACGACCAGAGAGGCCCGCAATGTGTGCCTATAAAGTCTTAATATATAGTTATACAGAGCGAACTGTAAGTAATGTCACTAATTTCATTTGTTTTTGTTTTTGTTTTAATATTTCAAACAATTTTGCTCGTCTTTGTTTACTTTTCAAGAAAGAAATGTATATATGAAACATTTCATAGCGTTTTTTGGGAAAGCCATTGATTTAATTCCCAATATGCTCAATCAATTTAAGAGAGCAGAGTATTATGATAATAAATGATTGAAAGAATTTTAGTTTCTCCTTCAAATGCGCGGAAATTTGATCCGAACATTTTAAATTTCCTTTGCAGAACAAAAAGTTTAATCTATTTGATTTAGATTTTGCATAATTTGTAAAATATTTACCATAATAATTATTGTCAATTTTATAATTTCCATTATTGAAATTGTGATATTATTGTAATTAGTGTACTATCGCTCCCAATGGGCTAGGGCTAAAGCTCTTTCTTCTAGATCAAAGGGTTTCCGATTCAAACTCAGGTGGTATCGATGGATTTTTCTGGAAGCAAAAATTCGAAGCGCAAGTCCTCCCAGAGGGATTTTAAGCCGTGTGTCCCTTGTCGGAGTTTTGGGGCACGTTAAAAACCTCCAAGCCTAAATTAGAGCCTTTGGATCAAATTTCTCCGCTCTCGTGTTTTAGCAATACATTAGTTGCATACTAGACGTTTGAGGCGATGAGACTACAACTTGTTTCTCTGTCCTTGTCGGTAAATAAATTAACTAAATTACTTGTAGGTACTGAATCATCCGTCAGGAAGTACCTAGTATCCGAATCAGGAAAGACAGGTTACATACAAAGACTATACAGGGTGTATGGTAACCTCTGCACCAAAATGAAACCGGTAATAGATCATGAGGCGAGATTTGAAAACTCTAAATAAGTTTTTTTCCTAACATTAACAGTTTTAGAGATAATCGTTATGTTTCTATGAAGCATTTGGCAACATCTCGGCTGCTGCAATAACTCTAAGCAAGCACGACTTATACTCTTACCTTCCCCTCCCCCACTGCTGTACTCAGTCGGTGACACGCAACGTGCGCTGCGTTGCAAGATTTATTTAAACGGTTTTCGCAATTATTCAATTTAACTTCATGGTTAAATGGTTTAATTAGCAAAAAAAAAAAAAAAAAATCAAGACAATAATTATCCAGATTATTTTTACCTATCTTATTATTATTATTATTATTATTATTATTATTATTATTATTATTATAAAAATAAATTTTAGATTTATATATTTTTCTCCCCGTAACATAGTTCTACTAAACTTATATTAAATTAATTCTCATCATTTTACTAGCTATCTCAAATTAATTAATTATAATTGATTGAATTAAACTAACCCATAAATTAAGTTATTTCTTTACCTTATAGGCTTATCTAAATTTAAATATGTACTAGACGTTAAAATTTAATTGAAAAATGTTACTGGAGAACCTTTTAAGTGTAGTGTAAATATCCGTAATTTAAATATGTATTGTATTGATTAAGGCTCGTTTAGTGGAAGAGAAGGCCTTATGGCTTTAACTCTGCCAGCGAAAATAAAACATTCTATTCTATTCTTGTATAGCAATCAGCCATTTCTCTCGGGCCATTACTGCAATAGAGCACTGCGAACATTGGGAAAAGACTATGTTTTCCTGCTTAACGGTGCTTCATCGAAGGAAGGAATAGTATAATAAAAGTTTTGTCTTACTTAAAATGCAGAATCACGTCTTAAATTTTGGTGTAGAGTTTATCATACACCCTGTATACTTATGCTATTCTATTATTTTATTTTTCGAATTTGCTTCTTTAGATTTGTAGCCTGAAACACTGCTACTCTTTTGGAGAATTGTGCTAAATTAGGCATAATCTTTCTGAATGCTGTACCAAATAATTAATAATCACACTGATCAATTTTAGTCAGGATTTTCTCATTGTTTGGTAACTGCATTGCTTAAGAATGGACTATGTTCAAATTGGAATTACATATCTAAAGCACGGGCTTCTAATCTGATCCCGAGGCTCGACCCCGTGGACTTCATGTTATGAGTTAGCCTATTACAGTTCGCTTCAGTTGCCACATAGCCCGGAGTGGCCTGCTCTCTGATGGAGGCAGCTGTAATTAGTGAACACAAACACTTCTCCCCAGTACTAATAATAATTGGGAAACGAGAGTTCGGGCAGACTGGAGTCTGTCTGAAAGAGATTTTGGGTTGCTTCCATACTTTTTTCTGTCTCATTCCTGTGAAGTCAATATGGATGTGGTCATTCTGTTTCAACTCGTTGCCTAAATGACGTCAATGAATAAAACCCACTTCTCTGTTTGCAGCCCATTACGGAAGTTGGGGGGTTTTCTGCGGTCATTTGTGATCATTCTTTTGCAACTCTTATAACAAAAAAATAGATATTTGCAGATCTGCCATAAATTCAGTGGAATGTCTCTCTTGTTTTTGAAGGTAGGCATTATTTTTCAACGAAAATACTCCTATTTAGGACCTCATTTACCTCGCATGGAGTCTTTTTGGAGTCAGTGAATTTATTTACACATTTCTGTTCTTCGTGCGTCAGATATTTCGTAGAGAACACTACGGCTTCATCTTGGCAAACTTTATTTTATTTTCCAAGCAGTGAAACCTTTCATTTCAATTTATCTTGATTAAATTCAGTCCTGAGACTTCACGATGAAATGCTTCTTCTGGAATATGTAAACAGGTTAGAATTTTCAGTCTACTAAATGATGATTATATTACATAAAGCCATATAAACCAAAGCAATTTCAGATACACTGAAGCCTCTCTAACCTGGACACGTATAGTTTAATAAAAAATTGTGCAACCTAACGGGGAATCCAAGGTAGAGAGAAGTAGACTTTTTTTAGCATGCAATGGAAAGGAAATTACTGTACATAAGGAACTACAGTATTCAAATAACTTTGTCATTTAATTCGTCATTAGGGCCGTATTCATAGACATTCTTAGCGCGGGCTTCCGGTGGATGATCAGCGAACTACGTTTTTCGTATTCATAAACCAGTGTTAGCGATATGATATGATATGATATGATATGATATGATATGATATGATATGATATAATATGATATGATATGATATGATATGATATGATATGATAAGATATATGATACATGATATGATATGATATGACATGACATGACATGATATGATATGATATATGATATGACATGACATGACATGATATGATATGATATATGATATGATACAGTATGATATATGACATGATATGATATATGATATATGACATGATATGATATGGTATATGAATGATATGATATGATATATGATATGATATATGACATATGATATGATATATGATATGATATATATGATATATGATATATAACATGATATGATATGGCATATGAATGATATGATATGATATGCTATGACATGATATGATATGACATGATATGATATATGATATATTTGATAAGATATATGACATGATATGATATATGATATGATATTTGATATGATAAATGACATGATATGATATGATATATATGATATGATATGATATGATATGATATATGACATGATATGATATGATATATATGATATGATATATATGATATATGATATATGACATGATATGATATGGTATATGAATGATATGATATGATATGATATGATATGATATATGATATGACATGATATGATATGACATGATATGATATATTTGATATGATATATGACATGATATGATATGATATGATATGATATGATATATGATATGACATGATATGATATGACATGATATTATATATTTGATATGATATATGACATGATATGATATGATATGCTATATATGATATTTGATATGATATATGACATGACATGATATGATATGATATGATATGATATGATATATGAATCCTGTACAAATAATCAGTCGATAGCCGGGGCTAGTTTAGCACGCTCGTAGCGCAGGCTAGCGAAACGTCTATGCAGACGTTAGCACCCTAACAGTTTTGTGAACTCTTGTTCTTCCCTACTGCAATTTTGTTCCCATGCATTTAATATTAAGGTCCTATTATTGCTAATGATTGAAACTGTTGATTTAGAAATTCCAAACTCTTCTGCAATTTTTCTACAACTAACACCATTAACTCAAACGATCAATAACTTCTTCCTTCCTTTCAATGGTTAATTCCACCAACTTCAGCTTACTCATATTGAGGCACTATACTAACTGCAAAAAGTGACTCTCATACGTAAAAACCACAACATATACTGATTTATACACTGCAGACCTATTTAAATAATTTCTACTCATAAACTTTATTGTCATGAAAAATAATGCTCCTTCACTCCATACTCAAAATTAATCACAGTAAAGTTACAAAAAATACGAAGTGCATAATTCCAAGAGTGTAGAAGGAGGTTCACAGTTGCTGTACTATACAAGGAAAACCCCTTCTTATGTCCCTGTGCTAATGATGCATGTGTTTTACAGAGTGTCCAAGGCACAGGGCGAAACTCAACTCTAAACAGATAGCAGAAATACACAATAGAACAAGAGAATCGTCCAATACAGAACTATAAGGGGTGTCCAGTTTCCAGGACTTAAGGGTGTCCAACATAGAGGATATAGTGGACATGTAAAAGCATAGAAATTGGCCGATTCCAAAAAAAAAAAAATATATATATATATGTCCAATATAATGAGGCGTCTAACATACAGGCTTGTTAAAAAAAAAAGGTTTCACTGTATTATACAAATATAATTTTTACTTTCATTATACACGAAGTAAATTGAATTTTATCAGACATTTCAACCATTAATATATATATATTTAAAGTTTGGTTTTAATATTTAGGTCTCTATTTTAATAAAATTGTGTGTAATGAGATAGAATTGATCAAGTAAAACGAGCAGCACAATAGTTAAGCTCCAATTATTTTTTTATCCATCTGTTTCAGCTTGTCCTTTCCTACCGAATTACAATGCATTGTAAGGGATGGTATACCCTTTAATCCACACAATTGAAGGGCTCCCTTCAAAAAGGGGGTGGATCCATTTTTTGATCAAATTAATGTTTTGCTTATTTCATACGTTAAAAAGTATGCCCGATCTTTTAGCGCAAAAACGATATGATTCCGAGCATTTGGTAGTAAGTTACAGTGAAATTGAGGCTGAGCTCCCAATCGTTTCGTTGAAAAACGGAGGTAGTCCTGAAACTAAACAGAGGCATAACCGTAATTAGTCTTATTAGTTTCAGGTGGTTATTCTTTGAGATATTTCAAACAAAACAAATCCAATAACATTTTGCTCGTTTTTATATCCTTGTCGAGACAAAAAATTGTTTTATATGGCATATTTCACAGCGTGTTAAAGCCAAACAGTTCAGTCAGTTTAAGAGAGCAGGAATTTTACAATGTTGGATTATTCGCATCAAATTTCTTCACATTTAAAGGACAAAACTAAAATTCTTTCAATAATCTATTATCATAATACATTGCTCTCTAAAATTGACTGGGCATATTGGGAATTAAATCAATGGCTTTTCCAAAACACGAAATGTAACATTTCATATATAACATTTTTTTTTCTCGAAAAGGAAGCAAAAGCGAGCAAAACTGTATTAAACTTTTTTTTGTTTGAAATATCTCGAAGGGTAAAGAATGACATTATTTATAGTTCTCTCTGTGTGTATATATATTGAACAAATGTTCAAAATATTCTCTTTTTGCTTCCAATTTTATTGTTATGAGTTTCTGAATTTATTAAAGTTGCAACACTAGCTGCCAAGCTGACAATATCTAACAGATGTTTCATTATGTTCTTCCATTAATAATAGGAGATATGTTTATTTGAACTTTTTTTCTTGCTTTGGTGTGAGGAACATGCTCCCAAAGTTTGTCTAAGTAATTCTGAAACACCCTATATATACATCTGTCTTGTATTGTAGTTCGTGATATTCGAGCAATATACTACATGTGTCTTCTGTGCAAAATGTCGCTAATTATATCCAATTTTATTGCAAAAAGGGAGTAGCTTCATTATTATTTATATTTTAGACCCCTAAATTGTTGATCATAAAAAATGAGTGAGTGACAGAATGAACTCCTAGGTATCTAGGACATACTCTGGAAAAGAAAAGAAGCTCAGTTAAAATTTGAATTTTAAAGAATGTTTTTTGTTGTTTTCCACAAATTTGTAAAAATGGAGCTACTTCCTTTTCTCAGGGAGTCCTTCAATTATCCATTAGAACCTTCAAACCCAATATAACTTGAGTGAAAGTTATAAAAAACATGTAAAAACAAAGCTAAAGAGAAAGGATGAAAGCAGAGAGAAAGTTAAAAATACGGATGTGGAATATGTCATATTTCCTGGGGCTTACCGTATTTACTAAGAACAACAGCACATACGACACCTCTTATTACAGCAACATACGCCAAGCCAGATATTACAGAATACATGTAAAATGCAGACTGGAGGTTACACTGTATTATTTTGTGTTTCATTTTCAGGAATTTTGCCAACGCGTATCGATTAATATCAATAAAAGGTTATACAGTCACGCATCCTCGATTTCAAAATGTGCTTTGTATAAATATATACATGACAAGCGCGGTTTAATTGCACAAAACCTTCGCAAACAAATATTTGCGTTTAGAGATCAAATAGACTCGTGTAAATGCAGTGGAGTTCAGTAACAATGTAGCCAAAATTAACAAGAATTCTCAGCAATTTCTAACTTTATATTATTTTCATCTCTCTCTACAACTATAGAGCCTATCCTGACACCATACAGTTATGACAGGGCGACTGCAGAGAAAATATCTATACGAAGACATACGGAAAGCTATATACCTAACATAAAAGACTGTCTCCAGCTGCTTTTGTATTTATTAATTTAACGTATCGATAAATACTATATTTTAGCTACTTTAAGTAGAGAAGGGAGAAATAAACTTCTAATACTACGAGTAACTATATAATATTAACAGATAATACAGAAGATACTGCGTTTTAAAATGAAACAACCTGTACTACAATTATATGTGGGAAATATGTACAGGAACATCATTTTATTTTTACTAACATTTTTAATATTAACCTGGCTATACCTTTAGAGAACCGGAAACACAGTTTGCTACCCCCTTCCACTACTGTAGTTCGATGATACTGGCGTAAAACACAAACAAATCACTCTACTAGGTATAGGAGGGAAGAAAAGTAGTTCATCCATTTACGTAAACTGGGAAATATCGCGATTTTGAGTTCGATAAATTTCATTAGGTTTTTGTTTAATCAAAGTACAGTACTGTATTAAGAATAAGTGTTTCTACTCACGAACTGAGTTATCCATGCGAACGTATTCATTATGCAGTGTATATTATACTACAGCACATTAGCGTACAATATAGAGAAAGAAGTTAAATTGAAAAATAATCATAATATGAATATTTAAACACATTTTTGAAAATGGTAGCCGTTCATTTCGATACAGGCTTCAGTTCTTTTGTGCATATTATCGCACTATAGACTATTGTACCCAATTCCAATTAGCAGTTTCGTCCTTCGTACTGGTAACTCATGTTGAAATAATTCTGTACCTACTCTATAAAAGAGTACCTTACGTACTGTAAATTAAATCTTCACTTCTGCCCGACCCGCACAGACAAAATTACTCAGACATGCTATCTATTGCCCATCCAAGTGGTTATGACGCAGGATCGTAGAAAGGGGGAAATCACGTGACAGTTAATTACTTAACGAGGCCCTTTTATTTAAGTTATTTTAAACAGATGTATAATATTAGGTAAACCTACAATTCCTAACAGAAATTAATGTTTTCAGAAAAGAGCTAAGACAGCCCAGCTTTTACAGAGGGGCGAGCAGAAGCAGGTGGGGGAAATCGGGATGCGACGTAGGCAAATGGACGATAGTACCTGTGCGAAAATATGATTCAATATTGAAAGCTCTTTCGTCACTGGAAAACGCGAACATATTGCTGGAACGTACTATACTCACTAACTCAGTACTGCTTACTAAATGCGGCCTTGGTTATGTGTGGAGGACAGTTGGAACTTCATTAGTAGAAGGGGTGAGAGTGAAGTACATAAAAAATCTCAGGTACAATAAAAATTGAAATAAAAATTAAATGATGTCCCTGTAGAATATACAGAGAAGAGTAATGCATACAGAACACACAAAACTTCACTATAACACTATAAGAAAAACGTTCGGCGATAAAACGAGAAAAGACACACATCTGAAGTTTTATAAAACAGAACTAACCGATGAATTTCGAGATAGTTTTCGTATACATTGCGTTAATATGTGGAATGTACCTTTTAATTTAACTTACTTCCAGAGGAGCCATTCTAAGAGTCATTATTATCAATTTCGATAGGTTTAAATCAATGACTATCTAATACAGTGGCGAATATAACCATTAAACCACTGAGAACGACTGATCCGAATGGGATATAAAAATGTAGATAGATGGCTCATGTTTTGTTATATTTAATTTATATATCCACCTAAACTCTTTGATCTTTGTACCTCTTTCTCCGGGATTCACACGATCTCCGTAATGCCTTTATTCCCTATAAATATTAGTGATAAAACGGTTCAATTATTCAACGTCATAATTCAAAACAAAAATATTCAATTCCCATTTTCATGTATTGACACTCATCACATAAAAGTCTAAACGTTTTTCAAATCTATTTGGACGACGCACATTTTTCAATCTAGTGGAATTACCAGTAATCGCGCGCACATATATGTCTGACAGATATATTTTTCATGTGATAAATCCAATACGAATTGTTACATTGTAATCCAGACTGTGGCAATAAAAGCTTTTTTGTTTCTATATAAAACCTGAGCATTAATAAAACTGTTCAACTTTTAGACTTCACGAATGAAAGCAATACTTTTGTCACATAACATTCATTAGTCTACGAGCGAACTAATAATAATAATAATAATAATAATAATAATAATAATAATAATAATAATAATTAGGTTACGTATTACAAGCAGTCTCAAAAGTCGCGCGTACGTACGTGTGAATCATGAATAAAAATGGAAACGAAAATGTTAGTGACAAAATTTCATCCCATGAATTTTTAAATGCACAATATGGCAACACTAATTTTTTTTTAAGAATATTATTCTAATAATTTTCCTTAATGTAGAAATGTCCCCCACGCCGTGGTGTCGTGGTCTAAGGCATCCTGCCTAAAACTCGCGTTACGAAATGGGGGAAGAAATTTTCTCATGAAATTTCGGCCAGTGTATGGGACCGGTGCCCACCCGGCATCGTGATGTGCTTCGGACGGTACGGTAGGTAGCGAAATCCGGTTATGAAAGCCAGCTATAACGGTTGACACGATAATCGTGCTAACCATACGATGTCTCCATTCTGGTTGCATGATCATCCACCTCTGTTTGGAAATGTAACGTGAGATCAGCACCCGGCTGATCGGTCTAAGCCCTTAAAGCGCTGTAGCTCCAGGAATTATTATTATTACTATTATTATTATTACTACTACTATTATTATTGTGTATTGCTTATCATTTTTTTGTGTATTGTTTATATTGTGTACACCACTGCCACCGGGTGCTTGCCCACTTGCAGTGTAAATAAATACATACATACATACTATTACTATCATTATTATTATTATTATTATTATTATTATTATTATTATTATTGTATCCTTCACCTGACATAATTAGGAACATTAAATCCAGACATTTGAGATGGGCAGGGCACGTAGCACTTATGGGCGAATCCAGAAATGCATATAGAGTGTTAGTTGGGAGGCCGGGAGGAAAAAAACCTTTGGGGAGGCCGAGACGTAGATGGGAAGATAATATTAAAATGGATTTGAGGGAGATGGAATATGATGGTAGAGACTGGATTACTCTTGCTCAGGATAGGGACCAATGGCGGGCTTATGTGAGGGAGGCAATGAACCTCCGGGTTCCTTAAAAGCAAGTAAGTATTATTATTATTATTATTATTATTAATGCAGAAATAATTATTTCTCTATGTTGCATTATATTCCTTCACAACTTAGTCATAATTTATCGCTTAGAAGTTTATTTATTTTTATTAGGTTATTTTACGACGCTGTATCAACATCTTAGGTTATTTAGCGTCTGAATGGGATGAAGGTGATAATGCCGGTGAAATGAGTCCGGGGTCCAGCACCGATAGTTACCCAGCATTTGCTCATATTGGGTTGAGGGAAAACCCCTGAACAAACCTCAACCAGGTAACTTGCACCGACCGGGATTCGAATCCGGGCCATCTAGTTTCGCGGCCAGACGCGCTAACCGTTACTTCACAGGTGTGGACAGCATTTTAATGCTCGTTAGTTAGCTACAATGATATTTACACTACAGTAAACATTGCATTACGATACTATTAAGACATTTTGTATCGGGCAGTGTTGCCCACTTGTTCAAACAAAGAGGATAATTTACGTTCAGTAACTTGCCCACTTATAATCAGAGGAATAACTGTTTCACATGGCTCGTAAAGCAAAATGGAGAAATTTCCGTCGGTTGCAACGATAGAGTATCTTAGGTTAGTGTTATTTTAACGACCAGAAGAGGACGAGGAAACGGTTTTGACCTGGTTCATAGTACAACAGAGAGCTCTGCTCGGATGGCCGTGTAAACAGACCTACAGCACACCTTGGCATACTTGACCGGGGACTCTCTGAATACAAAACCCAACTCGGAACGTTTCGCCGCTTTGTTACACATATACAAATGCACTGAAACTAACCGCATTACCGCTACAGACGCAAACATCACGACCGTTTCCAAATTCAAACACAGACATAATGACGAAACGTCCATCCTTCCATTTTACAGGCAATTAGTGTGTATCTGTATGAATGTAATTCTTGTCTAAAAGCCCTTTATAGTAGCTCAGTACAGCACTTTAGGGGCCGCCCCAAGTTCGACTTCCAGCATAAAGTGGACATTTAATTCTCTTTAAGGTATTTATAGTCGCGACGCTGTTATTTCCGGTGTGACTCCTCCTCTTTGCTTACGTATTAGGAAGTGAAGGCTCTATAAATTCTAGGTAGGTAGTATCGTTCGCCATTTTTGTTCTTTCGTTGCCGAGCTACCAGACGAGGAATCTATTTGCCACACCGTTAAACATTATCATGTCGTAGCTCCTATGATAATAAATCAAACGTATTGTAGTTGAGTAAATAATTGAGCGGCAAATAACGTCTTCGTGAGCTTTCTGCGAACGCCAACGAAAGAGTCAAAATGGCGGGCGATTATATTAAGTATTTATCGAGCCTTAAGAAATGAATGACGTCTTCATCAGCGAATCACAAGACGCACAAGTTTAAATGTAGCCGACCTGCAACGCGATTGGCTGCCGGAAATTAGAGCGACGGGACTATAGTATTTATTGGGACATATAACACAAAATAAATATATACAGAGTGGAAGTGAAATAGCCTTGCAGATTTCGATAGAGAATAGCTCATGTTGTATGTAACAAAAACTATAATGTCTTATTGGTGGAAAGTTCATAGTTTTTTTCGGCAAAAAAAGTTTTTTCTTTTCCAAATGTTTAAGAATCTCTTATTCGGTAACTATGGCGAATAGGATCGTGATTTTTGTCCAAACCGATAGGAAATCTAATAAAGAATAATTTATCCCTCTGGTGTATTTCAATATTGTGGACGGTTATCGTGTAAATTTAATTTTAAAAAGACCCTGAACTCAAACCACTGTACGAAACTGAAGCGTGGATACGTCTAGGCAGCTTATGTACGGGGACTCACCGAGTTCATTGACCTCTTACATCTGTATACGAGGAAAGTATTTTAGCGACAATGTTGCCCGACTGCTGAAACTACAAACTTATTTTTTTCTAATTAACCGTGCATTTAATCACAAAAAGTAATATAGGTTTTCTATTAATTTACGTGTACCCTATCGCCTCTTTCAATATGCAAGGTTATTTCACTTCCTCCCTGTATATTATGGACGTAGCGCACACACGTTTAAGCAAATTTGTGTTCGGGAGCCGTTCCTTTAAGTAACTATTTTGCACTAAATTGAAACATAACAAATTTTTAATAAAATTACAAAAGTAATACAATTATTGCAAATCAGGGATAACGAAGATAAAAGTAAAAGGTGTCATGTTGTAGATTTACATACTGTATAAGTACACTTTATTCTTGATTTTTATTAAATGGTGCACAGTTGTAACATCAGTCTCGTATTGTGATGCGAAATAACCCACAATTTCTCAACCCCCAAACCACTTAATTATTTGCATTTTGTTCGATACTTAGCACAACACGCTTTACTTTGACATACATGGAATTCATTTTGTATAGAAGTTGTAGAGTAAGTTACAGCAACACGAACAGTAGACCAAAACTGTGTAAGTGTAAATACTTGTAACAACACTCTGTAGAAAAAATACATAGGCCTATACTAATATGACGTACAATAGTATCTACTTCATATGTTTCTGTAGGAAAAAAAAAAGAGCGATGAAAGACAGTCGGATAATCCGCCAATCGGTTAATAGGGTGACGGATAATCGGGGTTCTACTGTATACTGAATTGTTTAATGTTTTGTTATCAGTGCTAAAATTTAATCTAATATTTTATCGGCTTAAGAAAGATATAATGTGTCTGCGAGTTATTTAGTAATCAAATGTGTATAGAAAATAGCGTTTCTGCAATAGCCCAAATTTCAAAGACCGCTGATAAGAAAAGCACTCTATTTTTTAATGCCGAGTCGTATATTTTTTGAGGTTAAAATTTATTATTCACATTCAACTTTTATTGTTGTCTCCTATCATACAAAATCTATAAAAGTCATTGGTTTTTGGATCCTCCTCTACTTGAGGTACAGCTGTGCGTTTACCCTATATTACTTAAAAATATGGCTTTTTTTTCAGATTATAAAAATGTTTTCCCCTTTGTCATAACGGAAGCATGTCGCATGTGATCCGCTACTACCAACATCAGCAATAAAATTGAGGTTTAAGATCGCGTAAACATCTTGCGGTTGTTAAACTTTTCCTTCAGCATTTTTACTTCACAGTCTCTGACATGAAGTGTCCTATATTATGCTACGGAACAGAATTTTATTTTAACGTTATCAAAAGGACCATAGAGAAGGATCAAGGCCTTTAGTTTTTGCATGAAGCAAGTCTCGCAAATGTCTTCTTTATGAATTAGGCACTAAGATTCATCTGTGAAGTCCTACAGACTCGTGGATGTTTTTACAGCTGTTCTGTGTTTGGTTTTTATTGCAGTTATTTGTCCTGCTTTGTAGGAACAGCCATCTCTAATTAGCTCTCTGCTACTCAGGAGACAATAAAACAAGCTCTTGCAAGGACTAAAGCCAGGCAGAGAGTCTTCTGGTATAATCCTGTTCCTGCTTCAAGTATTTGTTTCAATTGTTCATAAAGTTACTTCCTTCCGGGGTTCATGGACGCGATATACGTTGAAGCACTTCCGGAAATATAGATAGTTGTGAAATAACTCCAACAGAACCAGTGAGCGAATAGAATGAGATGGGATATAAAGTAAAACACCAATAAACTCTAGCTCAAATCCGTCTTCCAGTTTATGATTTCACTTCCTGCAGTATTATGGAAACCTGGGTGCTCCTTTTAGCTACAGAAAAACTTTTGACTGTGTACGTACTTACATCTCTATCATTAAGGCAACCAAAAGTATAAAATTTAAAAAAGCAACTTAACTTTAAATGAAAATTCTCCGAGTACTTACTTACTTACTTACTTACTGGCTTTTAAAGAACCCAGAGGTTCATTGCCGCCCTCACATAAACCCGCCATCGGTCATTATCATGAGCAAGATTAATCCAGTCTCCATCATCATATCCCACCTCCCTCAAATCCATTTTAATAGTATCTTCCCATCTACGTCGCGGCCTCCCCAAAGGTCTTTTTCCCTCCGGCCTCCCAACTAACATTCTATATGCATTTCCGGATTCGCCTATACGTGCTACATGCCCTGCCCATCTCAAACGTCTGGATTTAATGTTCCTAATTATGTCAGGTGAACAATACAATGCGTGCAGTTCTGTGTTGTGTAACCTTCTCCATTCTCCTGTAACTTCATCCCTCTTAGCCCCAAATATTTTCCTAAGCACCTTATTCTCAAACACGCTTAACCTATGTTCCTCTCTCAAAGTGAGAGTCCAAGTTTCACAACCACATAGAACAACCGGTAATTTAACTGCTTTATAAATTCTAACTTTAAGATTTTCAGACAACAGACTGGATGATAAAAGCTTCTCAACCGAATAATAACAGGCATTTCCCATATTTATTCTGTGTTTAATTTCCTCCCGAGTATCATTTATATTTGTTACTGTTGCTCCCAGGTAATTGAATTTTTCCACCTCTTCAAGGGATAAATTTCCAATTTTTATATTTCCATTTCGTACAATATTCTAGTCACGAGACATAATCTTATACTTTGTCTTTTCGGGATTTACTTTCACACCTATTTTTTTTACTTGCTTCAAGTAAAATTCCCGTATTTTCCCTAATCGTTTGTGGATTTTCTTCTAACATATTCTGAGTACAGTATTTCTACATATACAGGGTGAATCTTAAGTAGGCTAATGTTATTCTTTTCAGGGGATTATTCTTTGAGACATTTAAAACAAAAAAAAAAAAAAAAACTTTAATACTATTTGGCTACTGTTTACTTCCTTTTCGAGAAAAAAATTGTTTTACATGAAGTATTTCATAGCGTGTTTTGGGAAAGTCATTTATTTAATTCCCAAATTGCTAAGTCAGTTTAAAGGAGCAGTGTATTATGATAATAAATTGAAAGGGTGAGAATGATGTAGTTCTAAGGCACATAGACAAAATAATACAGGAGAACGTGTTACAGATTTAGAGCCCAATGCAATTAGATGTCATAATTATCATAGTTTCTTCGGCGTACACTTACATAATTTTGTTGAGTAATTTTTATAATATTTTACTAGTAGCTTCCCCATATGTGTAAAAAGTGAACTTGCACAAAATTTTTTTTGTTAAAAGTGTGGCTTTAGATTATCTCATTCTCACCCTTTGAATTACTGCAAGAATTTTAGTGTTGTCTTTTAAATGCGCAAAAATTTGATCCGAACAAATGTAACTTTTCGTTCTGACAAGACATTTTAAAATGTTACATTTGTTCGGGTCAAATTTCTTCACATTTAAAGGACTAAACTAACATTCTTTATATAATTTATTTTCTCAAACACGCTCTTTTATTTTAAATCCTATTTTATTTATTGTCGCTTTAACAACTAGGGTCATATAGCGATATCTGTTGGAGTAGCACGTGAAACCTTGAAGTAGTATTTAGTTCGCTTTAACTCAGAGAGGTGGCATTAGCTGCGTAATCACCTTTCGGATCATTATGTATTTCGGTTTTTATTATTTTGTAAATAGGAAGGAAATTATCAGCTTTGGCGATTAGGAAAACCACGAAAATAATCTAGGTAGATTGACCGACCTCGGTTTTGAACTCGGGACCTCCCGAATGCCATGCTAATGTCTTACCATTGAGAAACCTATTTTGTTACAGCTATAGACAATATTTTGGGTCGCAGAGGCATTTTTACTGTAACGGGAAGCAGAAAAATTAGTAGACGAAGTGGAATTAGTAACAATTACATGTATGAATCATTGAAAGAATTTCCCTATTAGGACGAACATGTTCTAAAAACACAAAATGATGTAAGTTCATTGTGTTGGTGCATACAAGATGCAATCAATATATTTCCGAACTGCGCTTGTATTTTTTGCACCGTTAAACATACATGCGCGTGTCACTGAAGATCGTTGCTTCCATGCCTGTTGAGTCAGTCTATCAAACAGCGTCAGATTGTCTTTAAGAACGGAACTTCTGCATGCGATTTTGTGCAAACATGTCAAGGACCTATTGCGATTTTTTCCTGGAATCTCTCCATATATGGCATACGGCTAGTCTTCTTCTCTGCCTTTCAAGTAATGCGCTTAGTACAGATTCTAGGCGTTTCCCTGGTTCTAGATAACTTCTCCACTTCATATCCCCTGCGTTTTGCCTACATTCAGGGCAGTCCGGAAACTTATTGATCGCCCCTTGTACGTACTTGACGATATAGCGAAGCTTTGCTCATTCTAAATATAGCAATAATGAAGCCTTTCATAGACAAAGCATAAAACAGCTATGAGAGCAAGAACATATCCCCTGCGTTTTGCCTACATTCAGGGCAGTCCGGAAACTTATTGATCGCCCCTTGTACGTACTTGACGATATAGCGAAGCTTTGCTCATTCTAAATATAGCAATAATGAAGCCTTTCATAGACAAAGCATAAAACAGCTATGAGAGCAAGAACATATCCCCTGCGTTTTGCCTACATTCAGGGCAGTCCGGAAACTTATTGATCGCCCCTTGTACGTACTTGACGATATAGCGAAGCTTTGCTCATTCTAAATATAGCAATAATGAAGCCTTTCATAGACAAAGCATAAAACAGCTATGAGAGCAAGAACATATCCCCTGCGTTTTGCCTACATTCAGGGCAGTCCGGAAACTTATTGATCGCCCCTTGTACGTACTTGACGATATAGCGAAGCTTTGCTCATTCTAAATATAGCAATAATGAAGCCTTTCATAGACAAAGCATAAAACAGCTATGAGAGCAAGAACATATCCCCTGCGTTTTGCCTACATTCAGGGCAGTCCGGAAACTTATTGATCGCCCCTTGTACGTACTTGACGATATAGCGAAGCTTTGCTCATTCTAAATATAGCAATAATGAAGCCTTTCATAGACAAAGCATAAAACAGCTATGAGAGCAAGAACATATCCCCTGCGTTTTGCCTACATTCAGGGCAGTCCGGAAACTTATTGATCGCCCCTTGTACGTACTTGACGATATAGCGAAGCTTTGCTCATTCTAAATATAGCAATAATGAAGCCTTTCATAGACAAAGCATAAAACAGCTATGAGAGCAAGAACATATCCCCTGCGTTTTGCCTACATTCAGGGCAGTCCGGAAACTTATTGATCGCCCCTTGTACGTACTTGACGATATAGCGAAGCTTTGCTCATTCTAAATATAGCAATAATGAAGCCTTTCATAGACAAAGCATAAAACAGCTATGAGAGCAAGAACATATCCCCTGCGTTTTGCCTACATTCAGGGCAGTCCGGAAACTTATTGATCGCCCCTTGTACGTACTTGACGATATAGCGAAGCTTTGCTCATTCTAAATATAGCAATAATGAAGCCTTTCATAGACAAAGCATAAAACAGCTATGAGAGCAAGAACATATCCCCTGCGTTTTGCCTA
Source organism: Periplaneta americana (assembly GCF_040183065.1). NCBI lineage: Eukaryota > Metazoa > Arthropoda > Insecta > Blattodea > Blattidae > Periplaneta > Periplaneta americana. The sequence goes on from NC_091117.1 coordinate 37,509,037, forward strand.
CATTCAGGGCAGTCCGGAAACTTATTGATCGCCCCTTGTACGTACTTGACGATATAGCGAAGCTTTGCTCATTCTAAATATAGCAATAATGAAGCCTTTCATAGACAAAGCATAAAACAGCTATGAGAGCAAGAACATATCCCCTGCGTTTTGCCTACATTCAGGGCAGTCCGGAAACTTATTGATCGCCCCTTGTACGTACTTGACGATATAGCGAAGCTTTGCTCATTCTAAATATAGCAATAATGAAGCCTTTCATAGACAAAGCATAAAACAGCTATGAGAGCAAGAACATATCCCCTGCGTTTTGCCTACATTCAGGGCAGTCCGGAAACTTATTGATCGCCCCTTGTACGTACTTGACGATATAGCGAAGCTTTGCTCATTCTAAATATAGCAATAATGAAGCCTTTCATAGACAAAGCATAAAACAGCTATGAGAGCAAGAACATATCCCCTGCGTTTTGCCTACATTCAGGGCAGTCCGGAAACTTATTGATCGCCCCTTGTACGTACTTGACGATATAGCGAAGCTTTGCTCATTCTAAATATAGCAATAATGAAGCCTTTCATAGACAAAGCATAAAACAGCTATGAGAGCAAGAACATATCCCCTGCGTTTTGCCTACATTCAGGGCAGTCCGGAAACTTATTGATCGCCCCTTGTACGTACTTGACGATATAGCGAAGCTTTGCTCATTCTAAATATAGCAATAATGAAGCCTTTCATAGACAAAGCATAAAACAGCTATGAGAGCAAGAACATATCCCCTGCGTTTTGCCTACATTCAGGGCAGTCCGGAAACTTATTGATCGCCCCTTGTACGTACTTGACGATATAGCGAAGCTTTGCTCATTCTAAATATAGCAATAATGAAGCCTTTCATAGACAAAGCATAAAACAGCTATGAGAGCAAGAACATATCCCCTGCGTTTTGCCTACATTCAGGGCAGTCCGGAAACTTATTGATCGCCCCTTGTACGTACTTGACGATATAGCGAAGCTTTGCTCATTCTAAATATAGCAATAATGAAGCCTTTCATAGACAAAGCATAAAACAGCTATGAGAGCAAGAACATATCCCCTGCGTTTTGCCTACATTCAGGGCAGTCCGGAAACTTATTGATCGCCCCTTGTACGTACTTGACGATATAGCGAAGCTTTGCTCATTCTAAATATAGCAATAATGAAGCCTTTCATAGACAAAGCATAAAACAGCTATGAGAGCAAGAACAATAAACCATAAACTGCAGTGTATTTGAGGCTTGATACTGAACTTCTATGAAATTTAAATGAGAAATTTTATAACAATTCTTCAAATAAGTATCAATGTAAAGGCTACATGGATTTATGTATAATAACGTAAGCCTTTTAGTGATATGAAATATAGAGGATCCATCATATATAAGCCTTCTCATGTATTATACAGAATGTTCGAAGCCTTTTATTGTTAAAGCTGGAGAAATGGGTGAAAACTATACGCAGGCAAAACGTACAGTAGGGAGGCTATTTTTTATGCATGGGAAAATTACATAGATACCATTTGTGGTGAAATATGAACTGTCGAAAACTAGAGGGAGGATTGTGGTCAATATGAAAGGAATTCCTCAACATGGACACAGAAACCTTGCTCCATAATTCGAGTACCACGTGATAGGCATGCATAAAACATCAAAGAGGAGCTTAGAAGCCCCTGAGCGATGGCATTGAATAGGTTACCACTTCTTCACTCAGAATTCATTGTACGGTCTGTAATAAATAAGCCGTAGAAATAATAATAATAATAATAATAATAATAATAGTAACAATAATAATAATAATACTTACTTACTTACAAATGGCTTTTAAGGAACCCGAAGGTTCATTGCCGCCCTCACATAAGCCCGGCATCGGTCCCTATCCTGTGCAAGATTAATCCACCTCCCTCAAATCCATTTTAATATTATCCTCCCATCTACGTCTCGGCCTCCCTAAAGGTCTTTTTCCCTCCGGTCTCCCAACTAACACTCTATATGCATTTCTGAATTCGCCCATACGTGCTACATGCCCTACCCATCTCAAACGTCTGGATTTAATGTTCCTAATTATGTCAGGTGAAGAATGCAATGCGTGCAGTTCTGCGTTGTGTAACTATTAATAACTATTAATAACTATAATAATAATAATAATAATAATAATATTAATAATAATAATAGCAATAATAATAATAATAAACTTTATTCTTTATAAAAAACAGAATTCATTCATGTAATTTCTACATTCGCTGATACAATGGAATGTAGACCTATACGAAAGAGGTAAAAAAAGTGTTTGATTCTGACTGAAAAGTGTAGCTATATTCGACCTACAAGTCGAGAAAAACTGCAACGTTTTACAACAAAAAGTTTATTTCGATATCGCTACTGGTAATATGAAAACTGAAGTGTAAGATGAACTTCGTGTCTCGATTTCCATGGGGTTCCGTTTTGCTCCATTATTTAATTACTGGATAGGGTGTACTCATCCTGCCTGTGCTAGTATTTATTTCATTCTTAAACCCATACTTGCATAACCTAAAAATTACGAAGTCCTACAAGAACAAAGACGTTTCACGTAATACAAAGGAGTTCTCATATCCCCTGTCATGTTTAGTATTTTACATATTTATTTACTGGAAAGTAATTTAAGATTTTAAGGTTAATTGGAAACAGAGCGAGCAAAACATTACTATACCGCCAGACGGCATCACTGCTGTTGGCAAAAACACTTAAAGAGAACAACGTTACAACCAAACCAGTGCGATATCGTATGGGAATAACACAATGTTGTTTCACATCTTGTGTTGGTGTTTAGTCATTAAGCAGTAAGAAGTCCCAGTGACGTTATAGCGAAGTTTTGCTCACTTTGTATTAATCTATATTGTTTGTGTTTCTGATTAAAGCATGAAACTCTGTAGTTGATATTGATTAATTTTACAAAATTAATAACACAAAAATTAACAAATTATATACTCTTGCTTGCATTCAAAATTGGAGTTCCGCATATCAGTTGTTGCCTGTGCAATGTTTTAAACTTTGTAATGATAACCCATAATTTCTAGTCCAACAATAAGGAAATTATTCTGCATCGTTTCGCAGTTCGTTATCATGTTTTCCCGCAGCAGCTGATGGCTGTGCTATCTGTACCTGTCACAAAGAATAGCAGAAGAAATCAATAGCTGGATAGGGATGAAATATGGGGTAGAGTCGGGCGACAGTAATGCTGGAACAACAAAAAAAAAAGCTCAGAAAACTGTTTGCGATCCTTTTCTTAAACCTCAGCCCACATTTGTTGTCCGAGGCTCACCAGTGGCAGAGAGAGACTGCACAATATTTTAACCAAACCACCACGCACCATCCGATAATTAAAATGGAGAAATGAATGGGACATTGTTGCTTAACTTCACTACACTGGACCGTCGATATAGGAGAAAGTCAATGTTCACCTATTTGGATATAACACGCAGAGCAAGTCCCCTGCAATCGATAAGCATCATGTTTAGGTATAGCCAAGACCAGATATGTAGTTTGGTCTTGGTAGAGCTTGAAAGTGGGGGAATATTATGGACAGGAAAACATTAACGGTCTTACTAATAAACCGTGTATAGTTTTTATACCAGACTTATGCAGCGTTGAGACAGAAAACGTTACTAATAAACCATGCATAAGCGATGGATGTATAAACAGTCTGTAACTATACAATGGGAATTGCTTTGCAGTAGTTATATATACGAAACCCCTTGTTTAAGCGTTGTATATAGAGAAAAAATGGCCGCCCCTCTAACAGCTGTTCGTATCGACTGTCATTTTATGATGATGAATGCCTTGTAACCACAGAAGAACACACCAAAGAGCACAGAATAAATAGAATATTATTGCTGTAGCTTGTACTCTTTGACCAAAATATAGTGTGGTAATCAATCAGAGCCAGTTGTACTATCGATTCTTAACACGGCACACTAGAGCGCTCTACTGGATGCAATAGAGAATCTCAGATATTCTATTACCTTTCGTAATGAAGTAATGACGAAACTATGACGTAGCTTTGTAACAGTTATACTATTATACACGACGAATGTAGTGATTATTAGTAAGGAATTTACACACGACTTATAAACGAGCTACTCACTGTATAAGTATAAGAGAGTTAAATGTCTGTATAGAGAGTTTTTATTAGTAAGACCGTAAGAGTAAAGGAATGGGTATTTAACAGCTGTTAATTCATTATAAAACGTGAATCTAATACAACATTAACACAACTTATTTTGTAGAGTATATCCATCTATAAAATACAATAATAAATAAATAAATAAATATATTAATGAATTAATGAATAAATAAATGTACAAGGAAATAAATAAGTAAATTAATTAATTAACGTGAACGTTTTATGACATGATGCCTTACCGGTCCTGGCTACTCGTCACAAAAATACTGTATTGTTGCATTCTTTAGACTCAAACGCATTCTACTAAATCGACGGAGCACTGTATTACGAAAATTGTACAATACTTAAATCCCATATTTTACAAGATGAAAAGTATAAAACGAAGGCTGGAGAGATGGAGAAGGTGAATCAGAGGAAATCAGGAAAAGGAAGTTGAGGGAAAAAAAGATGGAGAAAACAAGAGTGAAAATAACTCGGAGGAAGGAGGGGTATGGTAGAGGTAGAGGAATAGAAGAAGGCAAAGAGAAAAAAAAACAAACAGGATAAGAAGGAAAGGAAGATGGAGAAGAAGAAAATAAATTTTTATATGACAGAAGAAAGAATAAGACCAAAAAAGAAGCTGGAGAAGTAGAGAGAGAATCTGGAGGAGGAAGGAGGAGAAGAGAAAATATAAAACGAAGAAAACGGAAGAAAATAAAGAGAATCTGGAAAAATAAATAGAAGGGGAAATGGATACATCGAAGATAAGAAAGAGGAGAATTATGGGAATCTGGAGAAAGAACTAGGAAAACAGGCAATAGAACGCTGATGATAAAGATGAGAAAAACAGCATTTGAAGAAAGAAAAAAGAGAAGAGAGTACAGAAGACTGAATACAAGAAAGTGGATTAAAAAAGACAATCTGGAGGAAGAAATAGAAGACGCAATAGTACACCAAAGATCAGAAAGAAAGAGGATACTAATGAGAATCTGGACGAAGGAATAGGAGTAGAGGAAATAGGAGAACGAAAAGCCAGAAAGAGGAGACGAAAGGAAACATGTAGAAGAAAGGACGAGAATAAGAAAAAGCCAGAAAAGAAAGAAGACAAAGAAAAAAGAAAACTTAGAGAAAGAAAAAAAAGGTGAACAAGGAGAGGAAATGAGAAAGATGAAGGAGGAAGAAAGACAAAATGGACGAAAAAGATAGAGAATATGTGAAAAACGAAGGAGGGGTGGAAGAGAAAATAGAAGACGGAGAAAGAAGGAGAAAAAGGAAATAGAGAGAAGAGAAGACGAAGAGAAGAAAGAGAAGATGGACGAGAAGCATAGAGAGAATCTGAAGAAAGAATGACGAGGTGAGGAGAAAATAGAAGACGGATAATGAAGGAAGAAGTTTAATTGAAGAAGGAAGACGAAGAAGAAAGCATACGGGGGCAAATCGCAATATAGCGAACGTAGAAGCTCCGCCCACGACCCTTTCCACTTTTCCCCTACTAGCTCAACACACACACTACGTGATAGGCAAGTGTTGTGTCGAATGCACATTTCATGTGGGTGGGGGATAACTTCCCCTACTGGTGTTCGCTATATTGCGATTTATATCCGCATATGCAATAAGAAGATAGAAAAAAAGTAAAGAGTAAAAAGGAGGCGGAGGAGGATGAAGAAGCCGGAATGAATAGAACGGGAAAGAGAAGGTGGAGGAATATGAGGAGAATACCATACAAGAAAGAAATTCTAGAGGAAAAAGAAAGACAGAAAGTAGGTAAGAAATAGATAAGGTGACAGAAAAAATGAAGTAGAAGAAGGAACAGAATGAGGAAGAGGATAATAACGGAAGTGCAGAATGAGAAGTGAAAGGGGAAAATGGAAAGAAGACGAGGTAAAGAGGAACAAGTACAATAGCTGGGCCAGATTTCCCACACTTCACCCGTCCCTCCACCTCCACAGTTAAAAGAGGAACCAAATTAACGAGCAGAGCATCTTTAAAAGGCAAGATAATCAATCAGGCATTCAGATCAGTGAATTGCATGTAAAAAAAAATCAGTCCCTAATAGAAATGTCCATCATTCGAATGCCATTCCCAATATGAAAATAAAACAGAGTCCGTCCGACCTGCCGGTCGATCGCGTGTGAAATAATTGAAGGGCGATATCAAAGAGACACGACAGGTGTGTCGTATACCGTTGTCCATCATGTCCCGACAGATTATCACAAGCGACGACCGGATCGTTTCTTTATGCCAATGACGTTAACGCTTTTAAAAATAACTGTCAGGTTCATGTTAGCACAGATTAAATTATACTCTGGCAAAGTAGGGGTAGGGAAGGTAGGAGGGGGTCTCCAAATCGCACATCCATATGCCATTGAATCAAGTGAAAGTGTGTGGCTTCATGCGCGGGCCTCACAATGTGAAGCCATTTATCTTTTCGTATCATTGCAGCGGTTTGCTACGCCTCTAATATATCGCTCACTCGCCCACAGGCTTTTCATTTGGATTATTGGATTCCTCTTTTTTATGTGCCTGGGGGGCTGTGCGAGTGGATATAAACATACCTTCGATACAACGTATCTGGGGTTTCAAATGCAGATACAAAAGCCACATAACTGCAACCAGTAACAATAATTACAAATTGAGATATTAGTATGAATATAGATCCAGAAGCTTAAGTTGTCCTAGTTTAATCTTCATGCAGTCAAAGACTAGCACGTCCGGATTCCATAGCCAGCCAGATCGTCTTCTTCCTCAGGAAGTTTGGACAGGTTCTATAATCTTTACTACCAGTCAACAGTACGTTTGGACCAAACATGGTGATTAGTTTGGACCAGTCCTTTCACGGATGTCAACACGGAACGCGTGAAAAACATTAGCGTCGAGTCATAGGAGCTCAGTACCACCCTTCATTACAACTCAGAACGTGCATATTGTGGCGCCAGACCGGAATATTCTGGTCGCGTCGGGGAGTTGCGCGCATCCAACGAGAAGGAAGGCGCGGGGAAACGAAACTCGAGCTTCGGTAGGCGCTGTAGCGCGGTACGGAGCGAGGGGAAAGAAGACTATGGTGACGGCGCGGAGCAGTGCGGAGCAAGAGGAGAAAAGCTACTGTGGCTGGGCGGAAGCAAGTAAGCATCGAGACACGGATCTCTCTCGAAGATTCTGTAAGCCACGCGAATCGAAGGTCCGAGAACATGTGATTTAGTAATAAAATCTCAGAACGTGCACATGTAGAGTGGAAGATTTTCATGTAACAAAATAGTTTGATACCATATTGGTGGAAAGTTCTCAGACTTCTCAGAAAAAGTGTTTCTGTCTAATGTTTAACATCCTGTTGTTCGGCAACTATTGTAAGTAAGATCCCGATTTTTGTCCATTTCAATAGAAAATGTAATAAAGAGTCATTTATCGCTCTGGCCTATTTCAATAGCGTGGACGGTTTTCGTGTAAATTTAATTAAAAAAAAATAATTTCAAGCCAATAAACGGTGCGCACAGATTGCAATGCTGTAGCGAGTAAGGAAGGTTGAGGTAGTTCACCTGGGGAGCCAGACTTGAGTTCGTTGACCTCTAACATCTATATTACGAGAATAAAGAGCGGCGTGTTAGCGGCGATGTTGCCAAACTGCTGAAATTTTCAACTTAATTTTCTAAGTAACTGTGCGTTTAATCACGAAACGTAATATAGGATTTTTTTTCATTTAAGTGTAATATAAGGAAAGAACTAAATTCTAATCCCCATTTCAGTTTGGTTGATAGGCTTTCCCCTCTACTCACACTCTCTGTCATCAGTGAAGGGGAAGATGCTACTGTCCATCTTATTAACTTTCGACTAATTGACTTTCAACAAAGTAAAATTTTTTTATTGAAAATCTAAACCCTATATTAAGTGTTTATATGTCATTTTGTTGCTGTTTATATCAACTGACACATTAAAAAGCTACTGAGAGTAGATGATAAATGTTTTCTTCACTGCTAGTTGCTACTCTACAGCATACACAATCTGCACTGTGTCACTCCCCCCTAACTTCATAACGCAAACTAACATTCCTTAATTTAAAAATATACTCTAACATGCAACTGTTAAACATCTGTGCCACTGTTTTTATATTCACTTACGTACTTTATTTAATAGTTTAATTTCTTGTGAGTACAACTTGGGGGGGTGCAGGTATAAGAGGTAACAGCTACCGGTCTGTTACTGACGGACTCAGGGCAAGTAGAAGGGGAAAGAACTGCCTTCGCATCCTCTCAACTTATATGAAATGTCGTTTAAGGAGGATAGGAAAGTAACGCACAACAATTTCTTTGTAGTAGGCCTATACTATTTTGGTTAGGGTGTTGGTAGATAGTTTGAACCTTGGGCTACAGTCAGCAATGGCTCGATTAGGTGTCACCCTGGCGGAACGAGAGGTAACTACTGAGTAAAGATGGAACTTGTGCTAGCATCATCTACTTGTGAAGAGCAGCGAGGTGTAGTCCGTTATTTCTGAGCAAAACAAAAAAGTCTGAGTGAAATCGAGAGGGAAATGTTGGAGGTGTATGGTGCTGATTGTCTGGACCGTAGCAACATCTCCAAGTGGTGCAAGTTCTTCGAAGAGGGCCGAGACAATCTTACCGACGAAGCACGTTCCAGCCTACCAGTGACCGCTGCAACTCTACCGAATATCAGAGGCATTGAGGCGGCAGTCACCCACCCTACAGCCCAGACCTCGGACCGTCTGAGTTTCACCTCTTCGGATCAATGAAAAAATTCCTAGGAGGCCAACGCTTTGGCTCAGATGAAGAAGTGAAATCAGTCGTGCGCAGGTGGTTATACGCCCAGAAAACGGAGTTTTATGAACGAGGTGTACTGAATCTGGTGTCACGATGGGAGAAATGTGTCGAGAGACTTGGTTCCTATGTTGTTTATGTTATGTTTTTTTTATTTAACGACGCTCGCAACTGCAGAGGTTATATCAGCGTCGCCGGATGTGCCGGAATTTTGTCCGCAGGAGTTCTTTTACATGCCAGTAAATCTACTGACATAAGCCTGTCGCATTTAATCACACTTAAATGCCATCGACCTGGCCCGGGATCGAACCCGCAACCTTGGGCATAGAAGGCCAGCGCTATACCAACTCGCCAACAGGTCGACTGGTTCCTATGTTGAAAAAGGTAAAACCTATAGATTTTTTCTGCATTATTCTGTTTTGCTTACCTATTATACCTGGTGAGGTTTATCATGTCTCAGTAGCAATAAAATCAAGTCCCTTCAAATGAGGGTGGAGGTTATAGGAGGGTTGTAAATTTTCAGGATTCCTTTCAAAATCTTGTTATTATATAGGCTGCCGGAACTCAGTTTCCTGAAAAACAAGCTCAGTGACGGAACTACACAGTACGAACAGAGATATTTTGTTATTTTATTTTGTGCTACTGAATCTATCAACTAGTCCCTTCCGCCACTGGATGGATGGACGGCACCGCTCCACTCCCAATCCCCATAACAACACAGACGAAGTAAGACATATCTCCTTTCTCTCTCCTTTCACAGTGAGACAAGATACATCACACAGCCTTTAATTACGTTGCCATAAAAAGTTGTTGTACATTACTTTTCGATCCTCCCTCGTATATTTAATTTAACAGAAAGAATAGTAAACCAACAAAGAGACTAGTTTGAACATATAAACAGGAAGAATGACGACAGAATTCCCAGAAAACTATTCCATTCTAAACTTACTGGGACAAGAGAGGTTGGAAGACCGAGAAGGGGATGTGAAGACGATTTTAACAACACATAAATGTATTATGTCCCCTAATGACGAAACAAGCCAAGTGGTGTATACTTTGTGGCTGATAATAATGATAGAAATTTTCCCCCATCATCCCCTTCACACACATTATTATTATTATTATTATTATTATTATTATTATTATTATTATTACTATTGTCCTTAAATATATCATCGGCTGGATTTGAAGCTATCAGCTCCTGATGTCCCATAATTCGTGAAGTCATTGTTTTAGCATGGCACGTTAGAGCGTCCGAATGCTTTCATTGTCTGCTCTGCAAAGTACACATGCTAGTATAAGCTTTGTATTTACAGGACAGTTAGCCGACGCGACGCAGCTGTAATACGGTCATCAGCCACACTGACCTTCATGGCATCTGATCACAGGATTATATGAGTCGGAACAAGTGTGCAATAGCCTACAGGGCCGAGATGCCGCTATGTTACTTCACACGGACTGAACAATCCCGTGAGGGAATTGCCGGTTGCCAGTTATACGGCCTTTTCATCTACAAAGTGCTACTGGTTCTCTACAGAGTTGCCGCAAATTGTACAAATGTTACAAATTGTTCAATGCCAATATACGATATACTGTAATTGCAAGTTATCTTGAACCTTCTGAGCGGGGACAGAGGGGCAGAAGGAAGGAAGCGAGTAACGCGGGTGGAGCCAACTGAGTTGTTTGCGCATGCTCCGCAGCATAATCTCTTGTCAAGAAACATAGAGCTATTTCCTTCACTGCGTACCAGTAGTGTTAACATGGAGCAGCAACCACAGGGTAGTAATTATGGTGAAATCACACCACCGCGGAGAAAAAGTAACGCTGTTATCCATAGCCGAGAAAGAGAAATTATCGCAAATATAATAAAATTATGCGTTGCGAGGAGGAAAAATTAAACAAATATTTGCTGGAACCTCTTGATAAGGAATATGAGAGAGAGGCTAAATACTCTGGCAAAAGTATTAGTTCCGTGAAGAGAATTAAAAATAATATTGAATAACAACCGAATGAACCTCACACTAGTCCGGGAA